>NW_026783290.1:0-288988 GCF_949774975.1 Lagenorhynchus albirostris | reverse complement strand
CCTCTCCTTTCCCCTTAAGCTGACATAAGTGTGTTTTCTAAATGTGAGACACTGTTCTGTTCTGTAATTCATTTCTTGTGCAGCCATATTTACCCTCCCTCTATAAGTGATATCTTATGATATGTTTCTTTTTCTGTTTGACTTATTTCAAGTAGTATTATCGGACCTAAATCCACTCTTTATCCTTCTACTAGCCTTATTACATTGATTTCATGGTGAAGAGATATTCCATTGTACATAAGTACCACATCTTCTTTATCCATTGTTCTCTTTCCTGGGATATTTAAGGTGTACTGAAGTTGAGGTTCTTGTAAACAGAGTAGCCCTAAACTGTGGTGTGCTTGTGTCTTGTTGATTTTTAGACTTCCCTAGATATACTCCCATGATTGGAAGTGTCCTATGCTCTGTAGCTCTGTTTTTAGATGATTTAGGAACCACCATACACTTCTCCAGAGTGGCTCTCGGCAGTTCACACACTGCCCATCAGCGTATAAAGGCTCCCTGTTCTCCATGGCCTGTCCTGCATTTCTGGTTTTTACAATTTTTTAGGATGGCCCTTTTGACCGGTGGGAAATGAGACTTCTTTGTTGTGCACATTTGCATTGCCTGCTTGCTTCGTTGCCCATAAAGTGCGTATGCGTTTTTTCCTGGATATAATCAGGAAAAATCGCATACGCCCTTTTGGGCCAACTGCATCATTGTCGAAATTCTGCCGCTTTTCATGTGCGTTAAAGACGAGTCCAATCTATCTCTTGAAATCTGTTTCTTGCAATTCTGTCTTGCATTCAGATCCTCTTCTTTGCCTTACCTCAACATATTTTTGGACGTTAGTTTTCATTTATAACTCTGCAGGTTTGTGAATTGCAGTGACCCTGAGCTCCATGTTTTAAGTTGCTCTTTTGTGAGCTGGCCTCAAACCCGCAGGATTGCTTCAGGCCCTATTTTGGCTCCGGCGAGGCAGGCTGAGGCTTTTTTTAATTCTTATTCTTAATGGGAAATTAGAGTGATATGTGCCCGTCCAAACCCCTACAACTCTTCTCTCATTGGTTCCCCCTCTTCCCGTTCATCCTCCTCACAATTTGCAAAATGTGTGAAACAGAAGTTTAAATGTGCTGATTCTCCAAGTGGGGAGCTTCTAAGTAACGTGGCTGGAATGGTGAACAGGAGCACCAGGAGAGGATAAATGAGGTGCATTTTAGACACATCTCCCGATCACATGGTGTACAGTCCTCTGGGTTTTCCATGCATGTTTTAGCTGTAGGAAGATCCCTTGAACCTGCAGATTTGGGACCCATTGAATGGGTACCAGGTAGTATTACTTTAAAGGGTGTGCATTTCCTCACCCAACCTCACATTTCTCTTAGCGCAAACAGTTTCCAGCCTTATGTCTCATCCTGCTGTGGGTCTAGATGTGTTCAATCCATGTTGCATCACCGTCCCTGAGGAAAAGTTGTAAGAGGTTTTCTCTGTCTCTCTGTCGTTTATTTTTTTCAATTTATTACTATATTGGTTACAGCTGATTTTCAAAGCTCTGTTTCTTGCTGCTGTACATCCACTTGATTCACGTACAGAGAGACATCAATAAATTCTTTTTCAGATTCTTACCAGTCGTATATATTCTTTTCCGGTGACTTGAGTGTGCTGAGTGCAGTTCTTTTAGCTACCGTGTAGGCCTTGTTGATTATCAGTTTGGTATTTGGAATGGTATCTTTGCTAATTTCAACCTCCTGGATGATGCCTCACCCCTCCCCACCTTTCCCGTTTAGCAGCCTTATGCGTGTTTTCTACATATTTGACTATGTTTTTGTTTTGTAATTTATTTCATGTGTAGCCATTTTGGATTCCACCTTTAAGTGATATCTTATGATATGTGTCTTCTTCTTTTTGAATTCTGTCACTTAGAATGATCATACGTAACTCCTCCGGAGTTGTTACAGCTGGCCATATTTCATTGATTTCCAGGCTGAATAATATTCCACTCTACCTAAGTACCACATCTCTATCCATTTTTTCCCTCCAGAGACATTTAAGTTATATCCTAGTCGAGGATCTTTTAAACAGAGAGGGGGTAAACATTGGGGTGCCTGTGTCCTCTCGATTTTTGTTTTTCCCAAGATATACGCCCATGAGTGCAAGTGCCCTATGCTCTGTAGCTCATTGTTTAGATGCTTTAGTAAACACAATACACTTCTCCAGAATGGCCGTTGGCAATATACATTTCCACTATAAGTCTCACAGGGCTCCCTCTTCTCCTTGCCCTGTCCTGCATTTCTGTTGTTTACGCTTTATGAGGATGGCTCTTCTGACTGATGCGAAGTGATGTCTTTTGTAGTATTGACTTCCAGTGCCCACCTGTTTGGTTGGCTAAAAAGGTGTACGCTCTTTTCTTGAATATATACACAAAAAAACGCGTACACCCTTTTTGGCCAACTGCAATGTTGGCAATGTTCAGCTCCTTTTCTTGTGCTTAATGGCGAGTCCTTTCTACCTCCTCAAATCCCTTTCCTGCCATTCTCCCTTGCTTACAAGTCCTTTTCTCTGACTTTCCTCAAGACATTTTTCAGTGATGGATATTTTCAACTCTGCAGTTTTGTGAATTTTACTGCCCCTGAGTTCTATTGTTCAACTTGTGTTTATGGGAACTGGCCACAAAGCAGCGGGATTTCCTCAAGCCCTATACTGTTTCCATGGGCAACCCTAGCCTTTGGTCAATTCGTCTTCCTGATTGGAAATTAGAGTGACATGTGCCTGTCTGAACACGTAGGACTTGTCTCTCATTGTTCCTCATCCTTCCGCTTCATCCTCTGGACAAATTCCAAACTGTACGCAACAGGATGTTGACAGTGCTGACATCTCCAAGTGGGGAGACTGTTAGTAAAGACGCTGGAGGGGTGAACCCGAGCACCAGGAGATGAGGAGATGAGATGCCTTTTCCAAACTCTTCCCGATCAGACGGTATACCATCCTCTGGGTGTGACAGACATGTTTTAGCAGTAGGAAGAGTCCCATTCATGTAAGGAGAACACCAGGGCTTTTTCAAAATCAGTGTCTCCCCGAAACCCAAACTGGGGAATTTTTTAAGCTACGGCTACACATATGTTCATTAAGGGCCTTGGGAAGTAGGCAGAGTCCAAACTTTAGATGATTGAAGTCTTCAGGGTCAGAAGCACTCACCACCAGCTTCCCTTAGGTTACACTTTAACTGTCATTGATAGATGATGTCAATAAAAATATCTATTCTTTTTCAGATTATTTCCCCTTTTGGTTATTGCAAAATGTTGAGTGTAGTTCCCTGTGCTATACAGTAGTTCCTTGTTGATGATCTATTTTATACATAGCAGTGTGTATGTGTTAATCCCAAACTGTTAATTTATCCCTCCTCCCACCTTTCCCCTTTGGTAATAATAAATTATAAGATTTTATACTTCTCAGAAATGGGGGATCTGAAAGAGAGGTATCATTTTCAATGGAAAAGCATTTAAAACAAGATTGAAGGTTTAACCAAGATTATTAGATGTACATCCTTGGAAAGAAATCACTTCATTTCTCTAATATTGAGCTGACAAATAAGACAAACCTTTTCACTGAACTTGCTTATAATAAAGTGATGGAAATATCCAATGGAAGTGTTAGAAACATCTTATTTTACCCGAGCCTTATACACTGTTCTATGTTAACTACACTTTGGCTCACACATCTGTTCATTGAGGTTACAATAGTCTCAATTTCTGTTACTGATCCTCCAGAGTGGACCCCAACAAGTGTCCCCCTGCCCAGTGTCATTGGGGCCAACAGATCAAGACTGAGTTTGGTTCACAAGCAAAGGAAACTTTATATTTTGATCAGAGAATGGAGAGGTGAGAGCATGTACTGCCCCGTGGGCTGTGGGCTGGGCTGCTGTGTAGAGATCCTGTCAGAGTCAGTGGGAGGGAGGGGGCGGAGCTCTCGAGGGCCGGGTTGGCTCTAGCTCAGGCTCTATATCGCGGAGTCTGCACTGGGCCCCAGGAGCTGAGGTGTCGACCCAGCCATTCTGCACTAGGAAATCTGGTCTGAAGTGCCGGGTGTGGAACCTCTGCATGCGGGACCCTAGGAGCACGTGAAATTAGACAAAGCACAAAGGATAAAAAAGGTTAGACTTGACTTTATTGCCCAGATTCTATTTTTATCTCCCAGGGATTTTTAATGGGCTTTGCTGGGGACAAACCCCCCCTCTGCCTTTTGTCCCGTTCCTCATTCTTGGAGTGCTGAGGGTGCAGACCCTTCTTCTGTAACTGCTGAGTGCTGAGTTGGGAGCCCTCATACCCTGGGGCGAGGGTCAGAGCTTCTCCCCAGCAGCCTCCAGGTGACGTTGATTGTCCCCAGGCCCCCTGCCTCCCTGCTCGTCCACCTGAGCACCAGCATTGCAAGTGTTATAGATTCTAATGACCTTTAAGGGTCCAGGAAAGAGATGTGCAGAGACGCTGTGGGGGCCGGTTTCACCCCGCCCCACATTTGTTCGGCCACCTTAGGCCGACCGTTTCTGCCAGCCTAGATGCTCTGACCAGTAGTCTGCGCTTTCTTCAATTAGGCCCCTGAATTAACGTACAAACAGCACCAGGTGTCAGAGCCCTGCCCGCTCAACTCCCAGACAGTCCAGGGTCAGTGGTGATCAAGGACCATGATGGCCACTGAGTCAACAGCCTTTTGAAGTAAACAAGAGTCCAGCCGGTCTTACTGGCCACCATCATCACGGTGTCTGTAGGCTTTTCTATGGTGACAGTGTGATATACGGTTCCCCCGCCAAGATTATTAGCTCCCCTCTGGGTGCAGTAAGTCCGGCAAGCAGTAGTCTACTCTTTTGGGACACACTCTTGTTGTTTTATGAGAGAAACTCCAGGTCAAGTGATGTTCACACGAGTCGTCATGGTGCCCTGTTGCCCCCGGTTATCTCTCTGGATGTTGGAGTTGGAGGGCCTCCTCACTCGAGGTCAGTGTGCCCACGGAGCGAACCCTGCAACTTCAGGGCATGGTTGGTGGTTAGGATCACCACGTGGGGTCCTTTTCCCTTAGGAGGGAGGTGGCCTTTTGGGCTGCTGATTTCCAGGGTTTTAGATACCGCCAGTATCTTGGCCAGATGTGGCAGTGGGCCAAGCCCCTTGGTGACCATAGTTTATCCTACCTGGATGGCATTCTTGCATTGTTCCATTTCAAGTGGTCCCAGGTTTTGCACTAATTCTCCAATGGCGATTCACCTTTCACCGGGAATGTAAAGGTCAAAGGGTTTAGCTAAATTAGGGAGTTCCAGGGCAAGGGTCTGAATTGACTGCTCTTTCCATTCTTGAAAGGCCACTTCTGGATTCTATTCAAAAGGATCATCATCTTTTCCTTTCAGTGTTTCATATAGAGGCCCAGCTAGTAGACTGTAGTTAGGGATCCAGAAGCAGCAAACCCTGGCCTCCCCAGGAACCCCTAAGCTGTCTTCTAGTTTTAGAAAGGGGTAAGGCTGAAAATGGTTTCTTCCCTTTCCTGGGATGGACTTCTCCAACCTTCTGTGAGAATGAAGCCCAGGCAGGTCACGGCAGTCTGTGATATTTGAGCTTTTTCTTGGACAACTTCTATCCTTTATTGGCTTGGTAGTTCAGAGGCCTCCTTAGTAGGGCTGGCGATCAGAATGTCGTCTGCATATTGAAGGAGGGTTTCCTTTTCCAGAGGTAGAACTTTTAGGTCTTTAGCTAAGCTTTCCCCAAAGATGGGGTGGGAATTTTTGCACCCTTGGGGCCAGACGGCCCGGAAGTATTGTTTTAGTTGTATGTTGAGTCCTGCCACTCACAAGCCAAAATTTCTTGTGACTCTGGGACTAATGGAATACAAAAGAAGGCATCATTGAAGACTAATACAGAATACCATGTCCTGGTGGTTGGTAGAATGACCAGCAGGGTGTAGGAATTAGGAGCAACTGGAGGTATATCCTCGGTGGCTTCACTGACTGTCCTGACATCCTTTACCAGGTCCCCAGCAGCCCATGGGGCTCTCGTGGTCAGACCAATCCCAGAATATGGAGCTCACCTGGGCAGGTACCCCACCCCCACCCCAGCCCACAGGGCTCTCGTGGTCAGGCCCCTCCCAGGATACAGAGCTACCCTTGCAGGTACCGTGGCAGGGCTGGGCACACAGGAACCGTGCACATAGCCCTCATTGCAGAGCACCCCCAGCTCACCTGTCGCTCAGAGCTGACACAGAGCACCTCAGAGCAGGACTTGAACTAACAAACAGCAGCTGCGACAGGTCTGTGACCCTGGGCATCACTCCGTGAGGCCTCCCTCCACCTGGTCTTCCAGAGACTTCCACTGCACCCGGGGCACCAGGCCTCTGTCTCCAACCACCACCCACCCCTCCTCTCCCTGACTCCTGGGTTCCTCTCATTAGGAGAGGGTTTTCTTGAAGTTGTCTCCCACTCATGGGCCAGATAAAATGATTAGAAAACAAGCCAAAGCTGCAGCCCCTTGTCTATCCTGACTCTCAGGAGCCCACACCTGTTCCTTGGACCTGGCCGGTTCAGCAAGTTCCATTTTCTGCAACTGTGAGCCCCTGAGGGGTGATGATTGGCTGACCTGGGCAGCCTTACCGTGCCGGCCAGCCCTCCCCAGGTGTGCCTGGGTTGAGATCACTATAAATACCACTCCAGGCAGCAAGAGCCCCTGCAGCCGTGCCTGACGCCATTTTCTCTGCCCTGTCAGCAGTCTCGGGGCTGGGCTGGTGGGAGGGAGTGAGAGGCCACGGCTTTGTGGGTGGCCCAGTGTGAGTGGGGCTCTGCTGGACTTTCTGCAGCAGTTGCCAGGCTGCCACCTGCTAAAGAAGAAGATGTGTCACCCATACCTGCTGCTGGAATTTCTCCCTGGGCAGAGGTGAGGAAGGAAACAAGCAGTGGGGGCAGGGACAGGACGGGTATCTCAGGCAGGGAAATGGACATCTTCCAGAAGAGCACCCAGGGCCAGGACCATCCTGGCTGGCCTGCAGGCACCAAGTCGGCCGGCATGCTGTCACTCGTGTGGCTCTATGGCCCTCCCTCTAGGCTTTCAAGTCCTTGTATATATCAGGTGTTTTACCTGGGATGCGTGGGAATAGTTCAGCAGCAACTGGCCTGGGGCTCAGCTCACGTTTACTCACAGATGCCTCGGCACGGTGCCCCAGCTTTGCAATGAGGACGCTTGTTGCGTGGGGGCTGCTGGCTGAATGGGAGACGATTCCCCACCACTGACCAACTTCAGAATTGTTTACAACTGGAGCAAGTGCCCTGATACGGTTTTCCTCTGTGGAACTGGTGGGTTCTGTGTTTTTTTTCTCTTTTTCGTTTTGGGTTCAAGGTAGATTTTATTCCTCTTTTTTGTATTTACAGATATAAGCATGGAAATAATTTATTCATATAAATACATGTATGTGAAGGGAATAATTGTTTTTTCTATTGTTTAAATTTTATTTCTTTTTAATTTTTAATTTTATTTTATATTTTTATACAGCAGGTTCTTATTGGTTATCTATTTTATACATATAAATGTATACATGCCAATCCCAGTCTCTCAACTCCTCCCACCCCCCCCCCCAACAGCTTTCCCCCCTTGTTGTCCATACGTTTGTTGTCTACATCTGTTGCTCTATTTATGCCTCGCAAAATGGTTAATCTGTACAGGTTTTCTAGGTTCCACATATATGCATGAATATACAAGATTTGTTTTTCTCTTTCTGACTTACTTCACTCTGTATGACAGTCTCTAGATGCATCGACGTCTCTACAAATGACCCAATTTCATTCCTTTTCATGGCTTAGTAATATTCCATTTTATATATGTACCACGGCTTTATGCATTCGTCTGTCTGTGGACATTTAGGTTGCTTCCATTACCTCGATATTGTAAATAGTGATGCAATGAACATTGCGGTGAATGTCTCTTTTTGATTTATGGTTTTGTCTGGGTATATGTCCAGTACTGGGATTGCTGTATCATATGGTAATTCTATTGTTAGTTTCTTAAGAAATTCCATATTGTTCTCCATAGTGACTGTATCAATTTATATTCCCAACAATAGTGGAAGAGGGTTCCTTTTCTCCACACCCTTTCCAGCATTTTTTGCTTGTAGATTTTCTATGATGCCTATTCTACCAGGTGTGAGGTGATACCTCATTGTTGAATCCATTTCGTTGAGCAAGGGGTAGGTTTTGTCTATTCCATATTTGGCTTATGGAACGGTATCTGTGCTAATTTCAAACTCTGGTTTAATGCAGCACCCCAACTCACCTTCCCCCTTAAGCAAGCATAAGTTAGTTTTCTAAACTTGAGACCCTGTTCTGTTTTGTAATTCAGTTCCTGTGTAGCCAAGTTCACATTCCGTGTATTAGTGATACCTTATGATGTTTCTTTTTCTGTGTGACTTATTTCACTTAGAATCATCGTGCCTCAATCCACTCATTATGCTGGTACGGGCATGGTGACATAGATTTCATTGCTGAGTGGTATTCAGTTGTACATAAGTACCGCAACTTCTTTATCCATTATTTGCTCTCTGGGATATTTAACTTGTGCCATAGAAGAGATTCCAGTAAAAAGAACCGTCCCAACCTTTGGGGTGGCTGTGTCTTTTTGATTTTAAATTAACTAAGCTATAGGACCATAAGTGGAAGTGCCCTAGGCTCTGTTGCTTTGTTTTTTAGATGTTTCAGGAAACACCATATACTTCTCCCGAGTGGCTGTTGGCAATTTACATCCCGACCATCAGCATAACAAGGCTCCCAGTTCTCCATGGCCTGTCCTGCCTTTCTGGATTTTACACTTTTTTCAGATGGCCCTTTTGACCGGGGGGAAGTGAGACTTCATTGTAGTGCAGATTTCTTTGCAAGCTTGCTTGGTTGGCCAAAAAGGGCGTATGCGTTTTTTCCTGAATATATTCAGGAAAAAACGCATACGCCCTTTTTGGCCAAGTGCATCATTGTGGACGTTCTGCCTCTTTTCCTATGCTTTAAATGCAATTCCAGTCTACCTCCTGAAATCGGTTTCCTGCAATTCTGCCCCGCTTTCAAGTCCTCTTGGCAGCCTTACTTCAGTATATTTTTGGACGATAGCTGTCATTTATAACTCTGCAGGTTTGTGAATTACAGTGCCCCTGAGCTCCTTTCTTCAACTCGCTTTCTTGTCAGCTGGCTGCAACACCGCAGGATGGTTTCAGGCCCTAATCTGGTTCCGGCACGGCACGCTGAGCCTTTGGTTAATTCCTCTTCCTGGTGGGAAATGAGAGTTAAATTTGCCCGTCCAGACACCTCCAGCTAGTCTGTCATTGGTTCTCCCTATTCCTGTTCATCTTCCGCAGAAATTGCAAACTGGGCCAAACAGGAGGTTAAAGGCACTGACTCTCCAAGTCGGGAGAGTGTTAGTAAAGCGTCTGGAATGTTGCACCCGAGTACCAGGGGACGAAAACTGACACATATTGGAACACGTCTCCCGATCACACGGTTGATCATACTCTGGGTTCCACATGCATGTTTTAGCTGAAGGAAGAATGCCTTAAACCTGGAGAGTTGAGACCTGTGGAATGGGTACCATGCAATATGACTTCAAAGGGTCTTCATTTGCTCACCGAACTTCTCCAATCCTATCACTGCTGCGTTTATGCCCCTGCACACACGCTTGATTCTCTTTCGGAGACATAGCAATCCATAGGTTTTAAGATACTTCCTAGTCAGGTATATTCTTAGGTGTTTAATATGGGGTGTTGAGTCCATTTCGTTGAGCAAGGAGTAGCTCTTGTCTTTTCCATATTTGGCTTAAGGAACTTTATCTGTGCTCATTTCAATCTCTGGTTTTATGCAACACCCCAACTCACCTTTCCCCTTAAGCAAGCATAAGTTGGTTTTCTAAATTTGAGACCCTGTTCTGTTTTGTAATTCAGTTCCTGTGTAGCCAAGTTTACATTCCGTGTATTAGTGATATTATGATGTTTCTTTTTCTGTGTGACTTATTTCAGTTAGAATCATCATACCTGAATCCACTCATTATGCTGCTACGGGCCTGATGACATAGATTTCGTTGCTGAGTGATACTGCATTGTACGTAAGTACCACAACTTCTTTATCCATTTTTCACTTTCCGCGATATAGAACTTGTACCGTAAACCAGGTTCTTGTAAACAGAGCCGTCCCAACCTTTGGGGTGGCTGTGTCTTTTTGATTTTAATTTCCCTACGCTATAGGACCATAAGTGGAAGTGCCCTAGGCTCTGTTGCTTTGTTTTTTAGATGTTTCAGGAAACACCATACACTTCTCCCGAGTGGCTGTTGGCAATTTACATCCCGCCCATCAGCATAACAAGGCTCCCAGTTCTCCATGGCCTGTCCTGCCTTTCTGGATTTTACACTTTTTTCAGATGGCCCTTTTGACCGCGGGGAAGTGAGACTTCATTGTAGTGCAGATTTCCTTTGCAAGCTTGCTTGGTTGGCCAAAAAGGGCGTATGCGTTTTTTCCTGAATATATTCAGGAAAAAACGCATACGCACTTTTTGGCCAAGTGCATCATTGTGGACGTTCTGCCTCTTTTCCTATGCTTTAAATGCAATTCCAGTCTACCTCCTGAAATCGGTTTCCTGCAATTCTGCCCCGCTTTCAAGTCCTCTTGGCAGCCTTACTTCAGTATATTTTTGGACGATAGCTGTCATTTATAACTCTGCAGGTTTGTGAATTACAGTGCCCCTGAGCTCCTTTCTTCAACTCGCTTTCTCGTGAGCTGGCCGCAACACCGCAGGATTGCTTCAGGCCCTAAACTGGTTCCGGCACGGCACGCTGAGCCTTTGGTTAATTCCTCTTCCTGGTGCGAAATGAGAGTTAAATTTGCCCATCCAGACACCTCCATCTAGTCTGTCATTTGTTCTCCCTATTCCTGTTCATCTTCCGCAGAAATTGCAAACTGGGCCAAACAGGAGGTTAAAGGCACTGACTCTCCAAGTCGGGAGAGTGTTAGTAAAGCGTCTGGAATGTTGCACCCGAGTACCAGGGGACGAAAACTGACACATATTGGAACACGTCTCCCGATCACACGGTTGATCATACTCTGGGTTCCACATGCATGTTTTAGCTGAAGGAAGAATACCTTAAACCTGGAGAGTTGAGACCCGTGGAATGGGTACCATGCAATATGACTTCAAAGGGTCTTCATTTGCTCACCGAACCTCTCCAATCCTATCACTGCTGCGTTTACGCCCCTGCACACACGCTTGATTTTCTTTCGGAGACATAGCAATCCATAGGTTTTAAGATACTTCCTAGTCAAGTATATTATTAGGCGTTTAATATGGGGTGTTGAATCCATTTCGTTGAGCAAGGAGTAGCTCTTGTCTATTCCATATTTGGCTTAAGGAACTTTATCTGTGCTCATTTCAATCTCTGGTTTTATGCAGCACCCCAACTCACCTTTCCCCTTAAGGAAGCATAAGTTGGTTTTCTAAATTTGAGACCCTGTTCTGTTTTGTAATTCAGTTCCTGTGTAGCCAAGGTTACATTCCGTGTATTAGTGATATCTTATGATGTTTCTTTTTCTGTGTGACTTATTTCAGTTAGAATCATCATACCTGAATCCACTCATTATGGTGCTACGGGCCTGATGACATAGATTTCCTTGCTGAGTGATACTGCATTGTACGTATGTACCACAACTTCTTTATCCATTTTTCACTTTCTGCGATATAGAACTTGTACCGTAAACCAGGTTCTTGTAAACAGAGCCGTCCCAACCTTTGGGGTGGCTGTGTCTTTTTGATTTTAATTTCCCTAAGCTATAGGACCATAAGTGGAAGTGCCCTAGGCTCTGTTGCTTTGTTTTTTAGATGTTTCAGCAAACACCATACACTTCTCCCGAGTGGCTGTTGGCAATTTACATCCCGCCCATCAGCATAACAAGGCTCCCAGTTCTCCATGGCCTGTCCTGCCTTTCTGGATTTTACACTTTTTTCAGATGGCCCTTTTGACCGGGGGGAAGTGAGACTTCATTGTAGTGCAGATTTCCTTTGCAAGCTTGCTTGGTTGGCCAAAAAGGGCGTATGCGTTTTTTCCTGAATATATTCAGGAAAAAACGCATACGCCCTTTTTGGCCAAGTGCATCATTGTGGACGTTCTGCCTCTTTTCCTATGCTTTAAATGCAATTCCAGTCTACCTCCTGAAATCGGTTTCCTGCAATTCTGCCCCGCTTTCAAGTCCTCTTGGCAGCCTTACTTCAGTATATTTTTGGACGATAGCTGTCATTTATAACTCTGCAGGTTTGTGAATTACAGTGCCCCTGAGCTCCTTTCTTCAACTCGCTTTCTCGTGAGCTGGCCGCAACACCGCAGGATGGCTTCAGGCCCTAATCTGGTTCCGGCACGGCACGCTGAGCCTTTGGTTAATTCCTCTTCCTGGTGCGAAATGAGAGTTAAATTTGCCCGTCCAGACACCTCCAGCTAGTCTGTCATTGGTTCTCCCTATTCCTGTTCATCTTCCGCAGAAATTGCAAACTGGGCCAAACAGGAGGTTAAAGGCACTGACTGTCCAAGTCGGGAGAGTGTTAGTAAAGCGTCTGGAATGTTGCACCCGAGTACCAGGGGACGAAAACTGAGACATATTGGAACACGTCTACCGATCACACGGTTGATCATACTCTGGGTTCCACATGCATGTTTTAGCTGAAGGAAGAATACCTTAAACCTGGAGAGTTGAGACCCGTGGAATGGGTACCATGCAATATGACTTCAAAGGGTCTTCATTTGCTCACTGAACTTCTCCAATCCTATCACTGCTGCGTTTATGCCCCTGTACACATGCTTGATTCTCTTTCGGAGACATAGCAATCCATAGGTTTTAAGATACTTCCTAGTCAGGTACACTCTTAGGCGTTTAATATGGGGTGTTGAGTCCATTTCGTTGAGCAAGGAGTAGCTCTTGTCTATTCCATATTTGGCTTAAGGAACTTTATCTGTGCTCATTTCAATCTCTGGTTTTATGCAGCACCCCAACTCACCTTTCCCCTTAAGCAAGCATAAGTTGGGTTTCTAAATTTGAGACCCTGTTCTGTTTTGTAATTCAGTTCCTGTGTAGCCAAGGTTACATTCCGTGTATTAGTGATATCTTATGATGTTTCTTTTCCTGTGTGACTTATTTCAGTTAGAATCATCATACCTGAATCCACTCATTATGCTGCTACGGGCCTGATGACATAGATTTCATTGCTGAGTGATACTGCATTGTACGTAAGTACCACAACTTCTTTATCCATTTTTCACTTTCTGCGATATTGAACTTGTACCGTAAACCAGGTTCTTGTAAACAGAGCCGCCCCAACCTTTGGGGTGGCTGTGTCTTTTTGATTTTAATTTCCCTAAGCTATAGGACCATAAGTGGAAGTGCCCTAGGCTCTGTTGCTTTGTTTATTAGATGTTTCAGGAAACACCATACACTTCTCCCGAGTGGCTGTTGGCAATTTACATCCCGCCCATCAGCATAACAAGGCTCCCAGTTCTCCATGGCCTGTCCTGCCTTTCTGGATTTTACACTTTTTTCAGATGGCCCTTTTGACCGGGGGGAAGTGAGACTTCATTGTAGTGCAGATTTCCTTTGCAAGCTTGCTTGGTTGGCCAAAAAGGGCGTATGCGTTTTTTCCTGAATATATTCAGGAAAAAACGCATACGCCCTTTTTGGCCAAGTGCATCATTGTGGACGTTCTGCCTCTTTTCCTATGCTTTAAATGCAATTCCAGTCTACCTCCTGAAATCGGTTTCCTGCAATTCTGCCCCGCTTTCAAGTCCTCTTGGCAGCCTTACTTCAGTATATTTTTGGACGATAGCTGTCATTTATAACTCTGCAGGTTTGTGAATTACAGTGCCCCTGAGCTCCTTTCTTCAACTCGCTTTCTCGTGAGCTGGCCGCAACACCGCAGGATGGCTTCAGGCCCTAATCTGGTTCCGGCACGGCATGCTGAGCCTTTGGTTAATTCCTCTTCCTGGTGGGAAATGAGAGTTAAATTTTCCCGTCCAGACACCTCCAGCTAGTCTCTCATTGGTTCTGCCTATTCCTGTTCATCTTCCGCAGAAATTGCAAACTGGGCCAAACAGGAGGTTAAAGGCACTGACTGTCCAAGTCGGGAGAGTGTTAGTAAAGCGTCTGGAATGTTGCACCCGAGTACCAGGGGACGAAAACTGAGACATATTTGAACACGTCTCCCGATCACACGGTTGATCATACTCTGGGTTCCACATGCATGTTTTAGCTGAAGGAAGAATACCTTAAACCTGGAGAGTTGAGACCCGTGGAATGGGTACCATGCAATATGACTTCAAAGGGTCTTCATTTGCTCACCGAACTTCTCCAATCCTATCACTGCTGCGTTTATGCCCCTGTACACACGCTTGATTCTCTTTCGGAGACATAGCAATCCATAGGTTTTAAGATACTTCCTAGTCAGGTATATTCTTAGGTGTTTAATATGGGGTGTTGAGTCCATTTCGTTGAGCAAGGAGTAGCTCTTGTCTATTCCATATTTGGCTTAAGGAACTTTATCTGTGCTCATTTCAATCTCTGGTTTTATGCAGCACACCAACTCACCTTTCCCCTTAAGGAAGCATAAGTTGGTTTTCTAAATTTGAGACCCTGTTCTGTTTTGTAATTCAGTTCCTCTGTAGCCAAGTTTACATTCCGTGTATTAGTGATATCTTATGAGGTTTCTTTTTCTGTGTGACTTATTTCAGTTAGAATCATCATACCTGAATCCACTCATTATGCTGCTACGGGCCTGATGACATAGATTTCCTTGCTGAGTGGTATTGCATTGTACGTAAGTACCACAACTTCTTTATCCATTTTTCACTTTCTGCGATATTGGACTTGTACCGTAAACCAGGTTCTTGTAAACAGAGCCGTCCCAACCTTTGGGGTGGCTGTGTCTTTTTGATTTTAATTTCCCTAAGCTATAGGACCATAAGTGGAAGTGCCCTAGGCTCTGTTGCTTTGTTTTATAGATGTTTCAGGAAACACCATACACTTCTCCCGAGTGGCTGTTGGCAATTTACATCCCGCCCATCAGCATAACAAGGCTCCCAGTTCTCCATGGCCTGTCCTGCCTTTCTGGATTTTACACTTTTTTCAGATGGCCCTTTTGACCGGGGGGAAGTGAGACTTCATTGTAGTGCAGATTTCCTTTGCAAGCTTGCTTGGTTGGCCAAAAAGGGCGTATGCGTTTTTTCCTGAATATATTCAGGAAAAAACGCATACGCCCTTTTTGGCCAAGTGCATCATTGTGGACGTTCTGCCTCTTTTCCTATGCTTTAAATGCAATTCCAGTCTACCTCCTGAAATCGGTTTCCTGCAATTCTGCCCCGCTTTCAAGTCCTCTTGGCAGCCTTACTTCAGTATATTTTTGGACGATAGCTGTCATTTATAACTCTGCAGGTTTGTGAATTACAGTGCCCCTGAGCTCCTTTCTTCAACTCGCTTTCTCGTGAGCTGGCCGCAACACCGCAGGATGGCTTCAGGCCCTAATCTGGTTCCGGCACGGCACGCTGAGCCTTTGGTTAATTCCTCTTCCTGGTGGGAAATGAGAGTTAAATTTGCCCGTCCAGACACCTCCAGCTAGTCTCTCATTGGTTCTCCCTATTCCTGTTCACCTTCCGCAGAAATTGCAAACTGGGCCAAACAGGAGGTTAAATGCACTGACTCTCCAAGTCGGGAGAGTGTTAGTAAAGCGTCTGGAATGTTGCACCCGAGTACCTGGTGACGAAAACTGAGACATACTTGAACACGTCTCCCGATCACACGGTTGATCATACTCTGGGTTCCACATGCATGTTTTAGCTGAAGGAAGAATACCTTAAACCTGGAGAGTTGAGACCCGTGGAATGGGTACCATGCAATATGACTTCAAAGGGTCTTCATTTGCTCACCGAACTTCTCCAATCCTATCACTGCTGCGTTTATGCCCCTGTACACACGCTTGATTCTCTTTCGGAGACATAGCAATCCATAGGTTTTAAGATACTTCCTAGTCAGGTACACTCTTAGGCATTTAATATGGGGTGTTGAGTCCATTTCGTTGAGCAAGGAGTAGCTCTTGTCTATTCCATATTTGGCTTAAGGAACTTTATCTGTGCTCATTTCAATCTCTGGTTTTATGCAGCACCCCAACTCACCTTTCCCCTTAAGCAAGCATAAGTTGGGTTTCTAAATTTGAGACCCTGTTCTGTTTTGGAATTCAGTTCCTGTGTAGCCAAGTTTACATTCCGTGTATTAGTGATATCTTATGATGTTTCTTTTACTGTGTGACTTATTTCAGTTAGAATCATCATACCTGAATCCACTCATTATGCTGCTACGGTCCTGATGACATAGATTTCATTGCTGAGTGATACTGCATTGTACGTAAGTACCACAACTTCTTTATCCATTTTTCACTTTCTGCGATATTGAACTTGTACTGTAAACCAGGTTCTTGTAAACAGAGCCGTCCCAACCTTTGGGGTGGCTGTGTCTTTTTTATTTTAATTTCCCTAAGCTATAGGACCATAAGTGGAAGTGCCTTAGGCTCTGTTGCTTTGTTTTTTAGATGTTTCAGGAAACACCATACACTTCTCCCGAGTGGCTGTTGGCAATTTACATCCCGCCCATCAGCATAACAAGGCTCCCAGTTCTCCATGGCCTGTCCTGCCTTTCTGGATTTTACACTTTTTTCAGATGGCCCTTTTGACCGGGGGGAAGTGAGACTTCATTGTAGTGCCCATTTCCATTGCAAGCTTGCTTGGTTGGCCAAAAAGGGCGTATGCGTTTTTTCCTGAATATATTCAGGAAAAAACGCATACGCCCTTTTTGGCCAAGTGCATCATTGTGGACGTTCTGCCTCTTTTCCTATGCTTTCAATGCAATTCCAGTGTACCTCCTGAAATCGGTTTCCTGCAATTCTGCCCCGCTTTCAAGTCCTCTTGGCAGCCTTACTTCAGTATATTTTTGGACGATAGCTGTCATTTATAACTCTGCAGGTTTGTGAATTACAGTGCCCCTGAGCTCCTTTCTTCAACTCGCTTTCTCGTGAGCTGGCCGCAACACCGCAGGATGGCTTCAGGCCCTAATCTGGTTCCGGCACGGCACGCTGAGCCTTTGGTTAATTCCTCTTCCTGGTGGGAAATGAGAGTTAAATTTGCCCGTCCAGACACCTCCAGCTAGTCTCTCATTGGTTCTCCCTATTCCTGTTCATCTTCCGCAGAAATTGCAAACTGGGCCAAACAGAAGGTTAAAGGCAGTGACTCTCCAAGTCGGGAGAGTGTTAGTAAAGCGTCTGGAATGTTGCACCCGAGTACCAGGGGACGAAAACTGAGACATATTGGAACACATCTCCCGATCACACGGTTGATCATACTCTGGGTTCCACATGCATGTTTTAGCTGAAGGAAGAATACCTTAAACCTGGAGAGTTGAGACCCGTGGAATGGGTTCCATGCAATATGACTTCAAAGGGTCTTCGTTTGCTCACCAAACCTCTCCAATCCTATCACTGCTGTGTTTATGCCCCTGCACACACACTTGATTCTCTTTCGGAGACATAGCAATCCATAGGTTTTAAGATACTTCCTAGTCAGGTATATTCTTAGGTGTTTAATATGGGGTGTTGAATCCATTTCGTTGAGCAAGGAGTAGCTCTTGTCTATTCCATATTTGGCTTAAGGAACTTTATCTGTGCTCATTTCAATCTCTGGTTTTATGCAGCACCCCAACTCACCTTTCTCCTTAAGCAAGCATAAGTTGGTTTTCTAAATTTGAGACCCTGTTCTGTTTTGGAATTCAGTTCCTGTGTAGCCAAGTTTACATTCCGTGTATTAGTGATATCTTATGATGTTTCTTTTTTTGTGTGACTTATTTCAGTTAGAATCATCATACCTGAATCCACTCATTATGCTGCTTCGAGCCTGATGACATAGATTTCCTTGCTGAGTGATATTGCATTGTACGTAAGTACCACAACTTCTTTATCCATTTTTCACTTTCTGCGATATAGAACTTGTACCGTAAACCAGGTTCTTGTAAACAGAGCCGTCCCAACGTTTGGGGTGGCTGTGTCTTTTTGATTTTAATTTCCCTAAGCTATAGGACCATAAGTGGAAGTGCCGTAGGCTCTGTTGCTTTGTTTTTTAGATGTTTCAGGAAACACCATACACTTCTCCCGAGTGGCTGTTGGCAATTTACATCCCGCCCATCAGCATAACAAGGCTCCCAGTTCTCCATGGCCTGTCCTGCCTTTCTGGATTTTACACTTTTTTCAGATGGCCCTTTTGACCGGGGGGAAGTGAGACTTCATTGTAGTGCAGATTTCCTTTGCAAGCTTGCATGGTTGGCCAAAAAGGGCGTATGCGTTTTTTCCTGAATATATTCAGGAAAAAACGCATACGCCCTTTTTGGCCAAGTGCATCATTGTGGACGTTCTGCCTCTTTTCCTATGCTTTAAATGAAATTCCAGTCTACCTCCTGAAATCGATTTCCTGCAATTCTGCCCCGCTTTCAAGTCCTCTTGGCAGCCTTACTTCAGTATATTTTTGGACGATAGCTGTCATTTATAACTCTGCAGGTTTGTGAATTACAGTGCCCCTGAGCTCCTTTCTTCAACTCGCTTTCTCGTGAGCTGGCCGCAACACCGCAGGATGGTTTCAGGCCCTAATCTGGTTCCGGCACGGCACGCTGAGCCTTTGGTTAATTCCTCTTCCTGGTGGGAAATGAGAGTTAAATTTGCCCGTCCAGACACCTCCAGCTAGTCTGTCATTGGTTCTCCCTATTCCTGTTCATCTTCCGCAGAAATTGCAAACTGGGCCAAACAGGAGGTTAAATGCACTGACTCTACAAGTCGGGAGAGTGTTAGTAAAGCGTCTGGAATGTTGCACCCGAGTACCAGGGGACGAAAACTGACACATATTGGAACACGTCTCCCGATCACACGGTTGATCATACTCTGGGTTCCACATGCATGTTTTAGCTGAAGGAAGAATGCCTTAAACCTGGAGAGTTCAGACCCGTGGAATGGGTACCATGCAATATGACTTCAAAGGGTCTTCATTTGCTCACCGAACTTCTCCAATCCTATCACTGCTGCGTTTATGCCCCTGTACACACGCTTGATTCTCTTTCGGAGACATAGCAATCCATAGGTTTTAAGATACTTCCTAGTCAGGTATATTCTTAGGTGTTTAATATGGGGTGTTGAGTCCATTTCGTTGAGCAAGGAGTAGCTCTTGTCTATTCCATATTTGGCTTAAGGAACTTTATCTGTGCTCATTTCAATCTCTGGTTTTATGCAGCACCCCAACTCACTTTTCCCCTTAAGGAAGCATAAGTTGGTTTTCTAAATTTGAGACCCTGTTCTGTTTTGTAATTCAGTTCCTCTGTAGCCAAGTTTACATTCCGTGTATTAGTGATATCTTATGAGGTTTCTTTTTCTGTGTGACTTATTTCAGTTAGAATCATCATACCTGAATCCACTCATTATGGTGCTACGGGCCTGATGACATAGATTTCATTGCTGAGTGATATTGCATTGTACGTAATTACCACAACTTCTTTATCCATTTTTCACTTTCTGCGATATAGAACTTGTACCGTAAACCAGGTTCTTGTAAACAGAGCCGTCCCAACCTTTGGGGTGGCTGTGTCTTTTTGATTTTAATTTCCCTAAGCTATAGGACCATAAGTGGAAGTGCCCTAGGTTCTGTTGCTTTGTTTTTTAGATGTTTCAGGAAACACCATACACTTCTCCCGAGTGGCTGTTGGCAATTTACATCCCGCCCATCAGCATAACAAGGCTCCCAGTTCTCCATGGCCTGTCCTGCCTTTCTGGATTTTACACTTTTTTCAGATGGCCCTTTTGACCGGGGGGAAGTGAGACTTCATTTTAGTGCAGATTTCTTTGCAAGCTTGCTTGTTTGGCCAAAAAGGGCGTATGCGTTTTTTCCTGAATATAGTCAGGAAAAAACGCATACGCCCTTTTTGGCCAAGTGCATCATTGTAGACGTTCTGCCTCTTTTCCTATGCTTTAAATGCAATTCCAGTCTACCTCCTGAAATCGGTTTCCTGCAATTCTGCCCCGCTTTCAAGTCCTCTTGGCAGCCTTACTTCAGTATATTTTTGGACGATAGCTGTCATTTATAACTCTGCAGGTTTGTGAATTACAGTGCCCCTGAGCTCCTTTCTTCAACTCGCTTTCTCGTGAGCTGGCCGCAACACCGCAGGATGGTTTCAGGCCCTAATCTGGTTCCGGCACGGCACGCTGAGCCTTTGGTTAATTCCTCTTCCTGGTGGGAAATGAGAGTTAAATTTGCCCGTCCAGACACCTCCAGCTAGTCTCTCATTGGTTCTCCCTATTCCTGTTCATCTTCCGCAGAAATTTCAAACTGGGCCAAACAGGAGGTTAAATGCACTGACTCTCCAAGTCGGGAGAGTGTTAGTAAAGCGTCTGGAATGTTGCACCCGAGTACCAGGGGACGAAAACTGACACATATTGGAACACGTCTCCCGATCACACGGTTGATCATACTCTGGGTTCCACATGCATGTTTTAGCTGAAGGAAGAATGCCTTAAACCTGGAGAGTTGAGACCCGTGGAATGGGTACCATGCAATATGACTTCAAAGGGTCTTCATTTGCTCACCGAATTTCTCCAATCCTATCACTGCTGCGTTTATGCCCCTGTACACACGCTTGATTCTCTTTCGGAGACATAGCAATCCATAGGTTTTAAGATACTTCCTAGTCAGGTATATTCTTAGGTGTTTAATATGGGGTGTTGAGTCCATTTCGTTGAGCAAGGAGTAGCTCTTGTCTATTCCATATTTGGCTTAAGGAACTTTATCTGTGCTCATTTCAATCTCTGGTTTTATGCAGCACCCCAACTCACCTTTCCCCTTAAGGAAGCATAAGTTGGTTTTCTAAATTTGAGACCCTGTTCTGTTTTGTAATTCAGTTTCTCTGTAGCCAAGTTTACATTCCGTGTATTTTGACATCTTATGAGGTTTCTTTTTCTGTGTGACTTATTTCAGTTAGAATCATCATACCTGAATCCACTCATTATGGTGCTACGGGCCTGATGACATAGATTTCATTGCTGAGTGATATTGCATTGTACGTAATTACCACAACTTCTTTATCCATTTTTCACTTTCTGCGATATAGAACTTGTACCGTAAACCAGGTTCTTGTAAACAGAGCCGTCCCAACGTTTGGGGTGGCTGTGTCTTTTAATTTTAATTTCCCTAAGCTATAGGACCATAAGTGGAAGTGCCCTAGGCTCTGTTGCTTTGTTTTTTAGATGTTTCAGGAAACACCATACACTTCTCCCGAGTGGCTGTTGGCAATTTACATCCCGCCCATCAGCATAACAAGGCTCCCAGTTCTCCATGGCCTGTCCTGCCTTTCTGGATTTTACACTTTTTTCAGATGGCCCTTTTGACTGGGGGTAAGTGAGACTTCATTGTAGTGCAGATTTCCTTTGCAAGCTTGCTTGGTTGGCCAAAAAGGGCGTATGCGTTTTTTCCTGAATATATTCAGGAAAAAACGCATACGCCCTTTTTGGCCAAGTGCATCATTGTGGACGTTCTGCCTCTTTTCCTATGCTTTAAATGCAATTCCAGTCTACCTCCTGAAATCGGTTTCCTGCAATTCTGCCCCGCTTTCAAGTCCTCTTGGCAGCCTTACTTCAGTATATTTTTGGACGATAGCTGTCATTTATAACTCTGCAGGTTTGTGAATTACAGTGCCCCTGAGCTCCTTTCTTCAACTCGCTTTCTCGTGAGCTGGCCGCAACACCGCAGGATGGCTTCAGGCCCTAATCTGGTTCCGGCACGGCACGCTGAGCCTTTGGTTAATTCCTCTTCCTGGTGGGAAATGAGAGTTAAATTTGCCCGTCCAGACACCTCCAGCTAGTCTGTCATTGGTTCTCCCTATTCCTGTTCATCTTCCGCAGAAATTGCAAACTGGGCCAAACAGGAGGTTAAAGGCACTGACTCTCCAAGTCGGGAGAGTGTTAGTAAAGCGTCTGGAATGTTGCACCCGAGTACCAGGGGACGAAAACTGACACATATTGGAACACATCTCCCGATCACACGGTTGATCATACTCTGGGTTCCACATGCATGTTTTAGCTGAAGGAAGAATACCTTAAACCTGGAGAGTTGAGACCCGTGGAATGGGTACCATGCAATATGACTTCAAAGGGTCTTCATTTGCTCACCGAACCTCTCCAGTCCTATCACTGCTGCGTTTATGCCCCTGTACACTCGCTTGATTCTCTTTCGGAGACATAGCAATCCATAGGTTTTAAGATACTTCCTAGTCAGGTACATTCTTAGGCGTTTAATATGGGGTGTTGAGTCCATTTCGTTGAGCAAGGAGTAGCTCTTGTCTATTCCATACTTGGCTTAAGGAACTTTATCTGTGCTCATTTCAATCTCTGGTTTTATGCAGCACCCCAACTCAACTTTCCCCTTAAGGAAGCATAAGTTGGGTTTCTAAATTTGAGACCCTGTTCTGTTTTGCAATTCAGTTCCTGTGTAGCCATGTTTACATTCCGTGTATTAGTGATATCTTATGATGTTTCTTTTTCTGTGTGACTTATTTCAGTTAGAATCATCATACCTGAATCCACTCATTATGCTGCTACGGGCCTGATGACATAGATTTCATTGCTGTGTGATATTGCATTGTACGTAAGTACCACATCTTCTTTATCCATTTTTCACTTTCTGCGATATTGAACTTGTACCGTAAACGTGGTTCTTGTAAACAGAGCCGTCCCAACCTTTGGGGTGGCTGTGTCTTTTTGATTTTAATTTCCCTAAGCTATAGGACCATAAGTGGAAGTGCCCTAGGCTCTGTTGCTTTGTTTTTTAGATGTTTCAGGAAACACCATACACTTCTCCCGAGTGGCTGTTGGCAATTTACATCCCGCCCATCAGCATAACAAGGCTCCCAGTTCTCCATGGCCTGTCCTGCCTTTCTGGATTTTACACTTTTTTCAGATGGCCCTTTTGACCGGGGGGAAGTGAGACTTCATTGTAGTGCAGATTTCCTTTGCAAGCTTGCTTGGTTGGCCAAAAAGGGCGTATGCGTTTTTTCCTGAATATATTCAGGAAAAAACGCATACGCCCTTTTTGGCCAAGTGCATCATTGTGGACGTTCTGCCTCTTTTCCTATGCTTTAAATGCAATTCCAGTCTACCTCCTGAAATCGGTTTCCTGCAATTCTGCCCCGCTTTCAAGTCCTCTTGGCAGCCTTACTTCAGTATATTTTTGGACGATAGCTGTCATTTATAACTCTGGAGGTTTGTGAATTACAGTGCCCCTGAGCTCCTTTCTTCAACTCGCTTTCTCGTGAGCTGGCCGCAACACCGCACGATTGCTTCAGGCCCTAATCTGGTTCCGGCACGGCACGCTGAGCGTTTGGTTAATTCCTTTTCCTGGTGCGAAATGAGAGTTAAATTTGCCCGTCCAGACACCTCCAGCTAGTCTCTCATTGGTTCTCCCTATTCCTGTTCATCTTCCGCAGAAATTGCAAACTGGGCCAAACAGGAGGTTAAAGGCACTGACTCTCCAAGTCGGGAGAGTGTTAGTAAAGCGTCTGGAATGTTGCACCCGAGTACCTGGTGACGAAAACTGAGACATATTTGAACACGTCTTCCGATCTCACGGTTGATCATACTCTGGGTTCCACATGCATGTTTTAGCTGAAGGAAGAATACCTTAAACCTGGAGAGTTGAGACCCGTGGAATGGGTACCATGCAATATGACTTCAAAGGGTCTTCATTTGCTCACCGAACTTCTCCAGTCCTATCACTGCTGCGTTTATGCCCCTGTACACACGCTTGATTCTCTTTTGGAGACATAGCAGTCCATAGGTTTTAAGATACTTCCTAGTCAGGTACATTCTTAGGCGTTTAATATGGGGTGTTGAGTCCATTTCGTTGAGCAAGGAGTAGCTCTTGTCTATTCCATATTTAGCTTAAGGAACATTATGTGTGCTCATTTCAATCTCTGGTTTTATGCAGCACCCCAACTCACCTTTCCCCTTAGGCAAGCATAAGTTGGTTTTCTAAATTTGAGACCCTGTTCTGTTTTGTAATTCAGTTCCTATGTAACCAAGTTTACATTCCGTGTATTAGTGATATCTTATGATGTTTCTTTTTCTGTGAGACTTATTTCAGTTAGAATCATCGTACCAGAATCCACTCATTATGCTGCTACGGGCCTGATGACATAGATTTCATTGCTGAATGATATTGCATTGTACGTAAGTACCACAACTTCTTTATCCATTTTTCACTTTCTGCGATATTGAACTTGTACCGTAAACCAGGTTCTTGTAAACAGAGCCGTCCCAACCTTTGGGGTGGCTGTGTCTTTTGATTTTAATTTCCCTAAGCTATAGGACCATAAGTGGAAGTGCCCTAGGCTCTGTTGCTTTGTTTTTTAGATGTTTCAGGAAACACCATACACTTCTCCCGAGTGGCTGTTGGCAATTGACATCCCGCCCATCAGCATAACAAGGCTCCCAGTTCTCCATGGCCTGTCCTGCCTTTCTGGATTTTACACTTTTTTCAGATGGCCCTTTTGACCGGGGGGAAGTGAGACTTCATTGTAGTGCAGATTTCCTTTGCAAGCTTGCTTGGTTGGCCAAAAAGGGCGTATGCGTTTTTTCCTGAATATAGTCAGGAAAAAACGCATACGCCCTTTTTGGCCAAGTGCATCATTGTGGACGTTCTGCCTCTTTTCCTATGCTTTAAATGCAATTCCAGTCTACCTCCTGAAATCGGTTTCCTGCAATTCTGCCCCGCTTTCAAGTCCTCTTGGCAGCCTTACTTCAGTATATTTTTGGACGATAGCTGTCATTTATAACTCTGCAGGTTTGTGAATTACAGTGCCCCTGAGCTCCTTTCTTCAACTCGCTTTCTCGTGAGCTGGCCGCAACACCGCAGGATGGCTTCAGGCCCTAATCTGGTTCCGGCATGGCATGCTGAGCCTTTGGTTAATTCCTCTTCCTGGTGGGAAATGAGAGTTAAATTTGCCCGTCCAGACACCTCCAGCTAGTCTGTCATTGGTTCTGCCTATTCCTGTTCATCTTCCGCAGAAATTGCAAACTGGGCCAAACAGGAGGTTAAAGGCGCTGACTCTCCAAGTCAGGAGAGTGTTAGTAAAGCGTCTGGAATGTTGCACCCGAGTACCAGGGGACGAAAACTGACACATATTGGAACACGTCTCCCGATCACACGGTTGATCATACTCTGGGTTCCACATGCATGTTTTAGCTGAAGGAAGAATACCTTAAACCTGGAGAGTTGAGACCCGTGGAATGGGTACCATGCAATATGACTTCAAAGGGTCTTCATTTGCTCACCGAACCTCTCCAATCCTATCACTGCTGCGTTTATGCCCCTGCACACACGCTTGATTCTCTTTCGGAGACATAGCAATCCATAGGTTTTAAGATACTCCCTAGTCAGGTATATTCTTAGGTGTTTAATATGGGGTGTTGAATCCATTTCGTTGAGCAAGGAGTAGCTCTTGTCTATTCCATATGTGGCTTAAGGAACTTAATCTGTGCTCATTTCAATCTCTGGTTTTATGCAGCACCCCAACTCACCTTTCCCCTTAAGCAAGCATAAGTTGGTTTTCTAAATTTGAGACCCTGTTCTGTTTTGTAATTCAGTTCCTGTGTAGCCAAGTTTAGATTCCGTGTATTAGTGATATCTTATGATGTTTCTTTTTCTGTGTGACTTATTTCAGTTAGAATCATCATACCTGAATCCACTCATTATGCTGCTACGGGCCTGATGACATAGATTTCATTGCTGAGTGATACTGCATTGTACGTAGGTACCACAACTTCTTTATCCATTTTTCACTTTCTGCGATATAGAACTTGTACCGTAAACCAGGTTCTTGTAAACAGAGCCGTCCCAACCTTTGGGGTGGCTGTGTCTTTTTGATTTTAATTTCCCTAAGCTATAGGACCATAAGTGGAAGTGCCCTAGGCTCTGTTGCTTTGTTTTTTAGCTGTTTCAGGAAACACCATACACTTCTCCCGAGTGGCTGTTGGCAATTTACATCCCGCCCATCAGCATAACAAGGCTCCCAGTTCTCCATGGCCTGTCCTGCCTTTCTGGATTTTACACTTTTTTCAGATGGCCCTTTTGACCGGGGGGAAGTGAGACTTCATTGTAGTGCAGATTTCCTTTGCAAGCTTGCTTGGTTGGCCAAAAAGGGCGTATGCGTTTTTTCCTGAATATATTCAGGAAAAAACGCATACGCCCTTTTTGGCCAAGTGCATCATTGTGGACGTTCTGCCTCTTTTCCTATGCTTTAAATGCAATTCCAGTCTACCTCCTGAAATCGGTTTCCTGCAATTCTGCCCCGCTTTCAAGTCCTCTTGGCAGCCTTACTTCAGTATATTTTTGGACGATAGCTGTCATTTATAACTCTGCAGGTTTGTGAATTACAGTGCCCCTGAGCTCCTTTCTTCAACTCGCTTTCTCGTGAGCTGGCCGCAACCCCGCAGGATGGCTTCAGGCCCTAATCTGGTTCCGGCACGGCACGCTGACCCTTTGGTTAATTCCTCTTCCTGGTGGGAAATGAGAGTTAAATTTGCCCGTCCAGACACCTCCAGCTAGTCTGTCATTGGTTCTCCCTATTCCTGTTCATCTTCCGCAGAAATTGCAAACTGGGCCAAACGGGAGGTTAAAGGCACTGACTCTCCAAGTCGGGAGAGTGTTAGTAAAGCGTCTGGAATGTTGCACCCGAGTACGAGGGGACGAAAACTGACACATATTGGAACACGTCTCCCGATCACACGGTTGATCATACTCTGGGATCCACATGCATGTTTTAGCTGAAGGAAGAATCCCTTAAACCTGGAGAGTTGAGACCCGTGGAATGGGTACCATGCAATATGACTTCAAAGGGTCTTCATTTGCTCACCGAACCTCTCTAATCCTATCACTGCTGCGTTTATGCCCCTGCACACACGCTTGATTCTCTTTCGGAGACATAGCAATCCATAGGTTTTAAGATACTTCCTAGTCAGGTACACTCTTAGGCATTTAATATGGGGTGTTGAGTCCATTTCGTTGAGCAAGGAGTAGCTCTTGTCTATTCCATATTTGGCTTAAGGAACTTTATCTGTGCTCATTTCAATCTCTGGTTTTATGCAGCACCCCAACTCACCTTTCCCCTTAAGCAAGCATAAGTTGGTTTTCTAAATTTGAGACCCTGTTCTGTTTTGTAATTCAGTTCCTGTGTAGCCAAGGTTACATTCCGTGTATTAGTGATATCTTATGATGTTTCTTTTTCTGTGTGACTTATTTCAGTTAGAATCATCGTACCTGAATCCACTCATTATGCTGCTACGGGCCTGATGACATAGATTTCATTGCTGAGTGATACTGCATTGTACGTAAGTACCACAAATTCTTTATCCATTTTTCACTTTCTGCGATATTGAACTTGTACCGTAAACCAGGTTCTTGTAAACAGAGCCGTCCCAACCTTTGGGGTGGCTGTGTCTTTTTGATTTTAATTTCCCTAAGCTATAGGACCATAAGTGGAAGTGCCCTAGGCTCTGTTGCTTTGTTTTTTAGATGTTTCAGGAAACACCATACACTTCTCCCGAGTGGCTGTTGGCAATTTACATCCCGCCCATCAGCATAACAAGGCTCCCAGTTCTCCATGGCCTGTCCTGCCTTTCTGGATTTTACACTTTTTTCAGATGGCCCTTTTGACCGGGGGGAAGTGAGACTTCATTGTAGTGCAGATTTCCTTTGCAAGCTTGCTTGGTTGGCCAAAAAGGGCGTATGCGTTTTTTCCTGAATATATTCAGGAAAAAACGCATACGCCCTTTTTGGCCAAGTGCATCATTGTGGACGTTCTGCCTCGTTTCCTATGCTTTAAATGCAATTCCAGTCTACCTCCTGAAATCGGTTTCCTGCAATTCTGCACCGCTTTCAAGTCCTCTTGGCAGCCTACTTCAGTATATTTTTGGACGATAGCTGTCATTTATAACTCTGCAGGTTTGTGAATTACAGTGCCCCTGAGCTCCTTTCTTCAACTCGCTTTCTCGTGAGCTGGCCGCAACACCGCAGGATTGCTTCAGGCCCTAATCTGGTGCCGGCACGGCACGTTGAACCTTTGGTTAATTCCTCTTCCTGGTGGGAAATGAGAGTTAAATTTGCCCGTCCAGACACCTCCAGCTAGTCTGTCATTGGTTCTCCCTATTCCTGTTCATCTTCCGCAGAAATTGCAAACTGGGCCAAACGGGAGGTTAAAGGCACTGACTCTCCAAGTCGGGAGAGTGTTAGTAAAGCGTCTGGAATGTTGCACCCGAGTACCAGGGGACGATAACTGAGACATATTGGAACACGTCTCCCGATCACACGGTTGATCATACTCTGGGTTCCACATGCATGTTTTAGCTGAAGGAAGAATACATTAAACCTTGAGAGTTGAGACCCGTGGAATGGGTACCATGCAATATGACTTCAAAGGGTCTTCATTTGCTCACCGAACCTCTCCAGTCCTATCACTGCTGCGTTTATGCCCCTGTACACACGCTTGATTCTCTTTCGGAGACGTAGCAATCCATAGGTTGTAAGATACTTACTAGTCAGGTACATTCTTAGGCGTTTAATATGGGGTGTTGAGTCCATTTCGTTGAGCAAGGAGTAGCTCTTGTCTATTCCATATTTGGCTTAAGGAACTTTATCTGTGCTCATTTCAATCTCTGGTTTTATGCATTACCCCAACTCACCTTTCCCCTTAAGCAAGCATAAGTTGGGTTTCTAAATTTGAGACCCTGTTCTGTTTTGTAATTCAGTTCCTGTGTAGCCAAGTTTACATTCCGTGTATTAGTGATATCTTATGATGTTTCTTTTTCTGTGTTACTTATTTCAGTTAGAATCATCATACCTGAATCCACTCATTATGCTGCTACGGGCCTGATGACATAGATTTCATTGCTTAGTGATACTGCATTGTACGTAAGTACCACAACTTCTTTATCCATTTTTCACTTTCTGCGATATTGAACTTGTACCGTAAACCAGGTTCTTGTAAACAGAGCCGTCCCAACGTTTGGGGTGGCTGTGTCTTTTTGATTTTAATTTCCCTAAGCTATAGGACCATAAGTGGAAGTGCCCTAGGCTCTGTTGCTTTGTTTTTTAGATGTTTCAGGAAGCACCATACACTTCTCCCGAGTGGCTGTTGGCAATTTACATCCCGCCCATCAGCATAACAAGGCTCCCAGTTCTCCATGGCCTGTCCTGCCTTTCTGGATTTTACACTTTTTTCAGATGGCCCTTTTGACCGGGGGGAAGTGAGACTTCATTGTAGTGCAGATTTCCTTTGCAAGCTTGCTTGGTTGGCCAAAAAGGGCGTATGCGTTTTTTCCTGAATATATTCAGGAAAAAACGCATACGCCCTTTTTGGCCAAGTGCATCATTGTGGACGTTCTGCCTCTTTTCCTATGCTTTAAATGCAATTCCAGTCTACCTCCTGAAATCGGTTTCCTGCAATTCTGCCCCGCTTTCAAGTCCTCTTGGCAGCCTTACTTCAGTATATTTTTGGACGATAGCTGTCATTTATAACTCTGCAGGTTTGTGAATTACAGTGCCCCTGAGCTACTTTCTTCAAGTCGCTTTCTTGTGAGCTGGCCGCAACACCGCAGGATTGCTTCAGGCCCTAATCTGGTTCCGGCACAGCACGCTGAGCCTTTGGTTAATTCCTCTTCCTGGTTGGAAATGAGAGTTAAATTTTCCCATCCAGACACCTCCATCTAGTCTGTCATTGGTTCTCCCTATTCCTGTTCATCTTCCGCAGAAATTGCAAACTGGGCCAAACAGGAGGTTAAAGGCACTGACTCTCCAAGTCGGGAGAGTGTTAGTAAAGCTTCTGGAATGTTGCACCCGAGTACCAGGGGACGAAAACTGAGACATATTGGAACACGTCTCCCGATCACAGGGTTGATCATATTCTGGGTTCCACATGCATGTTTTAGCTGAAGGAAGAATACCTTAAACCTGGAGAGTTGAGACCCGTGGAATGGGTACCATGCAATATGACTTCAAAGGGTCTTCATTTGCTCACCGAACCTCTCCAATCCTATCACTGCTGCGTTTATGCCCCTGTACACACGCTTGATTCTCTTTCGGAGACATAGCAATCCATAGGTTTTAAGATACTTCCTAGTCAGGTACATTCTTAGGCGTTTAATATGGGGTGTTGAGTCCATTTCGTTGAGCAAGGAGTAGCTCTTGTCTATTCCATATTTGGCTTAAGGAACTTTATCTGTGCTCATTTCAATCTCTGGTTTTATGCAGCACCCCAACTCACCTTTCCCCTTAAGCAAGCATAAGTTGGGTTTCTAAATTTGAGACCCTGTTCTGTTTTGTAATTCAGTTCCTGTGTAGCCAAGTTTACATTCCGTGTATTAGTGATATCTTATGATGTTTCTTTTTCTGTGTGACTTATTTCAGTTAGAATCATCATACCTGAATCCACTCATTATGCTGCTACGGGCCTGATGACATAGATTTCATTGCTGAGTGATACTGCATTGTACGTAAGTACCACAACTTCTTTATCCATTTTTCACTTTCTGCGATATTGAACTTGTACCGTAAACCAGGTTCTTGTAAACAGAGCCGTCCCAACCTTTGGGGTGGCTGTGTCTTTTTGATTTTAATTTCCCTAAGCTATAGGACCATAAGTGGAAGTGCCCTAGGCTCTGTTTCTTTGTTTTTTAGATGTTTAAGGAAGCATCATACACTTCTCCCGAGTGGCTGTTGGCAATTTACATCCCGCCCATCAGCATAACAAGGCTCCCAGTTCTCCATGGCCTGTCCTGCCTTTCTGGATTTTACACTTTTTTCAGATGGCCCTTTTGACCGGGGGGAAGTGAGACTTCATTGTAGTGCAGATTTCCATTGCAAGCTTGCTTGGTTGGCCAAAAAGGGCGTATGCGTTTTTTCCTGAATATATTCAGGAAAAAACGCATACGCCCTTTTTGGCCAAGTGCATCATTGTGGACGTTCTGCCTCTTTTCCTATGCTTTAAATGCAATTCCAGTCTACCTCCTGAAATCGGTTTCCTGCAATTCTGCCCCGCTTTCAAGTCCTCTTGGCAGCCTTACTTCAGTATATTTTTGGACGATAGCTGTCATTTATAACTCTGCAGGTTTGTGAATTACAGTGCCCCTGAGCTCCTTTCTTCAACTCGCTTTCTCGTGAGCTGGCCGCAACACCGCAGGATGGCTTCAGGCCCTAATCTGGTTCCGGCACGGCACGCTGAGCCTTTGGTTAATTCCTCTTCCTGGTGGCAAATGAGTTAAATTTGCCCGTCCAGACACCTCCAGCTAGTCTGTCATTGGTTCTCCCTATTCCTGTTCATCTTCCGCAGAAATTGCAAACTGGGCCAAACAGGAGGTTAAAGGCACTGACTCTCCAAGTCGGGAGAGTGTTAGTAAAGCGTCTGGAATGTTGCACCCGAGTACCAGGGGACGATAACTGAGACATATTGCAACACGTCTCCCGATCACACGGTTGATCATACTCTGGGTTCCACATGCATGTTTTAGCTGAAGGAAGAATACATTAAACCTGGAGAGTTGAGACCCGTGGAATGGGTACCATGCAATATGACTTCAAAGGGTCTTCATTTGCTCACCGAACCTCTCCACTCCTATCACTGCTGCGTTTATGCCCCTGTACACACGCTTGATTCTCTTTCAGAGACATAGCAATCCATAGGTTTTAAGATACTTCCTAGTCAGGTACATTCTTAGGCGTTTAATATGGGGTGTTGAGTCCATTTCGTTGAGCAAGGAGTAGCTCTGGTCTATTCCATATTTGGCTTAAGGAACTTTATCTGTGCTCATTTCAATCTCTGGTTTTATGCAGCACCCCAACTCACCTTTCCCCTTAAGCAAGCATAAGTTGGTTTTCTAAATTTGAGACCCTGTTCTGTTTTGTAATTCAGTTCCTGTGTAGCCAAGTTTACATTCCGTGTATTAGTGATATCTTATGATGTTTCTTTTTCTGTGTTACTTATTTCAGTTAGAATCATCATACCTGAATCCACTCATTATGCTGCTACGGGCCTGATGACATAGATTTCCTTGCTGAGTGATACTGCATTGTACGTAAGTACCACAACTTCTTTATCCATTTTTCACTTTCTGCGATATTGAACTTGTACCGTAAACGTGGTTCTTGTAAACACAGCCGTGCCAAACTTTGGGGTGGCTGTGTCTTTTTGATTTTAATTTCCCTAAGCTATAGGACCATAAGTGGAAGTGCCCTAGGCTCTGTTGCTTTGTTTTTTAGATGTTTCAGGAAGCACCATACACTTCTCCCGAGTGGCTGTTGGCAATTTACATCCCGCCCATCAGCATAACAAGGCTCCCAGTTCTCCATGGACTGTCCTGCCTTTCTGGATTTTACACTTTTTTCAGATGGCCCTTTTGACTGGGGGGAAGTGAGACTTCATTGTAGTGCAGATTTCCTTTGCAAGCTTGCTTGGTTGGCCAAAAAGGGCGTATGCGTTTTTTCCTGAATATATTCAGGAAAAAACGCATACGCCCTTTTTGGCCAAGTGCATCATTGTGGACGTTCTGCCTCTTTTCCTATGCTTTAAATGCAATTCCAGTCTACCTCCTGAAATCGGTTTCCTGCAATTCTGCCCCGCTTTCAAGTCCTCTTGGCAGCCTTACTTCAGTATATTTTTGGACGATAGCTGTCATTTATAACTCTGCAGGTTTGTGAATTACAGTGCCCCTGAGCTCCTTTCTTCAACTCGCTTTCTCGTGAGCTGGCCGCAACACCGCAGGATGGCTTCAGGCCCTAATCTGGTTCCGGCACGGCACGCTGAGCCTTTGGTTAATTCCTCTTCCTGGTGGGAAATGAGAGTTAAATTTGCCCGTCCAGACACCTCCAGCTAGTCTGTCATTGGTTCTCCCTATTCCTGTTCATCTTCCGCAGAAATTGCAAACTGGGCCAAACGGGAGGTTAAAGGCACTGACTCTCCAAGTCGGGAGAGTGTTAGTAAAGCGTCTGGAATGTTGCACCCGAGTACGAGGGGACGAAAACTGACACATATTGGAACACGTCTCCCGATCACACGGTTGATCATACTCTGGGATCCACATGCATGTTTTAGCTGAAGGAAGAATCCCTTAAACCTGGAGAGTTGAGACCCGTGGAATGGGTACCATGCAATATGACTTCAAAGGGTCTTCATTTGCTCACCGAACCTCTCTAATCCTATCACTGCTGCGTTTATGCCCCTGCACACACGCTTGATTCTCTTTCGGAGACATAGCAATCCATAGGTTTTAAGATACTTCCTAGTCAGGTACACTCTTAGGCATTTAATATGGGGTGTTGAGTCCATTTCGTTGAGCAAGGAGTAGCTCTTGTCTATTCCACATTTGGCTTAAGGAACTTTATCTGTGCTCATTTCAATCTCTGGTTTTATGCAGCACCCCAACTCACCTTTCCCCTTAAGCAAGCATAAGTTGGTTTTCTAAATTTGAGACCCTGTTCTGTTTTGTAATTCAGTTCCTGTGTAGCCAAGGTTACATTCCGTGTATTAGTGATATCTTATGATATTTCTTTTCCTGTGTGACTTATTTCAGTTAGAATCATCATACCTGAATCCACTCATTATGCTGCTACGGGCCTGATGACATAGATTTCATTGCTGAGTGATACTGCATTGTACGTAAGTACCACAAATTCTTTATCCATTTTTCACTTTCTGCGATATTGAACTTGTACCGTAAACCAGGTTCTTGTAAACAGAGCCGTCCCAACCTTTGGGGTGGCTGTGTCTTTTTGATTTTAATTTCCCTAAGCTATAGGACCATAAGTGGAAGTGCCCTAGGCTCTGTTGCTTTGTTTTTTAGATGTTTCAGGAAACACCATACACTTCTCCCGAGTGGCTGTTGGCAATTTACATCCCGCCCATCAGCATAACAAGGCTCCCAGTTCTCCATGGCCTGTCCTGCCTTTCTGGATTTTACACTTTTTTCAGATGGCCCTTTTGACCGGGGGGAAGTGAGACTTCATTGTAGTGCAGATTTCCTTTGCAAGCTTGCTTGGTTGGCCAAAAAGGGCGTATGCGTTTTTTCCTGAATATATTCAGGAAAAAACGCATACGCCCTTTTTGGCCAAGTGCATCATTGTGGACGTTCTGCCTCGTTTCCTATGCTTTAAATGCAATTCCAGTCTACCTCCTGAAATCGGTTTCCTGCAATTCTGCACCGCTTTCAAGTCCTCTTGGCAGCCTACTTCAGTATATTTTTGGACGATAGCTGTCATTTATAACTCTGCAGGTTTGTGAATTACAGTGCCCCTGAGCTCCTTTCTTCAACTCGCTTTCTCGTGAGCTGGCCGCAACACCGCAGGATTGCTTCAGGCCCTAATCTGGTGCCGGCACGGCACGTTGAACCTTTGGTTAATTCCTCTTCCTGGTGGGAAATGAGAGTTAAATTTGCCCGTCCAGACACCTCCAGCTAGTCTGTCATTGGTTCTCCCTATTCCTGTTCATCTTCCGCAGAAATTGCAAACTGGGCCAAACGGGAGGTTAAAGGCACTGACTCTCCAAGTCGGGAGAGTGTTAGTAAAGCGTCTGGAATGTTGCACCCGAGTACCAGGGGACGATAACTGAGACATATTGCAACACGTCTCCCGATCACACGGTTGATCATACTCTGGGTTCCACATGCATGTTTTAGCTGAAGGAAGAATACATTAAACCTTGAGAGTTGAGACCCGTGGAATGGGTACCATGCAATATGACTTCAAAGGGTCTTCATTTGCTCACCGAACCTCTCCAGTCCTATCACTGCTGCGTTTATGCCCCTGTACACACGCTTGATTCTCTTTCGGAGACGTAGCAATCCATAGGTTGTAAGATACTTACTAGTCAGGTACATTCTTAGGCGTTTAATATGGGGTGTTGAGTCCATTTCGTTGAGCAAGGAGTAGCTCTTGTCTATTCCATATTTGGCTTAAGGAACTTTATCTGTGCTCATTTCAATCTCTGGTTTTATGCATTACCCCAACTCACCTTTCCCCTTAAGCAAGCATAAGTTGGGTTTCTAAATTTGAGACCCTGTTCTGTTTTGTAATTCAGTTCCTGTGTAGCCAAGTTTACATTCCGTGTATTAGTGATATCTTATGATGTTTCTTTTTCTGTGTTACTTATTTCAGTTAGAATCATCATACCTGAATCCACTCATTATGCTGCTACGGGCCTGATGACATAGATTTCATTGCTTAGTGATACTGCATTGTACGTAAGTACCACAACTTCTTTATCCATTTTTCACTTTCTGCGATATTGAACTTGTACCGTAAACCAGGTTCTTGTAAACAGAGCCGTCCCAACGTTTGGGGTGGCTGTGTCTTTTTGATTTTAATTTCCCTAAGCTATAGGACCATAAGTGGAAGTGCCCTAGGCTCTGTTGCTTTGTTTTTTAGATGTTTCAGGAAGCACCATACACTTCTCCCGAGTGGCTGTTGGCAATTTACATCCCGCCCATCAGCATAACAAGGCTCCCAGTTCTCCATGGCCTGTCCTGCCTTTCTGGATTTTACACTTTTTTCAGATGGCCCTTTTGACCGGGGGGAAGTGAGACTTCATTGTAGTGCAGATTTCCTTTGCAAGCTTGCTTGGTTGGCCAAAAAGGGCGTATGCGTTTTTTCCTGAATATATTCAGGAAAAAACGCATACGCCCTTTTTGGCCAAGTGCATCATTGTGGACGTTCTGCCTCTTTTCCTATGCTTTAAATGCAATTCCAGTCTACCTCCTGAAATCGGTTTCCTGCAATTCTGCCCCGCTTTCAAGTCCTCTTGGCAGCCTTACTTCAGTATATTTTTGGACGATAGCTGTCATTTATAACTCTGCAGGTTTGTGAATTACAGTGCCCCTGAGCTACTTTCTTCAAGTCGCTTTCTTGTGAGCTGGCCGCAACACCGCAGGATTGCTTCAGGCCCTAATCTGGTTCCGGCACAGCACGCTGAGCCTTTGGTTAATTCCTCTTCCTGGTTGGAAATGAGAGTTAAATTTTCCCATCCAGACACCTCCATCTAGTCTGTCATTGGTTCTCCCTATTCCTGTTCATCTTCCGCAGAAATTGCAAACTGGGCCAAACAGGAGGTTAAAGGCACTGACTCTCCAAGTCGGGAGAGTGTTAGTAAAGCTTCTGGAATGTTGCACCCGAGTACCAGGGGACGAAAACTGAGACATATTGGAACACGTCTCCCGATCACAGGGTTGATCATATTCTGGGTTCCACATGCATGTTTTAGCTGAAGGAAGAATACCTTAAACCTGGAGAGTTGAGACCCGTGGAATGGGTACCATGCAATATGACTTCAAAGGGTCTTCATTTGCTCACCGAACCTCTCCAATCCTATCACTGCTGCGTTTATGCCCCTGTACACACGCTTGATTCTCTTTCGGAGACATAGCAATCCATAGGTTTTAAGATACTTCCTAGTCAGGTACATTCTTAGGCGTTTAATATGGGGTGTTGAGTCCATTTCGTTGAGCAAGGAGTAGCTCTTGTCTATTCCATATTTGGCTTAAGGAACTTTATCTGTGCTCATTTCAATCTCTGGTTTTATGCAGCACCCCAACTCACCTTTCCCCTTAAGCAAGCATAAGTTGGGTTTCTAAATTTGAGACCCTGTTCTGTTTTGTAATTCAGTTCCTGTGTAGCCAAGTTTACATTCCGTGTATTAGTGATATCTTATGATGTTTCTTTTTCTGTGTGACTTATTTCAGTTAGAATCATCATACCTGAATCCACTCATTATGCTGCTACGGGCCTGATGACATAGATTTCATTGCTGAGTGATACTGCATTGTACGTAAGTACCACAACTTCTTTATCCATTTTTCACTTTCTGCGATATTGAACTTGTACCGTAAACCAGGTTCTTGTAAACAGAGCCGTCCCAACCTTTGGGGTGGCTGTGTCTTTTTGATTTTAATTTCCCTAAGCTATAGGACCATAAGTGGAAGTGCCCTAGGCTCTGTTTCTTTGTTTTTTAGATGTTTAAGGAAGCATCATACACTTCTCCCGAGTGGCTGTTGGCAATTTACATCCCGCCCATCAGCATAACAAGGCTCCCAGTTCTCCATGGCCTGTCCTGCCTTTCTGGATTTTACACTTTTTTCAGATGGCCCTTTTGACCGGGGGGAAGTGAGACTTCATTGTAGTGCAGATTTCCATTGCAAGCTTGCTTGGTTGGCCAAAAAGGGCGTATGCGTTTTTTCCTGAATATATTCAGGAAAAAACGCATACGCCCTTTTTGGCCAAGTGCATCATTGTGGACGTTCTGCCTCTTTTCCTATGCTTTAAATGCAATTCCAGTCTACCTCCTGAAATCGGTTTCCTGCAATTCTGCCCCGCTTTCAAGTCCTCTTGGCAGCCTTACTTCAGTATATTTTTGGACGATAGCTGTCATTTATAACTCTGCAGGTTTGTGAATTACAGTGCCCCTGAGCTCCTTTCTTCAACTCGCTTTCTCGTGAGCTGGCCGCAACACCGCAGGATTGCTTCAGGCCCTAATCTGGTTCCGGCACGGCACGCTGAGCCTTTGGTTAATTCCTCTTCCTGGTGGCAAATGAGTTAAATTTGCCCGTCCAGACACCTCCAGCTAGTCTGTCATTGGTTCTCCCTATTCCTGTTCATCTTCCGCAGAAATTGCAAACTGGGCCAAACAGGAGGTTAAAGGCACTGACTCTCCAAGTCGGGAGAGTGTTAGTAAAGCGTCTGGAATGTTGCACCCGAGTACCAGGGGACGATAACTGAGACATATTGCAACACGTCTCCCGATCACACGGTTGATCATACTCTGGGTTCCACATGCATGTTTTAGCTGAAGGAAGAATACATTAAACCTGGAGAGTTGAGACCCGTGGAATGGGTACCATGCAATATGACTTCAAAGGGTCTTCATTTGCTCACCGAACCTCTCCACTCCTATCACTGCTGCGTTTATGCCCCTGTACACACGCTTGATTCTCTTTCAGAGACATAGCAATCCATAGGTTTTAAGATACTTCCTAGTCAGGTACATTCTTAGGCGTTTAATATGGGGTGTTGAGTCCATTTCGTTGAGCAAGGAGTAGCTCTGGTCTATTCCATATTTGGCTTAAGGAACTTTATCTGTGCTCATTTCAATCTCTGGTTTTATGCAGCACCCCAACTCACCTTTCCCCTTAAGCAAGCATAAGTTGGTTTTCTAAATTTGAGACCCTGTTCTGTTTTGTAATTCAGTTCCTGTGTAGCCAAGTTTACATTCCGTGTATTAGTGATATCTTATGATGTTTCTTTTTCTGTGTTACTTATTTCAGTTAGAATCATCATACCTGAATCCACTCATTATGCTGCTACGGGCCTGATGACATAGATTTCCTTGCTGAGTGATACTGCATTGTACGTAAGTACCACAACTTCTTTATCCATTTTTCACTTTCTGCGATATTGAACTTGTACCGTAAACGTGGTTCTTGTAAACACAGCCGTGCCAAACTTTGGGGTGGCTGTGTCTTTTTGATTTTAATTTCCCTAAGCTATAGGACCATAAGTGGAAGTGCCCTAGGCTCTGTTGCTTTGTTTTTTAGATGTTTCAGGAAGCACCATACACTTCTCCCGAGTGGCTGTTGGCAATTTACATCCCGCCCATCAGCATAACAAGGCTCCCAGTTCTCCATGGCCTGTCCTGCCTTTCTGGATTTTACACTTTTTTCAGATGGCCCTTTTGACCGGGGGGAAGTGAGACTTCATTGTAGTGCAGATTTCCTTTGCAAGCTTGCTTGGTTGGCCAAAAAGGGCGTATGCGTTTTTTCCTGAATATATTCAGGAAAAAACGCATACGCCCTTTTTGGCCAAGTGCATCATTGTGGACGTTCTGCCTCTTTTCCTATGCTTTAAATGCAATTCCAGTCTACCTCCTGAAATCGGTTTCCTGCAATTCTGCCCCGCTTTCAAGTCCTCTTGGCAGCCTTACTTCAGTATATTTTTGGACGATAGCTGTCATTTATAACTCTGCAGGTTTGTGAATTACAGTGCCCCTGAGCTCCTTTCTTCAACTCGCTTTCTCGTGAGCTGGCCGCAACACCGCAGGATGGCTTCAGGCCCTAATCTGGTTCCGGCACGGCACGCTGAGCCTTTGGTTAATTCCTCTTCCTGGTGGGAAATGAGAGTTAAATTTTCCCGTCCAGACACCTCCAGCTAGTCTCTCATTGGTTCTGCCTATTCCTGTTCATCTTCCGCAGAAATTGCAAACTGGGCCAAACAGGAGGTTAAAGGCACTGACTGTCCAAGTCGGGAGAGTGTTAGTAAAGCGTCTGGAATGTTGCACCCGAGTACCAGGGGACGAAAACTGAGACATATTTGAACACGTTTCCCGATCACACGGTTGATCATACTCTGGGTTCCACATGCATGTTTTAGCTGAAGGAAGAATCCCTTAAACCTGGAGAGTTGAGACCCGTGGAATGGGTACCATGCAATATGACTTCAAAGGGTCTTCATTTGCTCACCGAACTTCTCCAATCCTATCACTGCTGCGTTTATGCCCCTGTACACACGCTTGATTCTCTTTCGGAGACATAGCAATCCATAGGTTTTAAGATACTTCCTAGTCAGGTACACTCTTAGGCGTTTAATATGGGGTGTTGAGTCCATTTCGTTGAGCAAGGAGTAGCTCTTGTCTATTCCATATTTGGCTTAAGGAACTTTATCTGTGCTCATTTCAATCTCTGGTTTTATGCAGCACCCCAACTCACCTTTCCCCTTAAGCAAGCATAAGTTGGGTTTCTAAATTTGAGACCCTGTTCTGTTTTGTAATTCAGTTCCTGTGTAGCCAAGGTTACATTCCGTGTATTAGTGATATCTTATGATGTTTCTTTTCCTGTGTGACTTATTTCAGTTAGAATCATCATACCTGAATCCACTCATTATGCTGCTACGGGCCTGATGACATAGATTTCATTGCTGAGTGATATTGCATTTTACGTAAGTACCACAACTTCTTTATCCATTTTTCACTTTCTGCGATATTGAACTTGTACCGTAAACCAGGTTCTTGTAAACAGAGCCGTCCCAACCTTTGGGGTGGCTGTGTCTTTTTGATTTTAATTTCCCTAAGCTATAGGACCATAAGTGGAAGTGCCCTAGGCTCTGTTGCTTTGTTTTTTAGATGTTTCAGGAAACACCATACACTTCTCCCGAGTGGCTGTTGGCAATTTACATCCCGCCCATCAGCATAACAAGGCTCCCAGTTCTCCATGGCCTGTCCTGCCTTTCTGGATTTTATACTTTTTTCAGATGGCCCTTTTGACCGGGGGGAAGTGAGACTTCATTGTAGTGCAGATTTCCTTTGCAAGCTTGCTTGGTTGGCCAAAAAGGGCGTATGCGTTTTTTCCTGAATATATTCAGGAAAAAACGCATACGCCCTTTTTGGCCAAGTGCATCATTGTGGACGTTCTGCCTCTTTTCCTATGCTTTAAATGCAATTCCAGTCTACCTCCTGAAATCGGTTTCCTGCAATTCTGCCCCGCTTTCAAGTCCTCTTGGCAGCCTTACTTCAGTATATTTTTGGACGATAGCTGTCATTTATAACTCTGCAGGTTTGTGAATTACAGTGCCCCTGAGCTCCTTTCTTCAACTCGCTTTCTCGTGAGCTGGCCGCAACACCGCAGGATGGCTTCAGGCCCTAATCTGGTTCCGGCACGGCACGCTGAGCCTTTGGTTAATTCCTCTTCCTGGTGGGAAATGAGAGTTAAATTTGCCCGTCCAGACACCTCCAGCTAGTCTGTCATTGGTTCTCCCTATTCCTGTTCATCTTCCGCAGAAATTGCAAACTGGGCCAAACGGTAGGTTAAAGGCACTGACTCTCCAAGTCGGGAGAGTGTTAGTAAAGTGTCTGGAATGTTGCACCCGAGTACCAGGGAAATAAAACTGAGACATATTGGAACACGTCTCCCGATCACACGGTTGATCATACTCTGGGTTCCACATGCATGTTTTAGCTGAAGGAAGAATCCCTTAAACCTGGAGAGTTGAGACCCGTGGAATGGGTACCATGCAATATGACTTCAAAGGGTCTTCATTTGCTCACCGAACCTCTCCAATCCTATCACTGCTGCGTTTATGCCCCTGTACACACACTTGATTCTCTTTCAGAGACATAGCAATCCATAGGTTTTAAGATACTTCCTAGTCAGGTACACTCTTAGGCATTTAATATGGGGTGTTGAGTCCATTTCGTTGAGCAAGGAGTAGCTCTTGTCTATTCCATATTTGGCTTAAGGAACTTTATCTGTGCTCATTTCAATCTCTGGTTTTATGCAGCACCCCAACTCACCTTTCCCCTTAAGCAAGCATAAGTTGGTTTTCTAAATTTGAGACCCTGTTCTGTTTTGTAATTCAGTTCCTGTGTAGCCAAGTTTACATTCCGTGTATTAGTGATATCTTATGATGTTTCTTTTTCTGTGTGACTTATTTCAGTTAGAATCATCATACCTGAATCCACTCATTATGCTGCTACGGGCCTGATGACATAGATTTCATTGCTTAGTGATACTGCATTGTACGTAAGTACCACAACTTCTTTATCCATTTTTCACTTTCTGCGATATTGAACTTGTACCGTAAACCAGGTTCTTGTAAACAGAGCCGTCCCAACCTTTGGGGTGGCTGTGTCTTTTTGATTTTAATTTCCCTAAGCTATAGGACCATAAGTGGAAGTGCCCTAGGCTCTGTTGCTTTGTTTTTTAGATGTTTCAGGAAGCACCATACACTTCTCCCGAGTGGCTGTTGGCAATTTACATCCCGCCCATCAGCATAACAAGGCTCCCAGTTCTCCATGGCCTGTCCTGCCTTTCTGGATTTTACACTTTTTTCAGATGGCCGTTTTGACCGGGGGGAAGTGAGACTTCATTGTAGTGCAGATTTCCTTTGCAAGCTTGCTTGGTTGGCCAAAAAGGGCGTATGCGTTTTTTCCTGAATATATTCAGGAAAAAACGCATACGCCCTTTTTGGCCAAGTGCATCATTGTGGACGTTCTGCCTCTTTTCCTATGCTTTAAATGCAATTCCAGTCTACCTCCTGAAATCGGTTTCCTGCAATTCTGCCCCGCTTTCAAGTCCTCTTGGCAGCCTTACTTCAGTATATTTTTGGACGATAGCTGTCATTTATAACTCTGCAGGTTTGTGAATTACAGTGCCCCTGAGCTCCTTTCTTCAACTCGCTTTCTCGTGAGCTGGCCGCAACACCGCAGGATTGCTTCAGGCCCTAATCTGGTTCCGGCACGGCACGCTGACCCTTTGGTTAATTCCTCTTCCTGGTGGCAAATGAGAGTTAAATTTGCCCGTCCAGACACCTCCAGCTAGTCTCTCATTGGTTCTCCCTATTCCTGTTCATCTTCCGCAGAAATTGCAAACTGGGCCAAACAGGAGGTTAAAGGCACTGACTCTCCAAGTCGGGAGAGTGTTAGTAAAGCGTCTGGAATGTTGCACCCGAGTACCAGGGGACGATAACTGAGACATATTGCAACACGTCTCCCGATCACACGGTTGATCATACTCTGGGTTCCACATGCATGTTTTAGCTGAAGGAAGAATACATTAAACCTGGAGAGTTGAGACCCGTGGAATGGGTACCATGCAATATGACTTCAAAGGTTCTTCATTTGCTCACCGAACCTCTCCACTCCTATCACTGCTGCGTTTATGCCCCTGTACACACGCTTGATTCTCTTTCAGAGACATAGCAATCCATAGGTTTTAAGATACTTCCTAGTCAGGTACATTCTTAGGCGTTTAATATGGGGTGTTGAGTCCATTTCGTTGAGCAAGGAGTAGCTCTGGTCTATTCCATATTTGGCTTAAGGAACTTTATCTGTGCTCATTTCAATCTCTGGTTTTATGCAGCACCCCAACTCACCTTTCCCCTTAAGCAAGCATAAGTTGGGTTTCTAAATTTGAGACCCTGTTCTGTTTTGTAATTCAGTTCCTGTGTAGCCAAGTTTACATTCCGTGTATTAGTGATATCTTATGATGTTTCTTTTTCTGTGTGACTTATTTCAGTTAGAATCATCATACCTGAATCCACTCATTATGCTGCTACGGGCCTGATGACATAGATTTCATTGCTGAGTGATACTGCATTTTACGTAAGTACCACAACTTCTTTATCCATTTTTCACTTTCTGCGATATTGAACTTGTACCGTAAACCAGGTTCTTGTAAACAGAGCCGTCCCAACCTTTGGGGTGGCTGTGTCTTTTTGATTTTAATTTCCCTAAGCTATAGGACCATAAGTGGAAGTGCCCTAGGCTCTGTTGCTTTGTTTTTTAGATGTTTCAGGAAACACCATACACTTCTCCCGAGTGGCTGTTGGCAATTTACATCCCGCCCATCAGCATAACAAGGCTCCCAGTTCTCCATGGCCTGTCCTGCCTTTCTGGATTTTATACTTTTTTCAGATGGCCCTTTTGACCGGGGGGAAGTGAGACTTCATTGTAGTGCAGATTTCCTTTGCAAGCTTGCTTGGTTGGCCAAAAAGGGCGTATGCGTTTTTTCCTGAATATATTCAGGAAAAAACGCATACGCCCTTTTTGGCCAAGTGCATCATTGTGGACGTTCTGCCTCTTTTCCTATGCTTTAAATGCAATTCCAGTCTACCTCCTGAAATCGGTTTCCTGCAATTCTGCCCCGCTTTCAAGTCCTCTTGGCAGCCTTACTTCAGTATATTTTTGGACGATAGCTGTCATTTATAACTCTGCAGGTTTGTGAATTACAGTGCCCCTGAGCTCCTTTCTTCAACTCGCTTTCTCGTGAGCTGGCCGCAACACCGCAGGATGGCTTCAGGCCCTAATCTGGTTCCGGCACGGCACGCTGAGCCTTTGGTTAATTCCTCTTCCTGGTGGGAAATGAGAGTTAAATTTGCCCGTCCAGACACCTCCAGCTAGTCTGTCATTGGTTCTCCCTATTCCTGTTCATCTTCCGCAGAAATTGCAAACTGGGCCAAACAGGAGGTTAAAGGCACTGACTCTCCAAGTCGGGAGAGTGTTAGTAAAGCGTCTGGAATGTTGCACCCGAGTACCAGGGGACGAAAACTGACACATATTGGAACACGTCTCCCGATCACACGGTTGATCATACTCTGGGTTCCACATGCATGTTTTAGCTGAAGGAAGAATACCTTAAACCTGGAGAGTTGAGACCCGTGGAATGGGTACCATGCAATATGACTTCAAAGGGTCTTCATTTGCTCACCGAACCTCTCCAATCCTATCACTGCTGCGTTTATGCCCCTGTACACACACTTGATTCTCTTTCAGAGACATAGCAATCCATAGGTTTTAAGATACTTCCTAGTCAGGTACACTCTTAGGCATTTAATATGGGGTGTTGAGTCCATTTCGTTGAGCAAGGAGTAGCTCTTGTCTATTCCATATTTGGCTTAAGGAACTTTATCTGTGCTCATTTCAATCTCTGGTTTTATGCAGCACCCCAACTCACCTTTCCCCTTAAGCAAGCATAAGTTGGTTTTCTAAATTTGAGACCCTGTTCTGTTTTGTAATTCAGTTCCTGTGTAGCCAAGGTTACATTCCGTGTATTAGTGATATCTTATGATGTTTCTTTTTCTGTGTGACTTATTTCAGTTAGAATCATCGTACCTGAATATACTCATTATGCTGCTACGGGCCTGATGACATAGATTTCATTGCTGAGTGATACTGCATTGTACGTAAGTACCACAACTTCTTTATCCATTTTTCACTTTCTGCGATATTGAACTTGTACCGTAAACGTGGTTCTTGTAAACACAGCCGTCCCAACCTTTGGGGTGGCTGTGTCTTTTTGATTTTAATTTCCCTAAGCTATAGGACCATAAGTGGAAGTGCCCTAGGCTCTGTTGCTTTGTTTTTTAGATGTTTCAGGAAGCACCATACAGTTCTCCCGAGTGGCTGTTGGCAATTTACATCCCGCCCATCAGCATAACAAGGCTCCCAGTTCTCCATGGCCTGTCCTGCCTTTCTGGATTTTACACTTTTTTCAGATGGCCCTTTTGACCGGGGGGAAGTGAGACTTCATTGTAGTGCAGATTTCCTTTGCAAGCTTGCTTGGTTGGCCAAAAAGGGCGTATGCGTTTTTTCCTGAATATATTCAGGAAAAAACGCATACGCCCTTTTTGGCCAAGTGCATCATTGTGGACGTTCTGCCTCTTTTCCTATGCTTTAAATGCAATTCCAGTCTACCTCCTGAAATCGGTTTCCTGCAATTCTGCCCCGCTTTCAAGTCCTCTTGGCAGCCTTACTTCAGTATATTTTTGGACGATAGCTGTCATTTATAACTCTGCAGGTTTGTGAATTACAGTGCCCCTGAGCTCCTTTCTTCAACTCGCTTTCTCGTGAGCTGGCCGCAACACCGCAGGATTGCTTCAGGCCCTAATCTGGTTCCGGCACGGCACGCTGACCCTTTGGTTAATTCCTCTTCCTGGTGGCAAATGAGAGTTAAATTTGCCCGTCCAGACACCTCCAGCTAGTCTCTCATTGGTTCTCCCTATTCCTGTTCATCTTCCGCAGAAATTGCAAACTGGGCCAAACAGGAGGTTAAAGGCACTGACTCTCCAAGTCGGGAGAGTGTTAGTAAAGCGTCTGGAATGTTGCACCCGAGTACCAGGGGACGATAACTGAGACATATTGCAACACGTCTCCCGATCACACGGTTGATCATACTCTGGGTTCCACATGCATGTTTTAGCTGAAGGAAGAATACATTAAACCTGGAGAGTTGAGACCCGTGGAATGGGTACCATGCAATATGACTTCAAAGGTTCTTCATTTGCTCACCGAACCTCTCCACTCCTATCACTGCTGCGTTTATGACCCTGTACACACGCTTGATTCTCTTTCAGAGACATAGCAATCCATAGGTTTTAAGATACTTCCTAGTCAGGTACATTCTTAGGCGTTTAATATGGGGTGTTGAGTCCATTTCGTTGAGCAAGGAGTAGCTCTGGTCTATTCCATATTTGGCTTAAGGAACTTTATCTGTGCTCATTTCAATCTCTGGTTTTATGCAGCACCCCAACTCACCTTTCCCCTTAAGCAAGCATAAGTTGGGTTTCTAAATTTGAGACCCTGTTCTGTTTTGTAATTCAGTTCCTGTGTAGCCAAGTTTACATTCCGTGTATTAGTGATATCTTATGATGTTTCTTTTTCTGTGTGACTTATTTCAGTTAGAATCATCATACCTGAATCCACTCATTATGCTGCTACGGGCCTGATGACATAGATTTCCTTGCTGAGTGATACTGCATTGTACGTAAGTACCACAACTTCTTTATCCATTTTTCACTTTCTGCGATATTGAACTTGTACCGTAAACGTGGTTCTTGTAAACACAGCCGTGCCAAACTTTGGGGTGGCTGTGTCTTTTTGATTTTAATTTCCCTAAGCTATAGGACCATAAGTGGAAGTGCCCTAGGCTCTGTTGCTTTGTTTTTTAGATGTTTCAGGAAGCACCATACACTTCTCCCGAGTGGCTGTTGGCAATTTACATCCCGCCCATCAGCATAACAAGGCTCCCAGTTCTCCATGGCCTGTCCTGCCTTTCTGGATTTTACACTTTTTTCAGATGGCCCTTTTGACCGGGGGGAAGTGAGACTTCATTGTAGTGCAGATTTCCTTTGCAAGCTTGCTTGGTTGGCCAAAAAGGGCGTATGCGTTTTTTCCTGAATATATTCAGGAAAAAACGCATACGCCCTTTTTGGCCAAGTGCATCATTGTGGACGTTCTGCCTCTTTTCCTATGTTTAAATGCAATTCCAGTCTACCTCCTGAAATCGGTTTCCTGCAATTCTGCCCCGCTTTCAAGTCCTCTTGGCAGCCTTACTTCAGTATATTTTTGGACGATAGCTGTCATTTATAACTCTGCAGTTTTGTGAATTACAGTGCCCCTGAGCTCCTTTCTTCAAGTCGCTTTCTTGTGAGCTGGCCGCAACACCGCAGGATTGCTTCAGGCCCTAATCTGGTTCCGGCACAGCACGCTGAGCCTTTGGTTAATTCCTCTTCCTGGTGGGAAATGAGAGTTAAATTTGCCCATCCAGACACCTCCATCTAGTCTGTCATTGGTTCTCCCTATTCCTGTTCATCTTCCGCAGAAATTGCAAACTGGGCCAAACAGGAGGTTAAAGGCACTGACTCTCCAAGTCGGGAGAGTGTTAGTAAAGCTTCTGGAATGTTGCACCCGAGTACCAGGGGACGAAAACTGAGACATATTGGAACACGTCTCCCGATCACAGGGTTGATCATATATTGGGTTCCACATGCATGTTTTAGCTGAAGGAAGAATACCTTAAACCTGGAGAGTTGAGACCCGTGGAATGGGTACCATGCAATATGACTTCAAAGGGTCTTCATTTGCTCACCGAACCTCTCCAGTCCTATCACTGCTGCGTTTATGCCCCTGTACACACACTTGATTGTCTTTCGGAGACATAGCAATCCATAGGTTTTAAGATACTTCCTAGTCAGGTACATTCTTAGGCGTTTAATATGGGGTGTTGAGTCCATTTCGTTGAGCAAGGAGTAGCTCTTGTCTATTCCATATTTGGCTTAAGGAACTTTATCTGTGCTCATTTCAATCTCTGGTTTTATGCAGCACCCCAACTCACCTTTCCCCTTAAGCAAGCATAAGTTGGGTTTCTAAATTTGAGACCCTGTTCTGTTTTGTAATTCAGTTCCTGTGTAGCCAAGTTTACATTCCGTGTATTAGTGATATCTTATGATGTTTCTTTTTCTGTGTGACTTATTTCAGTTAGAATCATCATACCTGAATCCACTCATTATGCTGCTACGGGCCTGATGACATAGATTTCCTTGCTGAGTGATACTGCATTGTACGTAAGTACCACAACTTCTTTATCCATTTTTCACTTTCTGCGATATTGAACTTGTACCGTAAACCAGGTTCTTGTAAACAGAGCCGTCCCAACCTTTGGGGTGGCTGTGTCTTTTTGATTTTAATTTCCCTAAGCTATAGGACCATAAGTGGAAGTGCCCTAGGCTCTGTTTCTTTGTTTTTTAGATGTTTAAGGAAGCATCATACACTTCTCCCGAGTGGCTGTTGGCAATTTACATCCCGCCCATCAGCATAACAAGGCTCCCAGTTCTCCATGGCCTGTCCTGCCTTTCTGGATTTTACACTTTTTTCAGATGGCCCTTTTGACCGGGGGGAAGTGAGACTTCATTGTAGTGCAGATTTCCATTGCAAGCTTGCTTGGTTGGCCAAAAAGGGCGTATGCGTTTTTTCCTGAATATATTCAGGAAAAAACGCATACGCCCTTTTTGGCCAAGTGCATCATTGTGGACGTTCTGCCTCTTTTCCTATGCTTTAAATGCAATTCCAGTCTACCTCCTGAAATCGGTTTCCTGCAATTCTGCCCCGCTTTCAAGTCCTCTTGGCAGCCTTACTTCAGTATATTTTTGGACGATAGCTGTCATTTATAACTCTGCAGGTTTGTGAATTACAGTGCCCCTGAGCTCCTTTCTTCAACTCGCTTTCTCGTGAGCTGGCCGCAACACCGCAGGATGGCTTCTGGCCCTAATCTGGTTCCGGCACGGCACGCTGAGCCTTTGGTTAATTCCTCTTCCTGGTGGCAAATGAGAGTTAAATTTGCCCGTCCAGACACCTCCAGCTAGTCTCTCATTGGTTCTCCCTATTCCTGTTCATCTTCCGCAGAAATTGCAAACTGGGCCAAACAGGAGGTTAAAGGCACTGACTCTCCAAGTCGGGAGAGTGTTAGTAAAGCGTCTGTAATGTTGCACCCGAGTACCAGGGGACGATAACTGAGACATATTGGAACACGTCTCCCGATCACACGGTTGATCATACTCTGGGTTCCACATGCATGTTTTAGCTGAAGGAAGAATACCTTAAACCTGGAGAGTTGAGACCCGTGGAATGGGTACCATGCAATATGACTTCAAAGGGTCTTCATTTGCTCACCGAACCTCTCCACTCCTATCACTGCTGCGTTTATGCCCCTGTACACACGCTTGATTCTCTTTCAGAGACCTAGCAATCCATAGGTTTTAAGATACTTACTAGTCAGGTACATTCTTAGGCGTTTAATATGGGGTGTTGAGTCCATTTCGTTGAGCAAGGAGTAGCTCTGGTCTATTCCATATTTGGCTTAAGGAACTTTATCTGTGCTCATTTCAATCTCTGGTTTTATGCAGCACCCCAACTCACCTTTCCCCTTAAGCAAGCATAAGTTGGGTTTCTAAATTTGAGACCCTGTTCTGTTTTGTAATTCAGTTCCTGTGTAGCCAAGTTTACATTCCGTGTATTAGTGATATCTTATGATGTTTCTTTTTCTGTGTTACTTATTTCAGTTAGAATCATCATACCTGAATCCACTCATTATGCTGCTACGGGCCTGATGACATAGATTTCCTTGCTGAGTGATACTGCATTGTACGTAAGTACCACAACTTCTTTATCCATTTTTCACTTTCTGCGATATTGAACTTGTACCGTAAACGTGGTTCTTGTAAACACAGCCGTGCCAAACTTTGGGGTGGCTGTGTCTTTTTGATTTTAATTTCCCTAAGCTATAGGACCATAAGTGGAAGTGCCCTAGGCTCTGTTGCTTTGTTTTTTAGATGTTTCAGGAAGCACCATACACTTCTCCCGAGTGGCTGTTGGCAATTTACATCCCGCCCATCAGCATAACAAGGCTCCCAGTTCTCCATGGCCTGTCCTGCCTTTCTGGATTTTACACTTTTTTCAGATGGCCCTTTTGACCGGGGGGAAGTGAGACTTCATTGTAGTGCAGATTTCCTTTGCAAGCTTGCTTGGTTGGCCAAAAAGGGCGTATGCGTTTTTTCCTGAATATATTCAGGAAAAAACGCATACGCCCTTTTTGGCCAAGTGCATCATTGTGGACGTTCTGCCTCTTTTCCTATGCTTTCAATGCAATTCCAGTCTACCTCCTGAAATCGGTTTCCTGCAATTCTGCCCCGCTTTCAAGTCCTCTTGGCAGCCTTACTTCAGTATATTTTTGGACGATAGCTGTCATTTATAACTCTGCAGTTTTGTGAATTACAGTGCCCCTGAGCTCCTTTCTTCAAGTCGCTTTCTTGTGAGCTGGCCGCAACACCGCAGGATTGCTTCAGGCCCTAATCTGCTTCCGGCACAGCACGCTGAGCCTTTGGTTAATTCCTCTTCCTGGTGGGAAATGAGAGTTAAATTTGCCCATCCAGACACCTCCATCTAGTCTGTCATTGGTTCTCCCTATTCCTGTTCATCTTCCGCAGAAATTGCAAACTGGGCCAAACAGGAGGTTAAAGGCACTGACTCTCCAAGTCGGGAGAGTGTTAGTAAAGCTTCTGGAATGTTGCACCCGAGTACCAGGGGACGAAAACTGAGACATATTGGAACACGTCTCCCGATCACAGGGTTGATCATATATTGGGTTCCACATGCATGTTTTAGCTGAAGGAAGAATACCTTAAACCTGGAGAGTTGAGACCCGTGGAATGGGTACCATGCAATATGACTTCAAAGGGTCTTCATTTGCTCACCGAACCTCTCCAGTCCTATCACTGCTGCGTTTATGCCCCTGTACACACGCTTGATTGTCTTTCGGAGACATAGCAATCCATAGGTTTTAAGATACTTCCTAGTCAGGTACATTCTTAGGCGTTTAATATGGGGTGTTGAGTCCATTTCGTTGAGCAAGGAGTAGCTCTTGTCTATTCCATATTTGGCTTAAGGAACTTTATCTGTGCTCATTTCAATCTCTGGTTTTATGCAGCACCCCAACTCACCTTTCCCCTTAAGCAAGCATAAGTTGGGTTTCTAAATTTGAGACCCTGTTCTGTTTTGTAATTCAGTTCCTGTGTAGCCAAGTTTACATTCCGTGTATTAGTGATATCTTATGATGTTTCTTTTTCTGTGTGACTTATTTCAGTTAGAATCATCATACCTGAATCCACTCATTATGCTGCTACGGGCCTGATGACATAGATTTCCTTGCTGAGTGATACTGCATTGTACGTAAGTACCAAAACTTCTTTATCCATTTTTCACTTTCTGCGATATTGAACTTGTACCGTAAACCAGGTTCTTGTAAACAGAGCCGTCCCAACCTTTGGGGTGGCTGTGTCTTTTTGATTTTAATTTCCCTAAGCTATAGGACCATAAGTGGAAGTGCCCTAGGCTCTGTTTCTTTGTTTTTTAGATGTTTAAGGAAGCATCATACACTTCTCCCCAGTGGCTGTTGGCAATTTACATCCCGCCCATCAGCATAACAAGGCTCCCAGTTCTCCATGGCCTGTCCTGCCTTTCTGGATTTTACACTTTTTTCAGATGGCCCTTTTGACCGGGGGGAAGTGAGACTTCATTGTAGTGCAGATTTCCATTGCAAGCTTGCTTGGTTGGCCAAAAAGGGCGTATGCGTTTTTTCCTGAATATATTCAGGAAAAAACGCATACGCCCTTTTTGGCCAAGTGCATCATTGTGGACGTTCTGCCTCTTTTCCTATGCTTTAAATGCAATTCCAGTCTACCTCCTGAAATCGGTTTCCTGCAATTCTGCCCCGCTTTCAAGTCCTCTTGGCAGCCTTACTTCAGTATATTTTTGGACGATAGCTGTCATTTATAACTCTGCAGGTTTGTGAATTACAGTGCCCCTGAGCTCCTTTCTTCAACTCGCTTTCTCGTGAGCTGGCCGCAACACCGCAGGATGGCTTCTGGCCCTAATCTGGTTCCGGCACGGCACGCTGAGCCTTTGGTTAATTCCTCTTCCTGGTGGGAAATGAGAGTTAAATTTGCCCGTCCAGACACCTCCAGCTAGTCTCTCATTGGTTCTCCCTATTCCTGTTCATCTTCCGCAGAAATTGCAAACTGGGCCAAACAGGAGGTTAAAGGCACTGACTCTCCAAGTCGGGAGAGTGTTAGTAAAGCGTCTGGAATGTTGCACCCGAGTACCAGGGGACGATAACTGAGACATATTGGAACACGTCTCCCGATCACACGGTTGATCATACTCTGGGTTCCACATGCATGTTTTAGCTGAAGGAAGAATACATTAAACCTGGAGAGTTGAGACCCGTGGAATGGGTACCATGCAATATGACTTCAAAGGGTCTTCATTTGCTCACCGAACCTCTCCACTCCTATCACTGCTGCGTTTATGCCCCTGTACACACGCTTGATTCTCTTTCAGAGACATAGCAATCCATAGGTTTTAAGATACTTACTAGTCAGGTACAGTCTTAGGCGTTTAATATGGGGTGTTGTGTCCATTTCGTTGAGCAAGGAGTAGCTCTTGTCTATTCCATATTTGGCTTAAGGAACTTTATCTGTGCTCATTTCAATCTCTGGTTTTATGCAGCACCCCAACTCACCTTTCCCCTTAAGCAAGCATAAGTTGGGTTTCTAAATTTGAGACCCTGTTCTGTTTTGTAATTCAGTTCCTGTGTAGCCAAGTTTACATTCCGTGTATTAGTGATATCTTATGATGTTTCTTTTTCTGTGTGACTTATTTCAGTTAGAATCATCATACCTGAATCCACTCATTATGCTGCTACGGGCCTGATGACATAGATTTCCTTGCTGAGTGATACTGCATTGTACGTAAGTACCACAACTTCTTTATCCATTTTTCACTTTCTGCGATATTGAACTTGTACCGTAAACTTGGTTCTTGTAAACACAGCCGTGCCAAACTTTGCTATGGCTGTGTCTTTTTGATTTTAATTTCCCTAAGCTATAGGACCATAAGTGGAAGTGCCCTAGGCTCTGTTGCTTTGTTTTTTAGATGTTTCAGGAAACACCATACACTTCTCCCGAGTGGCTGTTGGCAATTGACATCCCACCCATCAGCATAACAAGGCTCCCAGTTCTCCATGGCCTGTCCTGCCTTTCTGGATTTTACACTTTTTTCAGATGGCCCTTTTGACCGGGGGGAAGTGAGACTTCATTGTAGTGCAGATTTCCTTTGCAAGCTTGCTTGGTTGGCCAAAAAGGGCGTATGCGTTTTTTCCTGAATATATTCAGGAAAAAACGCATACGCCCTTTTTGGCCAAGTGCATCATTGTGGACGTTCTGCCTCTTTTCCTATGCTTTAAATGCAATTCCAGTCTACCTCCTGAAATCGGTTTCCTGCAATTCTGCCCCGCTTTCAAGTCCTCTTGGCAGCCTTACTTCAGTATATTTTTGGACGATAGCTGTCATTTATAACTCTGCAGGTTTGTGAATTACAGTGCCCCTGAGCTCCTTTCTTCAACTCGCTTTCTCGTGAGCTGGCCGCAACACCGCAGGATGGCTTCAGGCCCTAATCTGGTTCCGGCACGGCACGCTGAGCCTTTGGTTAATTCCTCTTCCTGGTGGGAAATGAGAGTTAAATTTGCCCGTCCAGACACCTCCAGCTAGTCTGTCATTGGTTCTCCCTATTCCTGTTCATCTTCCGCAGAAATTGCAAACTGGGCCAAACGGGAGGTTAAAGGCACTGACTCTCCAAGTCGGGAGAGTGTTAGTAAAGTGTCTGGAATGTTGCACCCGAGTACCAGGGAACGAAAACTGAGACATATTGGAACACGTCTCCCGATCACACGGTTGATCATACTCTGGGTTCCACATGCATGTTTTAGCTGAAGGAAGAATACCTTAAACCTGGAGAGTTGAGACCCGTGGAATGGGTACCATGCAATATGACTTCAAAGGGTCTTCATTTGCTCACCGAACCTCTCCAGTCCTATCACTGCTGCGTTTATGCCCCTGTACACACACTTGATTCTCTTTCAGAGTCATAGCAATCCATAGGTTTTAAGATACTTCCTAGTCAGGTACACTCTTAGGCATTTAATATGGGGTGTTGAGTCCATTTCGTTGAGCAAGGAGTAGCTCTTGTCTATTCCATATTTGGCTTAAGGAACTTTATCTGTGCTCATTTCAATCTCTGGTTTTATGCAGCACCCCAACTCACCTTTCCCCTTAAGCAAGCATAAGTTGGGTTTCTAAATTTGAGACCCTGTTCTGTTTTGTAATTCAGTTCCTGTGTAGCCAAGTTTACATTCCGTGTATTAGTGATATCTTATGATGTTTCTTTTTCTGTGTGACTTATTTCAGTTAGAATCATCATACCTGAATCCACTCATTATGCTGCTACGGGCCTGATGACATAGATTTCCTTGCTGAGTGATATTGCATTGTACGTAAGTACCACAACTTCTTTATCCATTTTTCACTTTCTGCGATATTGAACTTGTACCGTAAACCAGGTTCTTGTAAACAGAGCCGTCCCAACCTTTGGGGTGGCTGTGTCTTTTGATTTTAATTTCCCTAAGCTATAGGACCATAAGTGGAAGTGCCCTAGGCTCTGTTGCTTTGTTTTTTAGATGTTTCAGGAAACACCATACACTTCTCCCGAGTGGCTGTTGGCAATTGACATCCCGCCCATCAGCATAACAAGGCTCCCAGTTCTCCATGGCCTGTCCTGCCTTTCTGGATTTTACACTTTTTTCAGATGGCCCTTTTGACCGGGGGGAAGTGAGACTTCACTGTAGTGCAGATTTCCTTTGCAAGCTTGCTTGGTTGGCCAAAAAGGGCGTATGCGTTTTTTCCTGAATATATTCAGGAAAAAACGCATACGCCCTTTTTGGCCAAGTGCATCATTGTGGACGTTCTGCGTCTTTTCCTATGCTTTAAATGCAATTCCAGTCTACCTCCTGAAATCGGTTTCCTGCAATTCTGCCCCGCTTTCAAGTCCTCTTGGCAGCCTTACTTCAGTATATTTTTGGACGATAGCTGTCATTTATACCTCTGCAGGTTTGTGAATTACAGTGCCCCTGAGCTCCTTTCTTCAACTCGCTTTCTCGTGAGCTGGCCGCAACACCGCAGGATGGCTTCAGGCCCTAATCTGGTTCCGGCACGGCACGCTGAGCCTTTGGTTAATTCCTCTTCCTGGTGGGAAATGAGAGTTAAATTTGCCCGTCCAGACACCTCCAGCTAGTCTGTCATTGGTTCTGCCTATTCCTGTTCATCTTCCGCAGAAATTGCAAACTGGGCCAAACAGGAGGTTAAAGGCACTGACTCTCCAAGTCGGGAGAGTGTTAGTAAAGCGTCTGGAATGTTGCACCCGAGTACCAGGGAACGAAAAGTGAGACACATTTGAACATGTTTCTCGATCACATGGTGGATCATACTCTGGGTTCCACATGCATGTTTTAGCTGAAGGAAGTATCCCTTAAACCTGGAGAATTGAGACCCATGGAATGGGTACCATGCAATATGTCTTCAAAGGTCTTCATTTGCTCACCGAACCTCACCAATCTTATGAGCCCCAAGTGTCCAGCTTTATGTGTCACCCAGCTCTGGGTGTAGATGTGGTAAATGCAGGTTGCATCAGAAGCCTTGAATGAATTACTTAAGTATTTCTCTCTATTTCAATGTCATTGTGTTTTGTTTAAGAAATTTATTTTTATTATGGGATTTACCTGATTTTTACTGCTTTAATGCCGGTGTACACACTCTTGATTCTCTTACAGAGATATATAAATCCATAGGTTTTATGATTCTTACTAGTCAGGTATATTCCTAGGCGTTGAATATGGGGTGTTGTGTCCATTTCGTTGAGCAAGGAGTAGCTCTTGTCTATTACATATTTGGCTTAAGGAACTTTATCTGTGCTCATTTCAATCTCTGGTTTTATGCAGCACCCCAACTCACCTTTCCCCTTAAGCAAGCATAAGTTGGTTTTCTAAATTTGAGACCCTGTTCTGTTTTGGAATTCAGTTCCTGTGTAGCCAAGTTTACATTCCGTGTATTAGTGATACCTTATGATGTTTCTTTTTCTGTGTGACTTATTTCAGTTAGATTCATCGTACTTAGTCCACTCATTATGCTGCTACGGGCCTGATGACATAGATTTCATTGCTGAGTGATATTGCATTGTACGTAAGTACCACAACTTCTTTATCCATTTTTCACTTTCTGCGATATTGAACTTGTACCGTATATGAGGTTCTTGTAAACAGAGCCATCCCAAACTTTGGGGTGGCTGTGTCTTTTTGATTTTAATTGCCCTAAACTATAGTACCATAAGTGGAAGTGCCCTAGGCTCTGTTGCTTTGTTTTTTAGATGTTTCAGGAAACACCATACACTTCTCCCGAGTGGCTGTTGGCAATTTACATCCTGCCCATCAGCATAAGATGGCTCCCAGTTCTCCATGGCCTGTCATGCCTTTATATGGATTTTACACTTTTTTCAGATGGCCCTTTTGACCAGGGGGAATTGAGACTTCATTGTAGTGCAGATTTCCTTTGCAAGCTTGCTTGGTTGGCCAAAAAGGGCGTATGTGTTTTTTCCTGAATATATTCAGGAAAAAACGCACACGCCCTTTTTGGGCAAGTCAGGTTTTTGAATTGCGTGGCCCTTAGCTCCATTTTTCAGCTCTTAGTTTTGTGATCTTGCCCCATAACCACAGGATTCCTTGAAGCCCTATTCTTCTTCTGGGGCACCTTGCTGTGCCTTTGGTTCATTCTTCTTACTGATGTGAAATTAGAGTGACATGTGCCCATTGAAACCGCTACAGCTAATTTCTCACTGGTTCCCCCTATTCCCATTCATCCTCCGCACTAACTGAAGACTGTGCGATACCAGAACTTAAAGGCATTGACTCTCCATGTGGGGATGTTGTTAGTAAAGCGGCTGGAATGTCGATCCGGAGCCCCAGGAGAGGAAAAATGTGGTGCGTTTTAGAAACCTTTCCCGATCATATGGTATACCAGTCGCTGGGTTTCCCAAGCATGGTTTAGCTGTAGGAAGATTCCCTTCAACCTGGAGTGTTGGGACCCTTGGAATGAGTAGCATGAAGTATTGCATTAAACTTTCGGCAGTTGCTCACCGAAGCTCACCAATCCTCTCAGCCCCAAGTGTCCAGCCTTATGTCTTATCCAGCTGTGGGTTTATATGTGGTCAATCCAGGTTGCATCACAGCCCCTGAGCGAATTTTGTAAGAATTTTTCTCTCTTTCATTGTTTCTGCGTTTTGTTTTTAAAATTTATTTCTATAATGGGGTTTAGCTCATTTTCACTGCTGTGTTTGTGCCGCTCTGCACACACTTGATTCCCTTATGGAGATATATCAATACATGGGTTTTAAGATTCTTATTACTCAGATATATTTCTCTGCGGTGTATAGGGTGTGTTGAGGCCAGTTCATTGAGCAAGGTGTAGATCTTGTCTAATACCTATTTGGTTTCTTGAACGGTATCTGTGCTAATTTCAAACTCTGGTTTTATGCATCACCCCACCTCTCCTTTCCCCTTAAGCTGACATAAGTGTGTTTTCTAAATGTGAGACACTGTTCTGTTCTGTAATTCATTTCTTGTGCAGCCATATTTACCCTCCCTCTATAAGTGATATGATATGTTTCTTTTTCTGTTTGACTTATTTCAAGTAGTATTATCGGACCTAAATCCACTCTTTATCCTTCTACTAGCCTTATTACATTGATTTCATGGTGAAGAGATATTCCATTGTACATAAGTACCACATCTTCTTTATCCATTGTTCTCTTTCCTGGGATATTTAAGGTGTACTGAAGTTGAGGTTCTTGTAAACAGAGTAGCCCTAAACTGTGGTGTGCTTGTGTCTTGTTGATTTTTAGACTTCCCTAGATATACTCCCATGATTGGAAGTGTCCTATGCTCTGTAGCTCTGTTTTTAGATGATTTAGGAACCACCATACACTTCTCCAGAGTGGCTCTCGGCAGTTCACACACTGCCCATCAGCGTATAAAGGCTCCCTGTTCTCCATGGCCTGTCCTGCATTTCTGGTTTTTACAATTTTTTAGGATGGCCCTTTTGACCGGTGGGAAATGAGACTTCTTTGTTGTGCACATTTGCATTGCTTGCTTGCTTCGTTGCCCATAAAGTGCGTATGCGTTTTTTCCTGGATATAATCAGGAAAACTCGCATATGCCCTTTTGGGCCAACTGCATCATTGTCGAAATTCTGCCGCTTTTCATGTGCGTTAAAGACGAGTCCAATCTATCTCTTGAAATCTGTTTCTTGCAATTCTGTCTTGCATTCAGATCCTCTTCTTTGCCTTACCTCAACATATTTTTGGACGTTAGTTTTCATTTATAACTCTGCAGGTTTGTGAATTGCAGTGACCCTGAGCTCCATGTTTTAAGTTGCTCTTTTGTGAGCTGGCCTCAAACGCGCAGGATTGCTTCAGGCCCTATTTTGGCTCCGGCGAGGCAGGCTGAGCCTTTTTTTAATTCTTATTCTTAATGGGAAATTAGAGTGATATGTGCCCGTCCAAACCCCTACAACTCTTCTCTCATTGGTTCCCCCTCTTCCCGTTCATCCTCCTCACAATTTGCAAAATGTGTGAAACAGAAGTTTAAATGTGCTGATTCTCCAAGTGGGGAGCTTCTAAGTAACGTGGCTGGAATGGTGAACAGGAGCACCAGGAGAGGATAAATGAGGTGCATTTTAGACACATCTCCCGATCACATGGTGTACAGTCCTCTGGGTTTTCCATGCATGTTTTAGCTGTAGGAAGATCCCTTGAACCTGCAGATTTGGGACCCATTGAATGGGTACCAGGTAGTATTACTTTAAAGGGTGTGCATTTCCTCACCCAACCTCACATTTCTCTTAGCGCAAACAGTTTCCAGCCTTATGTCTCATCCTGCTGTGGGTCTAGATGTGTTCAATCCATGTTGCATCACCGTCCCTGAGGAAAAGTTGTAAGAGGTTTTCTCTGTCTCTCTGTCGTTTATTTTTTTCAATTTATTACTATATTGGTTACAGCTGATTTTCAAAGCTCTGTTTCTTGCTGCTGTACATCCACTTGATTCACGTACAGAGAGACATCAATAAATTCTTTTTCAGATTCTTACCAGTCGTATATATTCTTTTCCGGTGACTTGAGTGTGCTGAGTGCAGTTCTTTTAGCTACCGTGTAGGCCTTGTTGATTATCAGTTTGGTATTTGGAATGGTATCTTTGCTAATTTCAACCTCCTGGATGATGCCTCACCCCTCCCCACCTTTCCCGTTTAGCAGCCTTATGCGTGTTTTCTACATATTTGACTATGTTTTTGTTTTGTAATTTATTTCATGTGTAGCCATTTTGGATTCCACCTTTAAGTGATATCTTATGATATGTGTCTTCTTCTTTTTGAATCCTGTCACTTAGAATGATCATACGTAACTCCTCCGGAGTTGTTACAGCTGGCCATATTTCATTGATTTCCAGGCTGAATAATATTCCACTCTACCTAAGTACCACATCTCTATCCATTTTTTTCCCTCCAGAGACATTTAAGTTATATCCTAGTCGAGGATCTTTTAAACAGAGAGGGGGTAAACATTGGGGTGCCTGTGTCCTCTCGATTTTTGTTTTTCCCAAGATATACGCCCATGAGTGCAAGTGCCCTATGCTCTGTAGCTCATTGTTTAGATGCTTTAGTAAACACAATACACTTCTCCAGAATGGCCGTTGGCAATATACATTTCCACTATAAGTCTCACAGGGCTCCCTCTTCTCCTTGCCCTGTCCTGCATTTCTGTTGTTTACGCTTTATGAGGATGGCTCTTCTGACTGATGCGAAGTGATGTCTTTTGTAGTATTGACTTCCAGTGCCCACCTGTTTGGTTGGCTAAAAAGGTGTACGCTCTTTTCTTGAATATATACACAAAAAAAACGCATACACCCTTTTTGGCCAACTGCAATGTTGGCAATGTTCAGCTCCTTTTCTTGTGCTTAACGGCGAGTCCTTTCTACCTCCTCAAATCCCTTTCCTGCCATTCTCCCTTGCTTACAAGTCCTTTTCTCTGACTTTCCTCAAGACATTTTTCAGTGATGGATATTTTCAACTCTGCAGTTTTGTGAATTTTACTGCCCCTGAGTTCTATTGTTCAACTTGTGTTTATGGGAACTGGCCACAAAGCAGCGGGATTTCCTCAAGCCCTATACTGTTTCCATGGGCAACCCTAGCCTTTGGTCAATTCGTCTTCCTGATTGGAAATTAGAGTGACATGTGCCTGTCTGAACACGTAGGACTTGTCTCTCATTGTTCCTCATCCTTCCGCTTCATCCTCTGGACAAATTCCAAACTGTACGCAACAGGATGTTGACAGTGCTGACATCTCCAAGTGGGGAGACTGTTAGTAAAGACGCTGGAGGGGTGAACCCGAGCACCAGGAGATGAGGAGATGAGATGCCTTTTCCAAACTCTTCCCGATCAGACGGTATACCATCCTCTGGGTGTGACAGACATGTTTTAGCAGTAGGAAGAGTCCCATTCATGTAAGGAGAACACCAGGGCTTTTTCAAAATCAGTGTCTCCCCGAAACCCAAACTGGGGAATTTTTTAAGCTACGGCTACACATATGTTCATTAAGGGCCTTGGGAAGTAGGCAGAGTCCAAACTTTAGATGATTGAAGTCTTCAGGGTCAGAAGCACTCACCACCAGCTTCCCTTAGGTTACACTTTAACTGTCATTGATAGATGATGTCAATAAAAATATCTATTCTTTTTCAGATTATTTCCCCTTATAGGTTATTGCAAAATGTTGAGTGTAGTTCCCTGTGCTATACAGTAGTTCCTTGTTGATGATCTATTTTATACATAGCAGTGTGTATGTGTTAATCCCAAACTGTTAATTTATCCCTCCTCCCACCTTTCCCCTTTGGTAATAATAAATTATAAGATTTTATACTTCTCAGAAATGGGGGAGCTGAAAGAGAGGTATCATTTTCAATGGAAAAGCATTTAAAACAAGATTGAAGGTTTAACCAAGATTATTAGATGTACATCCTTGGAAAGAAATCACTTCATTTCTCTAATATTGAGCTGACAAATAAGACAAACCTTTTCACTGAACTTGCTTATAATAAAGTGATGGAAATATCCAATGGAAGTGTTAGAAACATCTTATTTTACCCGAGCCTTATACACTGTTCTATGTTAACTACACTTTGGCTCACACATCTGTTCATTGAGGTTACAATAGTCTCAATTTCTGTTACTGATCCTCCAGAGTGGACCCCAACAAGTGTCCCCCTGCCCAGTGTCATTGGGGCCAACAGATCGAGACTGAGTTTGGTTCACAAGCAAAGGAAACTTTATATTTTGATCAGAGAATGGAGAGGTGAGAGCATGTACTACCCCGTGGGCTGTGGGCTGGGCTGCTGTGTAGAGATCCTGTCAGAGTCAGTGGGAGGGAGGGGGCGGAGCTCTCGAGGGCCGGGTTGGCTGTAGCTCAGGCTCTATATCGCGGAGTCTGCACTGGGCCCCAGGAGCTGAGGTGTCGACCCAGCCATTCTGCACTAGGAAATCTGGTCTGAAGTGCCGGGTGTGGAACCTCTGCATGCGGGACCCTAGGAGCACGTGAAATTAGACAAAGCACAAAGGATAAGAAAGGTTAGACTTGACTTTATTGCCCAGATTCTATTTTTATCTCCCAGGGATTTTTAATGGGCTTTGCTGGGGACAAACCCCCCCTCTGCCTTTTGTCCCGTTCCTCATTCTTGGAGTGCTGAGGGTGCAGACCCTTCTTCTGTAACTGCTGAGTGCTGAGTTGGGAGCCCTCATACCCTGGGGCGAGGGTCAGAGCTTCTCCCCAGCAGCCTCCAGGTGACGTTGATTGTCCCCAGGCCCCCTGCCTCCCTGCTCGTCCACCTGAGCAGCAGCATTGGAAGTGTTATAGATTCTAATGACCTTTAAGGGTCCAGGAAAGAGATGTGCAGAGACGCTGTGGGGGCCGGTTTCACCCCGCCCCACATTTGTTCGGCCACCTTAGGCCGACCGTTTCTGCCAGCCTAGATGCTCTGACCAGTAGTCTGCGCTTTCTTCAATTAGGCCCCTGAATTAACGTACAAACAGCACCAGGTGTCAGAGCCCTGCCCGCTCAACTCCCAGACAGTCCAGGGTCAGTGGTGATCAAGGACCATGATGGCCACTGAGTCAACAGCCTTTTGAAGTAAACAAGAGTCCAGCCGGTCTTACTGGCCACCATCATCACGGTGTCTGTAGGCTTTTCTATGGTGACAGTGTGATATACGGTTCCCCCGCCAAGATTATTAGCTCCCCTCTGGGTGCAGTAAGTCCTGCAAGCAGTAGTCTACTCTTTTGGGACACACTCTTGTTGTTTTATGAGAGAAACTCCAGGTCAAGTGATGTTCACACGAGTCGTCATGGTGCCCTGTTGCCCCCGGTTATCTCTCTGGATGTTGGAGTTGGAGGGCCTCCTCACTCGAGGTCGGTGTGCCCACGGAGCGAACCCTGCAACTTCAGGGCATGGTTGGTGGTTAGGATCACCACGTGGGGTCCTTTTCCCTTAGGAGGGAGGTGGCCTTTTGGGCTGCTGATTTCCAGGTTTTTAGATACCGCCAGTATCTTGGCCAGATGTGGCAGTGGGCCAAGCCCCTTGGTGACCATAGTTTATCCTACCTGGATGGCATTCTTGCATTGTTCCATTTCAAGTGGTCCCAGGTTTTGCACTAATTCTCCAATGGCGATTCACCTTTCACCGGGAATGTAAAGGTCAAAGGGTTTAGCTAAATTAGGGAGTTCCAGGGCAAGGGTCTGAATTGACTGCTCTTTCCATTCTTGAAAGGCCACTTCTGGATTCTATTCAAAAGGATCATCATCTTTTCCTTTCAGTGTTTCATATAGAGGCCCAGCTAGTAGACTGTAGTTAGGGATCCAGAAGCAGCAAACCCTGGCCTCCCCAGGAACCCCTAAGCTGTCTTCTAGTTTTAGAAAGGGGTAAGGCTGAAAATGGTTTCTTCCCTTTCCTGGGATGGACTTCTCCAACCTTCTGTGAGAATGAAGCCCAGGCAGGTCACGGCAGTCTGTGATATTTGAGCTTTTTCTTGGACAACTTCTATCCTTTATTGGCTTGGTAGTTCAGAGGCCTCCTTAGTAGGGCTGGCGATCAGAATGTCGTCTGCATATTGAAGGAGGGTTTCCTTTTCCAGAGGTAGAACTTTTAGGTCTTTAGCTAAGCTTTCCCCAAAGATGGGGTGGGAATTTTTGCACCCTTGGGGCCAGACGGCCCGGAAGTATTGTTTTAGTTGTATGTTGAGTCCTGCCACTCACAAGCCAAAATTTCTTGTGACTCTGGGACTAATGGAATACAAAAGAAGGCATCATTGAAGACTAATACAGAATACCATGTCCTGGTGGTTGGTAGAATGACCAGCAGGGTGTAGGAATTAGGAGCAACTGGAGGTATATCCTCGGTGGCTTCACTGACTGTCCTGACATCCTTTACCAGGTCCCCAGCAGCCCATGGGGCTCTCGTGGTCAGACCAATCCCAGAATATGGAGCTCACCTGGGCAGGTACCCCACCCCCACCCCAGCCCACAGGGCTCTCGTGGTCAGGCCCCTCCCAGGATACAGAGCTACCCTTGCAGGTACCGTGGCAGGGCTGGGCACACAGGAACCGTGCACATAGCCCTCATTGCAGAGCACCCCCAGCTCACCTGTCGCTCAGAGCTGACACAGAGCACCTCAGAGCAGGACTTGAACTAACAAACAGCAGCTGCGACAGGTCTGTGACCCTGGGCATCACTCCGTGAGGCCTCCCTCCACCTGGTCTTCCAGAGACTTCCACTGCACCCGGGGCACCAGGCCTCTGTCTCCAACCACCACCCACCCCTCCTCTCCCTGACTCCTGGGTTCCTCTCATTAGGAGAGGGTTTTCTTGAAGTTGTCTCCCACTCATGGCCCAGATAAAATGATTAGAAAACAAGCCAAAGCTGCAGCCCCTTGTCTATCCTGACTCTCAGGAGCCCACACCTGTTCCTTGGACCTGGCCGGTTCAGCAAGTTCCATTTTCTGCAACTGTGAGCCCCTGAGGGGTGATGATTGGCTGACCTGGGCAGCCTTACCGTGCCGGCCAGCCCTCCCCAGGTGTGCCTGGGTTGAGATCACTATAAATACCACTCCAGGCAGCAAGAGCCCCTGCAGCCGTGCCTGACGCCATTTTCTCTGCCCTGTCAGCAGTCTCGGGGCTGGGCTGGTGGGAGGGAGTGAGAGGCCACGGCTTTGTGGGTGGCCCAGTGTGAGTGGGGCTCTGCTGGACTTTCTGCAGCAGTTGCCAGGCTGCCACCTGCTAAAGAAGAAGATGTGTCACCCATACCTGCTGCTGGAATTTCTCCCTGGGCAGAGGTGAGGAAGGAAACAAGCAGTGGGGGCAGGGACAGGACGGGTATCTCAGGCAGGGAAATGGACATCTTCCAGAAGAGCACCCAGGGCCAGGACCATCCTGGCTGGCCTGCAGGCACCAAGTCGGCCGGCATGCTGTCACTCGTGTGGCTCTATGGCCCTCCCTCTAGGCTTTCAAGTCCTTGTCTATATTCAGGTGTTTTACCTGGGATGGGTGGGAATAGTTCAGCAGCAACTGGCCTGGGGCTCAGCTCACGTTTACTCACAGATGCCTCGGCACGGTGCCCCAGCTTTGCAATGAGGACGCTTGTTGCGTGGGGGCTGCTGGCTGAATGGGAGACGATTCCCCACCACTGACCAACTTCAGAATTGTTTACAACTGGAGCAAGTGCCCTGATACGGTTTTCCTCTGTGGAACTGGTGGGTTCTGTGGTTTTTTTCTCTTTTTCGTTTTGGGTTCAAGGTAGATTTTATTCCTCTTTTTTGTATTTACAGATATAAGCATGGAAATAATTTATTCATATAAATACATGTATGTGAAGGGAATAATTGTTTTTTCTATTTTTTAAATTTTATTTCTTTTTAATTTTGAATTTTATTTTATATTTTTATACAGCAGGTTCTTATTGGTTATCTATTTTATACATATAAATGTATACATGCCAATCCCAGTCTCTCAACTCCTCCCACCACCCCCCCCAACAGCTTTCCCCCCTTGTTGTCCATACGTTTGTTGTCTACATCTGTTGCTCTATTTATGCCTTGCAAAATGGTTAATCTGTACAGGTTTTCTAGGTTCCACATATATGCATGAATATACAAGATTTGTTTTTCTCTTTCTGACTTACTTCACTCTGTATGACAGTCTCTAGATGCATCGACGTCTCTACAAATGACCCAATTTCATTCCTTTTCATGGCTTAGTAATATTGCATTTTATATATGTACCACGGCTTTATGCATTCGTCTGTCTGTGGGCATTTAGGTTGCTTCCATTACCTCGATATTGTAAATAGTGATGCAATGAACATTGCGGTGAATGTCTCTTTTTGATTTATGGTTTTGTCTGGGTATATGTCCAGTACTGGGATTGCTGTATCATATGGTAATTCTATTGTTAGTTTCTTAAGAAATTCCATATTGTTCTCCATAGTGACTGTATCAATTTATATTCCCAACAATAGTGGAAGAGGGTTCCTTTTCTCCACACCCTTTCCAGCATTTTTTGCTTGTAGATTTTCTATGATGCCTATTCTACCAGGTGTGAGGTGATACCTCATTGTTGAATCCATTTCGTTGAGCAAGGGGTAGGTCTTGTCTATTCCATATTTGGCTTATGGAACGGTATCTGTGCTAATTTCAAACTCTGGTTTAATGCAGCACCCCAACTCACCTTCCCCCTTAAGCAAGCATAAGTTAGTTTTCTAAACTTGAGACCCTGTTCTGTTTTGTAATTCAGTTCGTGTGTAGCCAAGTTCACATTCCGTGTATTAGTGATACCTTATGATGTTTCTTTTTCTGTGTGACTTATTTCAGTTAGAATCATCGTGCCTCAATCCACTCATTATGCTGGTACGGGCCTGGTGACATAGATTTCATTGCTGAGTGGTATTCTGTTGTACATAAGTACCGCAACTTCTTTATCCATTATTTGCTCTCTGGGATATTTAACTTGTGCCGTAGAAGAGATTCCAGTAAAAAGAACCGTCCCAACCTTTGGGGTGGCTGTGTCTTTTTGATTTTAAATTAACTGAGCTATAGGACCATAAGTGGAAGTGCCCTAGGCTCTGTTGCTTTGTTTTTTAGATGTTTCAGGAAACACCATACACTTCTCCGGAATGGTTGTTGTCAATTTAAATCACACCCATCAGCATAACAAGGCTCCCAGTTCTCCATGGCCTGTCCTGCCTTTCTGGATTTTACACTTTTTTCAGATGGCCCTTTTGACCGGGGGAAGTGAGACTTCATTGTAGTGCAGATTTCCTTTGCAAGCTTGCTTGGTTGGCCAGAAGGGGCGTATGCGTTTTTTCCTGAATATATTCAGGAAAAAACGCATACGCCCTTTTTGGCCAAGTGCATCATTGTGGACGTTCTGCCTCTTTTCCTATGCTTTAAATGCAATTCCAGTCTACCTCCTGAAATCGGTTTTCTGCAATTCTGCCCCGCTTTCAAGTCCTCTTGGCAGCCTTACTTCAGTATATTTTTGGACGATAGCTGTCATTTATAACTCTGGAGGTTTGTGAATTACAGTGCCCCTGAGCTCCTTTCTTCAACTCGCTTTCTCGTGAGCTGGCCGCAACACCGCAGGATTGCTTCAGGCCCTAATCTGGTTCCGGCACGGCACGCTGAGCCTTTGGTTAATTCCTCTTCCTGGTGCGAAATGAGAGTTAAATTTGCCCATCCAGACACCTCCATATAGTCTGTCATTGGTTCTCGCTATTCCTGTTCATCTTCCGCAGAAATTGCAAACTGGGCCAAACAGGAGGTTAGAGGCGCTGACTCTCCAAGTCGGGAGAGGGTTAGTAAAGCGTCTGGCATGTTGCACCCGAGTACCAGGAAACGAAAAGTGAGACACATTTGAACATGTTTCTCAATCACATGGTGGATCATACTCTGGGTTCCACATGCATGTTTTAGCTGAAGGAAGTATCCCTTAAACCTGGAGAGTTGAGACCCATGGAATGGGTACCATGCAATATGACTTCAAAGGTCTTCATTTGCTCACCGAACCTCACCAATCTTATGAGCCCCAAGTGTCCAGCCTTATGTGTCATCCAGCTCTGGGTGTAGATGTGGTAAATGCAGGTTGCATCAGAAGCGTTGAATGAATTACTTAAGTATTTCTCTCTATTTCACTGTCATTGTGTTTTGTTTAAGAAATTTATTTTTATTATGGGATTTACCTGATTTTCACTGCTTTAATGCCGCTGTACACACTCTTGATTCTCTTACAGAGATATATAAATCCATAGGTTTTATGATTCTTACTAGTCAGGTATATTCCTAGGCGTTGAGTATGGGGTGTTGAGTCCATTTCGTTGAGCAAGGAGTAGCTCTTGTCTATTCCATATTTGGCTTAAGGAACTTTATCTGTGCTCATTTCAATCTCTGGTTTTATGCAGCACCCCAACTCACCTTTCCCCTTAAGCAAGCATAAGTTGGGTTTCTAAATTTGAGACCCTGTTCTGTTTTGGAATTCAGTTCCTGTGTAGCCAAGTTTACATTCCGTGTATTAGTGATACCTTATGATGTTTCTTTTTCTGTGTGACTTATTTCAGTTAGATTCATCGTACTTAGTCCACTCATTATGCTGCTACGGGCCTGATGACATAGATTTCATTGCTGAGTGATATTGCATTGTACGTAAGTACCACAACTTCTTTATCCATTTTTCACTTTCTGCGATATTGAACTTGTACCGTATATGAGGTTCTTGTAAACAGAGCCATCCCAAACTTTGGGGTGGCTGTGTCTTTTTGATTTTAATTGCCCTAAACTATAGTACCATAAGTGGAAGTGCCCTAGGCTCTGTTGCTTTGTTTTTTAGATGTTTCAGGAAACACCAAACACTTCTCCAGAGTGGCTGTTGGCAATTTACATCCTGCCCATCAGCATAAGATGGCTCCCAGTTCTCCATGGCCTGTCATGCCTTTATGGATTTTACACTTTTTTCAGATGGCCCTTTTGACCAGGGGGAATTGAGACTTCATTGTAGTGCAGATTTCCTTTGCAAGCTTGCTTGGTTGGCCAAAAAGGGCGTATGTGTTTTTTCCTGAATATATTCAGGAAAAAACGCACACGCCCTTTTTGGGCAAGTCAGGTTTTTGAATTGCGTGGCCCTTAGCTCCATTTTTCAGCTCTTAGTTTTGTGATCTTGCCCCATAACCACAGGATTCCTTGAAGCCCTATTCTTCTTCTGGGGCACCTTGCTGTGCCTTTGGTTCATTCTTCTTACTGATGTGAAATTAGAGTGACATGTGCCCATTGAAACCGCTACAGCTAATTTCTCACTGGTTCCCCCTATTCCCATTCATCCTCCGCACTAACTGAAGACTGTGCGATACCAGAACTTAAAGGCATTGACTCTCCATGTGGGGATGTTGTTAGTAAAGCGGCTGGAATGTCGATCCGGAGCCCCAGGAGAGGAAAAATGTGGTGCGTTTTAGAAACCTTTCCCGATCATATGGTATACCAGTCGCTGGGTTTCCCAAGCATGGTTTAGCTGTAGGAAGATTCCCTTCAACCTGGAGTGTTGGGACCCTTGGAATGAGTAGCATGAAGTATTGCATTAAACTTTCGGCAGTTGCTCACCGAAGCTCACCAATCCTCTCAGCCCCAAGTGTCCAGCCTTATGTCTTATCCAGCTGTGGGTTTATATGTGGTCAATCCAGGTTGCATCACAGCCCCTGAGCGAATTTTGTAAGAATTTTTCTCTCTTTCATTGTTTCTGCGTTTTGTTTTTAAAATTTATTTCTATAATGGGGTTTAGCTCATTTTCACTGCTGTGTTTGTGCTGCTCTGCACACACTTGATTCCCTTATGAAGATATATCAATACATGGGTTTTAAGATTCTTATTACTCAGATATATTTCTGTGCAGTGTATTGGGTGTTTTGAGGCCAGTTCATTGAGCAAGGTGTAGATCTTGTCTAATACCTATTTGGTTTATTGAACGGTATCTGTGCTAATTTCAAACTCTGGTTTTATGCATCACCCCACCTCTCCTTTCCCCTTAAGCTGACATAAGTGTGTTTTCTAAATGTGAGACACTGTTCTGTTTTGTAATTCATTTTTTGTGCAGCCATATTTACCCTCCCTCTATAGGTGATATCTTATGATATGTTTCTTTTTCTGTTTGACTTATTTCAAGTAGTATTATCGGACCTAAATCCACTCTTTATCCTTCTACTAGCCTTATTACATTGATTTCATGGTGAAGAGATATTCCATTGTACATAAGTACCACATCTTCTTTATCCATTGTTCTCTTTCCTGGGATCTTTAAGGTGTACTGAAGTTGAGGTTCTTGTAAACAGAGTAGCCCTAAACTGTGGTGTGCTTGTGTCTTGTTGATTTTTAGACTTCCCTAGATATACTCCCATGATTGGAAGTGTCCTATGCTCTGTAGCTCTGTTTTTTAGATGATTTAGGAACCACCATACACTTCTCCAGAGTGGCTCTCGGCAGTTCACACACTGCCCATCAGCGTATAAAGGCTCCCTGTTCTCCATGGCCTGTCCTGCATTTCTGGTTTTTACAATTTTTCAGGATGGCCCTTTTGACCAGTGGGAAATGAGACTTCTTTGTTGTGCACATTTGCATTGCTTGCTTGCTTCCTTGCCCATAAGGTGCATATGCGTTTTTTCCTGGATATAATCAGGAAAAAACGCATACGCCCTTTTGGGCCAACTGCATCATTGTCAAAATTCTGCCGCTTTTCATGTGCTTTAAAGACGAGTCCAATCTATCTCTTGAAATCTGTTTCTTGCAATTCTGTCTTGCATTCAGATCCTCTTCTTTGCCTTACCTCAACATATTTTTGGACGTTAGTTTTCATTTATAACTCTGCAGGTTTGTGAATTGCAGTGACCCTGAGCTCCATGTTTTAAGTTGCTCTTTTGTGAGCTGGCCTCAAACGCGCAGGATTGCTTCAGGCCCTATTTTGGCTCCGGCGAGGCGGGCTGAGCCTTTTTTCAATTCTTATTCTTAATGGGAAATTAGAGTGATATGTGCCCGTCCAAACCCCTACAACTCTTCTCTCATTGGTTCCCCCTCTTCCCGTTCATCCTCCTCACAATTTGCAAAATGTGTGAAACAGAAGTTTAAATGTGCTGATTCTCCAAGTGGGGAGCTTCTAAGTAACGTGGCTGGAATGGTGAACAGGAGCACCAGGAGAGGATAAATGAGGTGCATTTTAGACACATCTCCCGATCACATGGTGTACAGTCCTCTGGGTTTTCCATGCATGTTTTAGCTGTAGGAAGATCCCTTGAACCTGCAGATTTGGGACCCATTGAATGGGTACCAGGTAGTATTACTTTAAAGGGTGTGCATTTCCTCACCCAACCTCACATTTCTCTTTGCGCGAACAGTTTCCAGCCTTATGTCTCATCCTGCTGTGGGTCTAGACGTGTTCAATCCATGTTGCATCACCGTCCCTGAGGAAAAGTTGTAAGAGGTTTTCTCTGTCTCTCTGTCGTTTATTTTTTTCAATTTATTACTATATTGGTTACAGCTGATTTTCAAAGCTCTGTTTCTTGCTGCTGTACATCCACTTCATTCACGTACAGAGAGACATCAGTAAATTCTTTTTCAGATTCTTACCAGTCGTATATATTCTTTTCCGGTGACTTGAGTGTGCTGAGTGCAGTTCTTTTAGCTACCGTGTAGGCCTTGTTGATTATCAGTTTGGTATTTGGAATGGTATCTTTGCTAATTTCAACCTCCTGGATGATGCCTCACCCCTCCCCACCTTTCCCGTTTAGCAGCCTTATGCGTGTTTTCTACATATTTGACTATGTTTTTGTTTTGTAATTTATTTCATGTGTAGCTATTTTGGATTCCACCGTTAAGTGATATCTTATGATATGTGTCTTTTTCTTTTTGAATTATGTCACTTAGAATGATCATACGTAACTCCTCTGGAGTTGTTACAACTGGCCATATTTCATTGATTTCCAGGCTGAGTAATATTCCACTCTACATAAGTACCACATCTCTATCCATTTTTTCCCTCCAGAGACATTTAAGTTATATCCTAGTCGAGGATCTTTTAAACAGAGAGGCGGTAAACATTGGGGTGCCTGTGTCCTCTCGATTTTTGTTTTTCCCAAGATATACGCCCATGAGTGCAAGTGCCCTATGCTCTGTAGCTCATTTTTTAGATGCTTTAGTAAACACAATACACTTCTCCAGAATGGCCGTTGGCAATATACATTTCCACTATAAGTCTCTCAGGGCTCCCTCTTCTCCTTGCCCTGTCCTGCATTTCTATTGTTTACACTTTATAAGCATGGCTCTTGTGACTGATGCGAAGTGATATCTTTTGTAGTATTGATTTATAGTGCCCACCTGTTTGGTTGGCTAAAAAAGTGTATGCCCTTTTCTTGAATATATACAGAAAAAAACGCATACACCCTCTTTGGCCAACTGCAATGTTGGCAATGTTCAGCCCCTTTTCTTGTGCTTAATGGCGAGTCCTTTCTACCTCCTCAAATCCCTTTCCTGCCATTCTCCCTTGCTTACAAGTCCTTTTCTCTGACTTTCCTCAAGACATTTTTCAGTGATAGATATTTTCAACTCTGCAGTTTCGTGAATTTTACTGCCCCTGACTTCCATTGTTCAACTTGTGTTTATGGGAACTGCCCACAAAGCAGTGGGATTTCCTCAAGCCCTATACTGTTTCCATGGGCAAACCTAGCCTTTGGTCAATTCGTCTTCCTGATTGGAAATTAGAGTGACATGTGCCTGTCTGAACACCTAGGACTTGTCTCTCATTGTTCCTCATCCTTCCGCTTCATCCTCTGGACAAATTCCAAACTGTATGCAACAGGATGTTGACAGTGCTGACATCTCCAAGTGGGGAGACTGTTAGTAAAGACGTGGAGGGGTGAACCCGAGCACCAGGAGATTAGGAGATGAGATGCCTTTTCCAAACTCTTCCCGATCAGACGGTGTACCATCCTCTGGATGTGACAGACATGTTTTAGCAGTAGGAAGAGTCCCATTCATGTAAGGAGAACACCAGGGCTTTTTCGTAATCAGTGTCTCCCCGAAACCCAAACTGGGGAATTTTTTAAGCTACGGCTACACATATGTTCATTAAGGGCCTTGGGAAGTAGGCAGAGTCCAAACTTTAGATGATTGAAGTCTTCAGGGTCAGAAGCACTCACCACCAGCTTCCCTTAGGTTACACTTTAACTGTCATTGATAGATGATGTCAATAAAAATATCTATTCTTTTTCAGATTATTTCCCCTTATAGGTTATTGCAAAATGTTGAGTGTAGTTCCCTGTGCTATACAGTAGTTCCTTGTTGATGATCTATTTTATACATAGCAGTGTGTATGTGTTAATCCCAAACTGTTAGTTTATCCCTCCTCCCACCTTTCCCCTTTGGTAATAATAAATTATAAGATTTTATACTTCTCAGAAATGGGGGAGCTGAAAGAGAGGTATCATTTTCAATGGAAAAGCATTTAAAACAAGATTGAAGCTTTAACCAAGATTATTAGATGTACATCCTTGGAAAGAAATCACTTCGTTTCTCTAATATTGAGCTGACAAATAAGACAAACCTTTTCACTTAACTTGCTTATAATAAAGTGATGGAAATATCCAATGGAAGTGTTAGAAACATCTTATTTTACCCGAGCCTTATACACTGTTCTATGTTAACTACAGTTTGGCTCACACATGTGTTCATTGAAGTTACAATAGACTCAATTTCTGTTACTGATCCTCCAGAGTGGACCCCAACAAGTGTCCCCCTGCCCAGTGTCATTGGGGTCAACAGATCGAGACTGAGTTTGGTTCACAAGCAAAGGAAACCTTATATTTTGATCAGCGAATGGAGAGGTGAGAGCATGTACTACCCCGTGGGCTGTGGGCTGTGCTGCTGTGTAGAGATCCTGTCAGAGTCAGTGGGAGGGAAGGGACAGAGCTTTCAAGGGCTGGGTTGGCTGCAGCTCAGGCTCTATATCGCAGAGTCTGCACTGGGCCCAGGAGCTGAGGTGTCGACCCAGCCATTCTGCACTAGGAAATCTGGTCTGAAGTGCCGGGTGTGGAACCTCTGCATGCGGGACCCTAGGAGCACGTGAAATTAGACAAAGCACAAAGGATAAAAAAGGTTAGACTTGACTTTATTGCCCAGATTCTATTTTTATCTCCCAGGTATATTTAATGGGCTTTGCTGGGGACAAACCCCTCCTCTGCCTTTTGTTCCGTTCCTCATTCTTGGATTGCTGAGGGTGCAGACCATTCTTCTGTAACTGCTGAGTGCTGAGTTGGGAGCCCTCATACCCGGGGGCGAGGGTCAGAGCTTCTCCCCAGCAGCCTCCAGGTGACGTTGATTGTCCCCAGGCCCCCTGCCTCCTTGCTAGTCCGCCTAAGCACCAGCATTGGAAGTGTTATAGATTCTAATGACCTTTAAGGGTCCAGGAAAGAGATGTGCAGAGACGCTGTGGGGGCTGGTTTCACCCCACCCCACATTTGTTCGGCCACCTTAGGCTGACCGTTTCTGCCAGCCTAGATGCTCTGAACAGTAGTCTGTGCTTTCTTCAATTAGGCCCCTGAATTAACGTACAAACAGCACCAGGTGTCAGAGCCCTGCCCACTCAACTCCCAGACAGTCCAGGGTCAGTGGTGATCAAGGACCATGATGGCCACTGAGTCAACAGCCTTTTGAAGTAAACAGGAGTCCAGCCGGTCTTATTGGCCACCATCATCATGGTGTCTGTAGGCTTTTCTATGGTGACAGTGTGATATATGGTTCCCACGCCAAGATTATTAGCTCCCCTCTGGGTGCAGTAAGTCCTGCAAGCAGTAGTCCACTCTATTGGGACACACTCTTGTTGTTTTATGAGAGAAACTCCAGGTCAAGTGATGTTCACACAAGTCGTCATGGTGCCCTGTTGCCCCCGGTTATCTCTCTGGATGTTGGAGTTGGAAGGCCTCCTCACTCGAGGTCGGTGTGCCCACGGAGCGAACCCTGCAACTTCAGGGCATGGTTGGTGGTTAGGATCACCACGTGGGGTCCTTTTCCCTTAGGAGGGAGGTGGCCTTTTGGGCTGCTGATTTCCAGGTTTTTAGATACCACCAGTATCTTGGCCAGATGTGGCAGTGGGCCAAGCCCCTTGGTGACCGTAGTTTATCCTACCTGGATGGCATTCTTGCATTGTTCCATTTCAAGTGGTCCCAGTTTTTGCACTAATTCTCCAATGGCGATTCACCTTTCACCAGGAATGTAAAGGTCAAAGGGTTTAGCTAAATTAGGGAGTTCCAGGGCAAGGGTCTGAATTGACTGCTCTTTCCATTCTTGAAAGGCCACTTCTGGATTCTATTCAAAAGGATCATCATCTTTTCCTTTCAGTGTTTCATATAGAGGCCCAGCTAGTAGACTGTAGTTAGGGATCCAGAAGCAGCAAACCCTGGCCTCCCCAGGAACCCCTAAGCTGTCTTCTAGTTTTAGAAAGGGGTAAGGCTGAAAATGGTTTCTTCCCTTTCCTGGGATGGGCTTCTCCGACCTTCTGTGAGAATGAAGCCCAGGCAGGTCACCGCAGTCTGTGATATTTGAGCTTTTTCTTGGACAACTTCTATCCTTTATTGGCTTTGTAGTTCAGAGGCCTCCTTAGTAGGGCTGGCGATCAGAATGTCGTCTGCGTACTGAAGGAGGGTTTCCTTTTCCAGAGGTAGAACTTTTAGGTCTTTAGCTAAGCTTTCCCCAAAGATGGTGTGGGAATTTTTGCACCCTTGGGGCAAGACGGCCCGGAAGTATTGTTTTAGTTGTATGTTGAGTCCTGCCACTCACAAGCCAAAATTTCTTGTGACTCTGGGACTAATGGAATACAAAAGAAGGCATCATTGAAGACTAATACAGAATACCATGTCCTGGTGTTGGTAGAATGACCAGCAGGGTGTAGGAATTAGGAGCAACTGGAGGTATATCCTCGGTGGCTTCACTGACTGTCCTGACATCCTTTACCAGGTCCCCAGCAGCCCATGGGGCTCTCGTGGTCAGACCAATCCCAGGATACAGAGCTACACTTGTAGGTACCGTGGCAGGGCTGGGCACACAGGAACCGTGCACATAGCCCTCATTGCAGAGCACCCCCAGCTCACCTGTCACTCAGAGCTGACACAGAGCACCTCAGAGCAGGACTTGAACTAACAAACAGCAGCTGCAACAGTTCTGTGACCCTGGGCATCACTCTGTGTGGCCTCCCTCTGCCTGGTCTTCCAGAGACTTCCACTGCACCCGGGGCACCAGGCCTGTGTCTCCAACCACCACCCACCCCTCCTCTCCCTGACTCCTGGGTTCCTCTCATTAGGAGAGGGTTTTCTTGAAGTTGTCTCCCACTCATGGGCCAGATAAAATGATTAGAAAACAAGCCAAAGCTGCAGCCCCTTGTCTATCCTGACTCTCAGGAGCCCACACCTGTTCCTTGGACCTGGCCGGTTCAGCAAGTTCCATTTTCTGCAACTGTGAGCCCCTGAGGGGTGATGATTGGCTGACCTGGGCAGCCTTACCGTGCCGGCCAGCCCTCCCCAGGTGTGCCTGGGTTGAGATCACTATAAATACCACTCCAGGCAGCAAGAGCCTCTGTAGCCGTGCCTGACGCCATTTTCTCTGCCCTGTCAGCAGTCTCGGGGCTGGGCTGGTGGGAGGGAGTGAGAGGCCACGGCTTTGTGGGTGGCCCAGTGTGAGTGGGGCTCTGCTGGACTTTCTGCAGCAGTTGTCAGGCTGCCACCTGCTAAAAAGAGGATGTGTCACCCATACCTGCTGCTGGAATTTCTCCCTGGGCAGAGGTGAGGAAGGAAAAAAGCAGTGGGGGCAGGGACAGGACAGGTATCTCAGGCAGGGAAATGGACATCTTCCAGAAGAGCACCCAGGGCCAGGACCATCCTGGCTGGCCTGCAGGCACCAAGTCGGCCGGCATGCTGTCACTCGTGTGGCTCTATGGCCCTCCCTCTAGGCTTTCAAGTCCTTGTCTATATTCAGGTGTTTTACCTGGGATGGGTGGGAATAGTTCAGCAGCAGCTGGCCTGGGGCTCATCTCACGTTTACTCACAGATGCCTCGGCACGGTGCCCCAGCTTTGCAATGAGGACGCTTGTTGCGTGGGGGCTGCTGGCTGAATGGGAGACGATTCCCCACCACTGACCAACTTCAGAATTGTCTACCACTGGAGCAAGTGCCCTTAGGATTTTCATCTGTATAACTGGTGGGTTCTGTTTTGTTTTTTTCTTTTTTGTTTCAAGGTAGGTTTTATTCCTCTTTTTTGTACTTATGGATGTAAGCATGGAAATAATTCATTCATATAAATACATGTATGTGAAGGGAATAACTTTTTTCCGTTTTTTTAAAAATTTTATTTTTCATTTTATTTTATTTATTTTTTATACAGCAGGTTCTTATTGGTTATCTATTTTATACATATAAATGTATACATGTCAATCCCAATCTCCCAACTCCTCCCACCGCCACCCCCCCATGGCTTTCCCCTCTTTGTGTCCATACATTTGTTCTCTACATCTGTGTCTCTATTTCTGCCCTTCAAACCGGTTCATCTGTACCATTTTTCTAGGTTCCACATATATACGTTAATATACAATATTTGTTTTTCTCTTTCTGACTTACTTCACTCTGTATGACAGTCTCTAAATCCATCGACGTCTCTACAAATGACCCAATTTCATTCCTTTTTATGGCTAATAGTCCATTTTATATATGTACCACATCTTTATCCATTCGTCTGTCTGTGGGCATTTAGGTTGCTTCCATTACCTGGCTATTGTAAATAGTGCTGCAATGAACATTGTGGTGAATGTGTCTTTTTGATTTATGGTTTTCTCTGGGTATATGCCCTGTAGTGGGTTGCTGGATCATATGGTAATTCTATTTTTAGTTTTTTAAGGAACCTCCATACTGTTCTCCATAGTGACTATCAATTTACATTCCCACCAATCGTGGAAGAGGGTTCCTTTTCTCCACACCCTCTCCAGCATTTGTTGTTTGTAGATTTTCTGATGATGCCCATTCTAACAGGTGTGAGGTGATACCTCATTGTAGTTTTGATTTGCATTTCTCTAATAATTAGTGATGTAGAGCAGCTTTTCATGTGCTCCTTAGCCATCTCTACGTCTTCTTGGAAGAAATGTCTATTTAGATCTTCTGCCCATTTTTGTATTGGGTTGTTTGTTTTTTTAATATTGAGCTGCATCAGCTGTTTATATATATTGGAGATTAATCCTTTGTCCATTGATTCAGTTGCAAATATATTCTCCCATCCTGAGGGTTGTCTTTTTGTGTTTGTAGTTTCCATTGCTTTGCAAAAGCTTTTACGTTTCATTAGGTCCCATTTGTTTAGTTTTCTTTTTTATGTCATTACTCTAGGAGGTGGATCAAAAAAGATCTTGCTGTGATTTATGTTAGAGTATTCTTCCTATGTTTTCCTCTAAGAGTTTTATACTGTACGGTCTTACATTAAGGTCTCTAATCCATTTTGAATTTATTTTTGTGTATGGTGTTAGGGGGTGTTCTAATTTCATTCTTTTACATGTAGCTGTCCATTTTTCCCAGCACCACTGATTGAAGACACTGTCTTTTCTCCATTGTATAGTCTTGCCTACTTTGTCATAGATTAGTTGACCATAGGTGTGTAGGTTTATCTCTGGGCTTCTTTCTTTTTTATTTTCCTTTTACACCTTTATTGGAGTATAATTGCTTTACAATGGAGTGTTAGTTTCTGCTGTATAACAAAGTGAATCAATTATACATATACATATATCACCATATCCCCTCCCTCTTACATCTCCCTCCCACCCTCCGCATCCCACCCCTTTAGGTGGTCGCAAAGCACCGAGCTGATCTCCCTGTGCTATGTGGCTGCTTCCCAGTAGCTATCGATGTTACATTTGGTAATGTATATATGTCCGTGGCACTCTCTCACTTTGTCCCAGCTTACCCTTCCCCCTCCCCGTGTCCTCAAGTCCTTTCTCTATGTCTGTGTCCTTAATCCTGTCCTGCCCCTAGGTTCTTCATAAACTTTTTTCTTTAGATTCCATATATCTCTGTTAGCACATGGTATTTATTTTTCTCTTTCTGACTTACTTCACTGTGTAGGACAGACTCTAAGTCCATCCCCCTCACTACAAATAACTCAGTTTTGTTTCTTTTTATGGCTGAGTAATATTCCATTTATATATGTGCCAGATATTCTTTATCCATTCATCTGTCGATGGACACTTAGGTTGCTTCCATGTCCTGGCTATTGTAAGTAGAACTGCAATGAACATTGTTGTATATAACTCTTTTTGAATTATGGTTTTCTCAGGGCAAATGCCCAGTAGTTGGATTGCTGGGTCGTATGGTACTTCTATTTTTAGTTTTTTAAGGAACCTCTATACTGTTATCCCTAGTGGGTATAGCAATTTACATTCCCAGCAACAGTGCAAGAACGTTCCCTTTTCTCCAGTAAATGCCTCTCCAGCATTTATTGTTTGTAGATTTTTTGATGATTGCCATTCTGACTGCTGGGAGGTGATACCTCACTGTAGTTTTGATTTGCATTTCTCTAATGATTAGTGATGTTCAGCATCCTTTCATGTGTTTATTGGCAATCTGTATATCTCCTTTGGAGAAATGTCTATTTAGGTCTTCTGCCCATTTTTGGATTGTGTTGTTTGTTTTTGTGATATTGAGCTACACGAGCTGCTTGTAAATTTTGGAGATTAATCTTTTGTCATTTGCTTCATTTGAAAACATTTTCTCCCATTCTGAGGGTTGTATTTTCGTCTTGTTTATGTTTTCCTTTGCTGTGCAAAAGCTTTGAAGTTTCATTAGGTCCCATTTGTTTATTTTTGTTTTTATTTCCACTTCTCTAGGAGGTGGGTCAAAAAGGATCTTGCTGTGATTTATGTCATAGAGTGTTCTGCCTATGTTTTCCTCTAATAATTTTATAGTGTCTGGTCTAACATTTAGATCTCTAATTCATTTTGAGTTTATTTTTGTGTATGGTGTTATGGAGTGTTCTAATTTCATTCTTTCACGTGTAGTTGTCCAGTTTTCCCAGCACCACTTACTGAAGAGACTGTCTTTTCTTCATTGTATATCTTTGCCTCCTTTGTCATAGATGAGTTAGCCATAGGTACGTAGGTTTATCTCTGGGCTTTCTATCTTGTTCAATTGATCTATATTTCTGTTTTTGTGCCAGTACCATATAGTCTTGATTAATGTAGTTTGTAGTATAGTCTGAAGTTAGGAAGTCTGATTCCTCCAGCTCTTTTAATTTCCCTCAAGACTGCTTTGGCTATTCGGGGTCTTTTGTGTCTCCATACAAATTTTAAGATTTTTTTGTTCTAGTTCTGTAGAAAATGCCAGTGGTATTTGATAGGGATTGCATTGAATCTGTAGCTTGCTTTGGGTACTATAGTCATTTTCACAATATTGATTCTTCTAATCCAAGAACATGGTTTATACCTCCATATGTTTATATCATCTTTGATTTCTTTCAGCAGTGTCTTATAGTTTTGTGAGTACAGGTCTTTTACCTCCTTATGTAGGTTCATTCCTCCGTATTTTATTCTTTTTGTTGCAATGGTGAATGAGATTGTTTCCTTAATTTCTCTTTCTGATCTTTCATTGTTAGTGTATAGGAATGCAAGAGATTTCTGTGCATTAATTTTGTATCCTGCAACTTTACCAAATTCATTGATTAGCTCTAGTAGTTTTCTGGTGACATCTTTAGGATTCACTATGTGTGGTATCGTGTCATTTGCAAACTGACAATTTTACTTCTTCTTTTCCAATTTGTATTCCTTTTATTTCTTTTTCTTCTCTGATTACTGTGTCTAGGACTTCCAAAACTATGTTGAGTAATAGTGGTGAGAGTGGACATCCTTGTCTTGTTCCTGATCTTAGAGGAAATGCTTTTAGTTTTTCACTATTGAGAATGACGTTTGCTGTGGGTTTGTCATATACTGCCTTTATTATGTTGAGGTAGATTCCCTCTATGCCCACTTTTTGGAGACTTTTAATCATAAATTGGTGTTGAATTTTGTCGAAAGCTTTTCCTGCATCTATTGGGATGATCATATTTTTATTCTACAATTTGTTAATATGGTGTATCACATTGATTGATTTGTGTATATTGAAGAATTCTTGCATCCCTGGGATAAACCCCACCTGATCATGGTGCATGATCCTTTTAATGTGTTGTTCAATTCTGTTTCCTAGTATTTTGTTGAGGATTTTTACATCTATATTAATCAGTGATATTGGTCTCTAATTTTCTTTTTCTGTAGTATCTTTGTCTGGTTTTGGTATCAGGGTGATGGTGGCCTCATATAATGAGTTTGGGAGTGTTCCTTCCCCTGAAAAGTTCTGAAGAGTTTGAGAAGATTGGGTGTTAGCTCTTGTCTAAATGTTTGATAGAATTCACCTCTGATGCCATCTAGTTCTGGACTTTTGTTTGTTGGAAGATTTTTAATCACACTTTCAATTTCATTACTTGTGATAGGTCTGTTCATATTTTCTATTTCTTCCCGGTTCAGTCTTGGAAGGTTATACCTTTCTAAGAATTTGTCCATTTCTTCCAGGTTGTCAATTTTATTGGCATAGAGTTGCTTGTAGAGGTCTCTTAGGATGCTTTGTATTTCTGTGGTGTCTGTTACAACTTCTCCTTTTTCATTTCTAATTTTATTGATTTGAGTCCTCTCCCTCTTTTACTTGAGTCTGGCTACAGGTTTATCATTTTTGTTTATCTTCTCAAAGAACCAGATTTTAGTTTTATTGATCTTTGCTATTGTTTTTATTTCATTTCTTTCTGCTCTGATCTTTATGATTTCTTTCCTTCTATTAACTTTGGGTTTTGTTCTTCATTCTCTAGTTCCTTTAGGTGTAGGATTAGATTGTTTATTTGAGATTTTTCTGGTTTCTTGAGGTAGGCTTTTATTGCTATAAACTTCCCTCTTAGAACTGTTTTTGCTCCATCCCATAGGTTTTCAGTCATCGTGTTTTTGTTGTCATTTGTCTCTAGGTAGTTTTTGATTTCCTCTTTTATTTCTTCAGTGATCTCTTGGTTATTTAGAAACGTATTGTTTAGCCTCCATGTGTTTGTTTTTTACGTTATTTTCCCTGTAATTGAGTTCTAATCTCATAGCATTGTGGTCGGAACAGCTGCTTGATATGATTTCAGTTTTCTTAAATTTACTGAGGCTTTATTTGTGACCCAAGATGTGATCTATCCCGGAGAATGTTCCGTGTACCATTGAGAAGAACTTGTAGTCTGCTGTTTTTGGATGGAATGTCCTATAAATATCCATTAAATCTATCTGGTCTATTGTGTCATTTAAAGCTTGTGTTTCCTTATTAATTTTCTGTCTGGATGATCTCCATTGGTGTAAGTGAGGTATTAAAGTCCCTTGCTATTATTGTGTTACTGTTGATTTCCTCTTTTATAGCTGTTAGCAGTTGCCTTATATATTGAGGTGTTCCTGTGTTGGGTACATATATATTTATAATTGTTATATCTTGGATTGATCCCTTGATCATTATGTAGTGTCCTTCCTTGTCTCTTGTAACATTCTTTATTTTAAAATCTATTTTATCTGATATGAGTATTGCTACTCCAGCTTTCTTTTGATTTTCATTTGCATGGAATATATTTTTCCATCCCCTCACTTTCAGTCTGTATGTGTCTCTAGGTCTGAAATGGGTCTCTTGTAGACAGCATATATATGGATCTTGTTTTTGTATCCATTCAGTGAGCCTGTGTCATTTGGTTGGAGCATTTAATCCATTCATGTTTAAGGTAATTATCAATATGTATGTTCCTATTATTATTTTCTTAATTGTTATGGGTTTGTCTTAGTGGGTCCTTTTCTTCTCTTGTGTTTCCCACTTAGAGAAGTTCCTTTAGCATTTGTTGTAGAGCTGGTTTCGTGGTGCTGAATTCTCTTAGCTTTTGCTTGTCTGTAAAGCTTTTGATTTCTCCATCAAATCTGAATGAGATACTTGCTGGGTGGAGTACTCTTGGTGGTAGGTTCTTCCCTTTCATCACGTTAAATTTATCATGCCACTCCCTTCTGGCTTGTAGATTTTCTGCTGAGAAATCAGCTGTTAACCTTATGGGAGTTCCGTTGTATGTTGTCATTTTTCCCTTGTTGCTTTCAATAATTTTTCTTTGTCTTTAATTTTTTCAATTTGATTACTGTGTGTCTCGGCATTTTTCTCCTTTGGTTTATCCTGCCTGGGACTCTCTGCGCTTCGTGGACTTCGGTGGCTATTTCTTTTCCCATGCTAGGGAAGTTTTCAACTATAATCTCTTCAGATATTTTCTCGAGTCCCTTCTCTCTCTGTTCTCCATCTGGGACCCCTATAATGCGAATGTTGTTGCATTTAATGTTGTCCCAGAAGTCTCTTAGGTTGTCTTCATTTATTTTCATTCTTTTTCTTTATTCTGTTCCATGGCAGTGATTTCCACCTTTCTGTCTTCCAGGTCACTTATCCGTTCTTCTGTCACAGTTATTCTGCTACTGATTCCTTCTAGTGTATTTTTCATTTCAGTTATTGTATTGTTCATCTCTGTTTGTTTGTTCTTTAATTCTTCTAGGTGTTTGTTCCTTAATTCTTCTAGGTCTTTGTTAAGCATTTCTTGCATCTTCTCGATCTTTGCCTCCATTATTTTTCTAAGGTCTTGGATCATCTTCACTATCATTATTCTGAATTCTTTTACTGGAAGGTTACCTATCCCCACTTCATTTCGTTGTTTTTCTGAGGATTTATCTTGTTCCTTGATCTGGTATAAAGTCCTCTGCCTTTTCATTTTCTCTATCTTTCTGTGAATGTGGTTTTCCTTCCACAGGCTGCAGAATTGTAGTTCTTCTTGCTTCTGCTGTCTGCTCTCCAGTGATTGAGTCTATCTGAGAGGCTTGTGCAAGCTTCCTTATGCGAGGGACTGGTGGTGGGTAGAGCTGGGTGTTGCTCTGGTGGGCAGAGCTTTAATCTGCTTGTCTGTGGATTAAATAAAAGTTTAATAAAAAGTTTAATCCGCTTGTCTGCTGATGCATGGGGCTGGGTTCCCTCCCTGTTGGTTGTTTGGACTGAGGCGACCCAGCACTGGAGCCTAGCTTGCTCTTGGTGGGGCTAATGGTGGACTCTGGGAGAGTTCACGCCAAGGAGTATTTCCCAGAACTTCTGCTGTCAGTGTCGTTGTCCCCATGGTGAGCCGCAGCCACACCCCACCTCTGCAGGAGACCCTCTAAAACTAGCAGCTAGGTATGATCATTCACCTATGGGGTGACTGCTCCTTCCCCTGGGTCCTGATGTGCACACTACTTTGTGTGTGTCCTCCAAGAGGGGAGTCTCTGTTGAGACTCTGAGTCTCTGAGTGCAGTTGAGACTCTGAGTGGAGTCGCACAGACTCTGCGTCCTGTGAAGCTTCGATGTTTTGTGGCTCTAGAAATCCTATAGGAGACGGTCCACAGCAGGTGAAGCTAATGTTGTCATAGAGGTGGTGAAACCAAAGATCTGCAGTTCCGACTAGAGGTGCTGATGTACAAACAGGACAAAATCATCTCATGTGAATGTAGTTCAGGCATGTTTAAAATGAATGCAGTCATGTTAATGCCTAACATCTTCTATCTTGTGCCTCTCCTCAAGGACCCCCTCCTCAGTTCCTGAGGCTCCTGTAAGTCATGTACAGGGGAATGGAGAGTGGGCTCTGTCCAGTCTGAGCCCTGAGTTACCCTGTGTGTATCTTAGGATACTTTGTATTTCTGTGGTGGCTCTTGTAACATCATCTCTTTCAGTTCTGATTTATTTGGGCCCTCTCTTTTAAAAAAAGTACTACTGTTGTCTTTTATTCTTTACAGAAGTTTAATAAGTGTTTGATCTACTACCCTTACTCTATGTATACTTTTTGCCGTGAGATTTTTACTTTTGTTTGTTTTCTTGTTACTGTCAATAATTAGTGAGAATTCTTTTAAGCTACCTTCAACATTGCTTATAAAGCTGCTTTATTAGTGATGACAGAGCTTTAATGGAAGTCGTGTTCTGGTTGTAAACTAGAATGCAATGTGCCAGCAAAAAGTCCCTTAAGTGTATGTCTCATTACTTCTTGTTCTTTTTTTTTCTTTTTTCTCTCTTTTTTTTCTTGTTCTTTTTTAAATTTTTATTTTTTATCAGAGCAAATTTGATTAAAATGTTTTGTTTGTTCTAGGTGTGTAAGATGTGGTTCTTTTACACATATACATGTATCTATACTTCTTCAGATCGTTTTCTCATGTAGCTTGTGACACAATGTTGAGTAGTCTTCTCTTGGTATTCCGTAGGTCTTTGATGATTATATATTTCACATGTGTTTCTATATCTATGTTAACCCCAATATCCTAATATATCCAGTCCTCACACCTTTCCATTTGGTGAACCTTAACTTTGTTTAATGAATCTGTGATTGCCTTTCTCTGTGGAAATATCTTCATTGGTATCAATTTTTAGCTAACACTTATAAGTGATATTATAGGATATGTGTCTTTTGCTGTCTGACTTAGTACAATTTGCCTGATTACCTCTAGAATCATCTACGGTGCTGCAAATGGCATTGTTTCATTTTTTTCCCTAGATAATATTCCATCTGTACATGTACCAGTTCTTCTTTGTCCACTCACCTCTTGATGGACTTTCTGGTTGCCTCCATGTCTTGGCTATTGTAATACTGCTGCACTGCACATTTGCCTGCCTGTGTCTTTCCAATTCTGTCTTCTTATGTTATAGGCCCAAGAGTGGGCCTCCTGTATCATATAGTATCTCAGGGTTTACCGTTTAAATGCACCACGATTCTGTGCTCATTAGTGGCTCTTTCCAGGTTACATCTCACTTAAAGTTGAGGGTATGCATTTCTCCACAACACCTTCAGCATTTATTTATTTATTTTTAACATCTTTATTGAAGTATAATTGCTTTACAATGGTGTGCTAGCTTGTGCTTTACAACAAAATGAATCAGTTATACATATACATATGTTCCCATATCACTTCCCTCTTGCGTCTCCCTCCCTCCCACCCTCCCTCCCCTCCAGGCGGTCACAAAGCACCGAGCTGATCTCCCTGTGCCATGCTGCTGCTTCCCACTAGCTATCTACCTTACGTTTGGTAGTGTATATATGTCCATGCCTCTCTCTCCCTTTGTCACAGCTTACCCTTCCCCCTCCCCATATCCTCAAGTCCATTCTCTAGTAGGTCTCTGTCTTTATTCCTGTTTTACCCCTAGGTTCTTCATGACATTTTTTTCCCTTAAATTCCAGGTATATGTGTTAGCATACGGTATTTGTCTCTCTCTTTCTGACTTACTTCACTGTGTATGACAGACTCTAGGTCTATCCACCTCATTACAAATAGCTCAATTTTGTTTCTTTTTATGGCTTCAGCATTTATTGTTTGTAGTTTTCTTGCTGATGGATATTCTGACTGGTGTGAGCTGATACCTCTTTGTGGTTGAATTTGCATATGACTCATAATCCTTTGAAATTGAGCTTTAAGGCATGTCCTTTTTATTTTTCAAACTGTGATTACAGCTTAGCTCTTCAAAGTGTTTTCTAAAGTATGTGTTACATTTTGAAATTTATTGGCCATTACCTCCCTCAAAACATTTTGAGGGCAGGTTTCATTTACAGCCCTGCAGTACTTGTTCACATGAAGTGACCATTAGCACAGGCTTTAAAGCTGCTTTTGCAGGTAACGGCCAGATTGCGGCAGCCTTTCTTTGTTCCCCATGCTGGTACTAGGGAAACAGAGCTTCCGGCCAGTGGTCTTCCTCGGTTATAAATTAGAGTGGAATGTGCCCGGATAAACCCCTAAAGGCTGATGTCTCCTTATTTTTGTTTGTTTTTTAAATTTAATTTATATTTTTATCGGAGTAATATTCCATTGTGTATATGGACCACTTCTTGGTGCATAGCTCTGTTGAGGGACATTTTCGTTGCTTCCAAGTGTTGGCTATATTAAATATTGCTGGAGTGCAAGATTGCCAGCCTGTGACTTTTTGATTCTCATTTTCTCAGGTGATAGGCCCAGCAGTGGGTGTGACTGATTGACTAGTAGCTCAATGTTTACCTTTTCAAAGCACCTCCATTGTGTTTTCATTAGTGGCTCTTACCATGTCTCCCTTAGAACCGAGGGTACGAACTTCTCCACAATCCCTTCAGCATTTATAGTTTGCAGCATTTTTGCCAATGGCCAATCTGACTGCTGTGACCTGATAGGTTTTTGTAATTTGGGTTTGCATGACTTTAAAAATTCCTAAAATTCATCATTTTCCATGCCTTTTTCCTTTCTGTTAAAAATCAAGTGTGAGTACAATATATCTCTTGAAGCTCTCTTCTTGGAAGGTTGCCCTCTTTTGAATTTTTGGTGGATATTCGACCCCAGGATTTTTTTGGAGGGCAGATGTCATTACAGAACTGCAAGTTTGGTGAATATTTAGTGACCATTAGCACTGGGTTTAAAGCTGCTGTTGTGGGAAACGGCCACAAGGAGGCAGCATTTGTCCTTTCCCAAATCTGAGTACTAGGGCAGCAGAGCCTTTCTGGAAGTCGTGGTCCTAGGTTTTAAGTTAGAATGGAATGTGCCAGGAGGAACGCCCATAAGTTTATGTCTCATTACATCTTGGTTTTTAAAATTTATTTAATCGGGGTAATGATTAGATATTGTTTGTCCAGATGTACACAATCTGGTTCATTTGTACAATATATATGTCTATTCATGTTCAGATCCTCTTCCCATGTAAAATATTACAGTGTTCCGTAGACCTCCCTTGCTATATGGTCCGTCTTTTTGATATATGTTTATTATATGTATTTGTATACGTATGGTAACGTTAATCTTAATTTATCCATTCTGCCCACCTTTCCTTTTAGATAAGCATACTTAATTTCTAAGTCTGTGAGTGTCTTTCTCTGTGGAAATATGTTCATTTGTGTTAGTTATTAGATAACGCCTATAAGTGATATCATAGGATATAGGTCTTTTGCTTTCTGACTTACCTCATATTCTGTGATTATCTCCAAGCTCATCTATGGCACCTCAAATAGCAGTGTTTCATTGTTTTCCACGGCTAATATTCTATTGTGAACGTGGACCACTTCTTCTTCATCCATACATCTGTTGATGGGCATTTTGGTGGCTTCACTGTCTTGGCTATTGTGAATAAGGCTGCAGTGCAGCTTTTGCAGCCTGCATCTTCTCGATTCTGGTCTTCTCAGGTGAGAGGCCCAGTGGTGTGACCGCTGCATCGAATGGTATCTCAACTTTTACTTTTAATCGTAGCTCCTTTCTGTTCTCATTATTGGCTCTTACCACGTTACATCTCACCAGCAGCTAGAGGGTACACAGTTCTCTAAAACCCCTTCAGAATTTATTGTTTGTAGACCTTTTGCTGATGATCAGTCGACTGGTGTGAGTTGAAACGTTTCTGTACATTAGATTTGCATGAGTCTAATAATTCCTGAGGTTGAGCTTTCACCCATTTTCCTTTTTTTAAACAAGAGAGTGAGTCAAACTTACCTCTTCATACTATCGTCTTGAAAAATTTGTCAGTTTTGAATTTTATTGTCCATTCCCTACCTCAGCACAGTTGTTTAGGGCAGGTGTCCTTTGCAGGCCTGAGTCCTTGTGAATGTTAAGAGAACATTAGCTGTGGGCTTAACGCCGCTCTTGCGGAAAACGGCCACAAGGCAGCAGAATTTCTACATTTCCAACTCTGGGTTTTTGGGCAGCAGAGCCTTCCTGGAAATCGTGTTAGTAGGCTGCAAATTAGAGTGGAATGTGCCAGGGCACACCCCCAAGGGCTTATATCTCCTGACTTTTTGTTTGTTTTATAAATTTAATTTTTATTAATTATCAGAGCAAACTTGATAAAAATATTTTGTTTCTCCTAGGTGTACAGAATCTGGTTCATTATATCAATGTATCTGTCATTTATCTTTGCATTCTTTACCGTGTAGGTTATTACAGAGTGTTGCCTAGACCTCTCTTGGTATTCCATAGGTATTTTGTGATTATATATTTCATATGTATTAGTACATGTCTGTTAACCCTCATATCCTAATTCACACATTCCTTACACTTTTCCATTTGGTTAAACATAATTTTTTTTTCTTAATCCATGCTTTTCCTTCTCTTGGAAATAAGTTCATGAGTATCAACTTTTAGGTAACACCTAGAAGTGATGTCATAGGATATCTGTCTTTCACTTTCTTTCTTTAATTTGAGTGATTATCTCTAGGTCCTTATATGGTGGTGCAAACGGCACTGTTTCATTGTTTTCCATGGCTAATATTCCATTGTTTACATGGACCACTTCCTCTTTGTGCATTTTTCTGTTGATGGACATTTTGGTTTCTTCCAAGTCTTGGCTATGTTAAATATTCCTGCAGTACAGGATTGCCAGCCTGTGTCTTTTCCATTCTGCTCTGCTCAGGTGATAGGCACATCAAAGGACCTACCAGATCACATGGTAGCTCAATTTTTACCCTTAAACGCACCTCCATTATGTTCTCACTACTGGCTATTACCAGTTTACATCCCCCCAGCAGCTGGAGGGTACACAGTTCTCTGAAACCCCTTCAGCATTTATTCTTTGTAGACTTTTTGCTGAAGAACATTCTGACGGCTGTGAGGTGAACATTTCTGTAATTGGATTTGCATGGCTTTATTCATTGCTGATGTTGCGCATTTTTCAATTTCCTTTTATTTTAAAGAGAAAAAAAAGAAAAGACAAAATGTGCGTAAAATATGCCTCTTGACATTGTCTTCTTGAAATGTTGACGTCTTTTGAATTTTCTGGTCGATTACGACCCCAGGACATTTTTTGAGGCCTGGTGTCCTTTACAGTGCTGCACATATTTTGAATATTAAGTGACCATTACCTCTTGGTTTAAAGCTGCTGTTGTGTGAAACAGCCACAAGGCGGCAGCATTTCTCCTTTACCAAATCTGGTTACCAGGGCAACAGAGCCTTAATGGAAGTCCTGTTCTAGGTTGAAAATTAGAATGGGATGTGCCAGGAAAAATTCCTTTCAGTTTATGTCTCATTATTTCTTGTTCATATTTTTAATTTAATTTTTATTTTTTATCGCAGCAAATTTGATTACAATGGTTTTTTTTTTTTTGTTCTAGGTGTGCAAGATGTGGTTCTTTCACACACATACATATATCTATTCTTCTTTGGAACCTTTTCCCAGGTAGGTTATGACACAATGTTGAGTAGTCTTCTCTTGGTATTCCGTAGGTCTTTGGTGATTATATATTTCACATGTGTTTCTATATCTATGTTAACCCCAATATTGTAATGTATCCAATCCTCACACCTTTCGATTTGGGGAACCATAAGTTTGTTCAATGAATCTGTGATTGCCTTTCTCTGTGGAAATATCTTCATTGTTATCAATTTTCAGGTAACACCTATAAGTGATATACGTTAGGTGTCTTTCACTTTCTCACTTACTACAAGTTGCATGGTTACCTCTAGACTCATCTATGGTGCTGCAAATGGCATTGTTTCATTTTTTTCCCGAGCTAATATTCCATCTCTACATGTAACAGTTCCTCTTTGTTCACTCATCTGTTGATGGACTTTTGGTTGCTTCCATGTCTTGGCTATTGTAATACTGCTGCAGTGCAGATTTGCCTGCCTGTGTCTTTCCAATTATGTCTTCTTATGTTATAGGCCCAGGAGTGGGCCTGCTGGATCATATAGTAGCTCAATGTTTACCTTTTAAAGGCACCTCCACCCTGTTCCCATTAGTGACTCTTACCAGGTTACGTCCCACTTCAAATTAAGGGTACGCATTTCTCCACAACCTCTTCAGCATTGATCGTTTGTAGTTTCTTTCCTGATGGTTATTCTGAATGGTGTGAGCTGATACCTCTGTGTGGTTGGATTTGCATGTGTCTCATAATCCTTTGAAATTGAGCTTTCAGGCATGTCCTTTTATTTTTCAAACGGTTATTACAGCTTAGTTCTTCAAATGGTTTTCTTGAAATATGTGCCACATTTTGAAATACTTTGGCCTTTACCTCCCGCAAGACATGATGAAGGCAGGTGTCCTTTACAGCCCTGCAGGACTTGTTCATATGAAGTGACAATTAGCATAAGTTTTAAAGCTGCTTTTTCAGGTAATGGCCAGAGGGTGGAGCATTTCATAATTCTATGAAACGTAACTGAACACACAATATATATTTTTTCTTTTAAATTTCCATTGTTACTTTTTTAAAGTACAATTATAATTGAAGTTCTTTGTAACAAGTGAAATTTAAAAAATTAAAGGAAAAGATAATATTTTACCACTTGCCATCCTTTCCCATTTACTGAAACGACCAGCATAATGTGTAAATTTCTCATTTTATCCAGGTGTTCTATACATCTGGAATATCATGCTTCTCACTGTAGAAAAACAGATTTAGCTCTCACACTTTTTATAGGCTACATAACAGTCCATAGAACAGAAGTACCAACTATTTCAGACTTAGCTTTTTGAGGGACACTCAGGTTACTTTCTGTTTTATTTTGTTGTTTTTTTTTGGGGGGGGTAGGAGTTTATTATTTATTTATTTATTTTTGTTGTGTTGGGTCTGAGTTTCCGTGTGAGGGCTTTCTCTAGTTGTGGCAAGTGGGGGGCCACTCTTCATCTCGGTGTGCGGGCCTCTCACTATTGCGGCCTCTCTTGTTGCAGAGCACAGGCTCCAGATGCGAGGGCTCACTGGTTGTGGCTTATGGGCCTAGTTGCTCCATGGCATGTGGGATCCTCCCAGACCAGGGCTCGAACCTGTGTCCCCTGCATTAGCAGGCAGATTCTAACCACCGCACCAGCAGCGAAGCCCCCTATTTTGTTGTTCTGCTAGTTTGTTTTAACCCAAGAAAATATTTTTTTAAATACAAAAAAACAAAATTAAGCTAGGGGTAAGGATTAGGGTTTAGGTTAAGGTTTAGGGTTAGGATATGGGTTAGGATTATTGTACGGCTTAGAGTTTGGTTTAGGGTTAGGGTTATGGTACGGGTTAGTGTTAGGGTACAGTTTAGGGTATGGCTATGGTTTAGTGTTAGGGTACGGGTTAAGGTATGGGTTAGTGTTAGGGTATGGGTTAGGATTAGGGTACGGTTTACGTTCAGGGTTATGGTTAGGTTTAGTGTATGGGTTAGTGTTAGGTACGGGTTAGGGTAAGGGTTAGGGTTAGGTTTAGTGTTAAGGAAGGGGTACAGTTTAGGGTACAGTATAGGGAACAACAAAGGGTTAGCGTTAGGGTACGTGTTAGGGTACAGTTTAGTGTTAGTGTACGGGTTAGGATTAAGGTATGGTTTAGGGTAAGGTTTAGGGTTACGGTTAGGGAACGGGTATGGTTTGGGGTACAGTTTAGGGTATGACCACGGGTTAGGAGTAGGGTAAGTGTTAGGGTACGGTTTAGTGTTAGTGTACAGGTTAGGATTATGGTACGGGATAGTGTAAGGGTTAGGGTTAGGGTTAGGGAATGGGTACGGATTAGGTTACAGGTTAGGGTATGACAACGGGTTAGGGTTAGGGTACGTGTTAGTGTATGGGTTAGGATTAGGGTACGGGTTAGGTTATGGGTTAGTGTTAGGGGATGGGTTAGGATTAGGGTACGGGTTATGGTACGGTTTAGGGAAAGGGTTAGGATACGGGGTAGGGTTAGGATAAAGTTTAGTGTATGGCTATGTGTTACTGTTAGGGTACATGTTAGCATACGGGTTAGTGTTCGTGTACAGCTTAGGGTGAGGGTTAGGGTTAGGGAACGGGTATGGTCTCAGGTACAGGTTAGGGTACGGTAGCGGGATAGGGTTAGGGTACGTGTTAGGATGAGACTTCTTTGTAGTGCAGATTTGAATTTCCTGCTTGCTTGGTTGGCCAAAAAAGGCGTATGCGTTTTTTCCTGAATATATTCAGGAAAAAACGCATACGCCCTTTTTGGCCAAGTGCATCGTTGCCGAAGATCTGCCGCTTTTCATATGCTTTAAATGCAATTCCAATCTACCTCCTGAAATCTGTTTCCTGCAATTGTGCCTTGCTTTCAAGTCCTCTTCGCAGCCTTACCTCAATATATTTTTGGACGATAGTTGTCCTTTATAACTCTGCAGGTTGGTGAATTGCAGTGACCCTGAGCTCCTTTTTTCAACTCGCTTTCTGTGAGCTGGCCGCAAATCAACAGGATTGCTTCAGGCCCTATTCTGGTTCCGGCATGGCACGCTGAGTCTTTGGTTAATTCTACATCCTGGTGGGAAATTAGAGTGAAATGTGCCCGTCCAAACACCTACAGCTAGTCTCTCATTGGTTCTCCCTATTCCCGTTCATCCTGCGCAGAAGTTGCAGAGTGTGCCAAACAGGAGGTTACAAGCACTGACTCTCCAAGTGGGGAGATTGTTAGTAAAGCGTCTGGAATGGCGAACCCGAGTACCAGAGGACGAATAATGAGATGCGTTTTAGAAACCTTGCCCGATCACACTGTGGACCATCCTCTGGGTTTCCCACGCATGTTTTAGCTGTAGGAAGAATCCCTTAAACCTGGAGAGTTGGGACCCATGGAATGGGTAGCACGTAGTACTACTTCAAAGGGTCTGCATTTGCTCACCGAACCTCACCAATCCTCACAGCCCCAAGTGTCCAGCCTTATGTCTCACCCAGCTGTGGGTGTAGATGTGGTAAATCCAGGTTTCATCACAAGCCTGAACGAATTATTTAAGAATTTCTCTCTCTTTCACTGTCTTTGTGTTTTGATTTTGAAATTTATTTTTATAATGGGGTTTAGCTGATTTGCACTGCTGTGTTTATGCCGCTCGATGCACACTTGATCCTCTTACGGAGACCTATAAATACATAGGTTTTAAGATTCTTACTAGTCAGATGTATTCCTCTGCGGTGAATAGGGGGTGTTGAGTCCACTTCGTTGAACAAGGAGTGTATCTTGTCTATTACTGGCTTATGGAACGGTATCTGTGCTAATTTCAATCTCTGGTTTTATGCAGCACCCCAACTCACCTTTCCCCTTAAGCAAGCAAAAGTTTGTTTTCTAAATGTGAGACTCTGTTCTGTTTTGTAATTCAGTTCATGTGTAGCCAAGTTTACATTCCCTCTATAAGTGTTACCTTATGACTAGTTTCTTTTTCTGTGTGACTTATTTCACTCAGAATCATCGTACCTAAATCCACTCATTATGCTGCTATGGGCCTGATGACATTGATTTCATTGTGGAGTGATATTCCATTGTATGTAAGTACCACAACTTCTTTATCCATTTTTCTCTTTCTGGGATATTTAAGTTGTTCCGTTGTCAAGGTTCTTGTAAACACAGCAGCCCTAAACTTTGGGGTGGCTGTGTCTTGTTGATTTTAATTTTCCTAAGCTATAGGGCCATAGGTGGAAGTGCCCGAGTCTCTGTAGCTTTGTTTTTTAGAGGTTTCAGGAAACACCATACACTTCTCCAGAGTGGCTGTTGGCCATTTACATCCCGCCCATCAGCATAACAAGGCTCCCAGTTCTCCATGGCCTGTCCTGCCTTTCTGGATTTTACACTTTTTTCAGATGGCCCTTTTGACCGGGGGGAAGTGAGACTTCATTGTAGTGCAGATTTCCTTTGCAAGCTTGCTTGGTTGGCCAAAAAGGGCGTATGCGTTTTTTCCTGAATATATTCAGGAAAAAACGCATACGCCCTTTTTGGCCAAGTGCATCATTGTGGACGTTCTGCCTCTTTTCCTATGCTTTAAATGCAATTCCAGTCTACCTCCTGAAATCGGTTTCCTGCAATTGTGCCTTGCTTTCAAGTCCTCTTTGCAGCCTTACCTCAATATATTTTTGGACGATAGTTGTCCTTTATAACTCTGCAGGTTGGTGAATTGCAGTGACCCTGAGCTCCTTTTTTCAACTCGCTTTTTTGCGAGCTGGACGCAAAACGGCAGGATTGCTTCAGGCCCTAATCTGGTTCCGGCGTGGCACGCTGAGTCTTTAGTTAATTCTTCTTCTTGGTGGGAAATTAGAGTGAAATGTGCCCGTCCAAACAACTACAGCTAGTCTCTCATTGGTTCTCCCTATTCCCGTTCATCCTCCGCAGAAATTGCAGAGTGTGCCAAACAGGAGGTTACAAGCACTGACTCTCCAAGTGGGGAGATTGTTAGTAAAGCGTCTGGAATGGCGAACCCGAGTACCAGAGGACGAATAATGAGATGCGTTTTAGAAACCTTGCCCGATCACACTGTGGACCATCCTCTGGGTTTCCCACGCATGTTTTAGCTGTAGGAAGAATCCCTTAAACCTGGAGAGTTGGGACCCATGGAATGGGTAACATGCAGGATTACTTCAAAGGGTCTGCATTTGCTCACCGAACCTCACCAATTCTCTCAGCCCCAAGTGTCCAGCCTTATGTGTCACCCAGCTGTGGGTGTAGATGTGGTAAATCCAGGTTTCTTCACAAGCCTGAACGAATTATTTAAGAATTTCTCTCTCTTTCACTGTCTTTCTGTTTTGTTTTTGAAGTTTATTTTTATAATGGGGTTGAGCTGATTTTCACTGCTGTGTTTATGCGTCTGTACACACACTTGATTCTCTTACGGAGACATATAAATACATAGATTTTAAGATTCTTACTAGTCAGATATATTCCTCTGCGGTGAATAGGGGGTGTTGAGTCCACTTCGTTGAGCAAGGAGTAGGTCTTGTCTATTACATATTTGGCTTATGGAACGGTATCTGTGCTAATTTCAATCTCTGGATTTATGCAGCACCCCAACTCACCTTTCCCCTTAAGCAAACATGTTTGTTTTCTAAATGTGAGACTCTGTTCTGTTTTGTAATTCAGTTCATGTGTAGCCAAGTTTACATTCCCTCTATAAGTGATATCTTATGATAAGTTTCTTTATCTGTGTGACTTATTTCCTTAGAATCATCGTACCTAAATCCACTCATTATGCTCCTACGGGCCTGATGATATTGATTTCATTGCTGAGTGATATTCCATTGTACATAAGTACCACAACTTCTTTATCCATTTTCCTCTTTCTGGGATATTTAAATTGTACCGTAGTCGAGGTTCTTGTAAACACAGCAGCCCTAAACTTTGGGGTGGCTGTGTCTTGTTGATTTTAATTTTCCTAAGCTATAGGGCCATAAGTGGAAGCAACCTAGGCTCTGTAGCTTTGTTTTTTAGAGGTTTCAGGAAACACCATACACTTCTCCAGAGTGGCTGTTGGCCATTTACATCCCGCCCATCAGCATAACAAGGCTCCCTGTTCTCCATGGCCTGTCCTGCCTTTCTGGTTTTTACACTTTTTTCAGATGGCCCTTTTGACCGGTGGGAAGTGAGACTTCATTGTAGTGCAGATCTCCGTTGCAGGCTTGCTTATTTGGACAAAAAGAGCGTATGTGTTTTTTCCTGCATGTATTCAGGAAAAAAACGCATATGCCCTTTTTGGCCAAGTGCATCATTGTCGAAGTTCTGCCGCTTTTCATATGCTTTAAATGCAGTTTCCATCTACCTCCTGAAATATATTTCCTGCAATTGTGCCATGCTTTCAAGTCCTCTTCGCAGCCTTACCTCAATATATTTTTGGACGATAGCTGTCATTTATAACTCTGCAGGTTTATTAATTACAGTGCCCCTGAGGTCCTTTCTTCAACTCGCTTTCTTGTGGGCTGGCCGCAGAACTGCAGGATTGCTTCAGGCCCTAATCTTGTTTCATCACGGCATGCTGAGCCTTTTGTTAATTCCTCTTCCTGGTGGGAAATGAGAGTGAAATGTGACCGTCCAAACACCTACAGCTAGTCTCTCATTGGTTCTCCCTATTCCCGTTCAACCTCCGCAGAAATTGCTAACTGTGCCAAACAGGAGTTTTAAGGCACTGACTCTCCACGTGGGGAGATTTTTAGTAAAGCGTCTGGAATGGCGAACCCGTGTACCAGGGGACAAAAAATGAGATGGGTTTTAGAAACGTTGCCCGATCACATGGTGTACAATCCTCTGGGTTTCCCATGCATGTTTTAGCTGTAGGAAGAATCCCTTAAACCAGGAGAGTTGGGACCCATGGAATGGGTAGCATACAGTATTACTTCAAAGGGTCTGCATTTGCTCACCGAACCTCACCAATCCTCTCAGCCCCAAATGTCCTGCCTTATGTCTCACCCAGCTGTGGGTGTAGATGTGGTAAATCCAAGTTTCATCACAAGCCCTGAACGAATTATTTAAGAACTTTCTCTCCTTCACTGTCTTTGTTTTTGAAATTTATTTTAATCATGGGGTTTAGTTGATTTTCACGGCTGTGTATACTGCTCTACACACACTTGATTCTCTTACGGAGACATATAAATACATATGTTTTAATATTCTTATTGTCAGATATATTCCTCTGCGGTGAATAGATGGTGTTGAGTCTAATTCGTTGAGCAAGGAGTATATCTTGTCTATTACATATTTGGCTTATGGAATAGTATCTGTGCTAATTTCAATCTCTGGTTTTACGCAGCACCCCAACTCACCATTCCCCTTAAGAAATCATAAGTTTGTTTTCTAAATGTGAGACTCTGTTCTGTTTTGTAATTCAGTTCATGTGTAGCCAAGTTTACATTCCCTCTATAAGTGATATCTTATGATAAGTTTCTTTTTCTGTGTGACTTATTTCCTTTGAATCATCGTACCTAAATCCATTCATTATGCTTGTACGAGCCTGACTCCATTGATTTCATTGTTGAGTGATATTCCATTGTACGTAAGTACGAAAACTTCTTTATCCATTTCTCTCTTTCAAGGATATTTAATTTGTACCGTAGTCGAGGCTCTTGTAAACAGAGCAGCCCTAAACTTTGCGGTGGTTGTTTCTTGTTATTTTAATTTTCCTGAGCTATAGTGCTATAAGTGGGTTTAGGATTAGGGTTAAGGTTAGGGTTAGGGAACGGGTATGGTTTAGGATGCGACAATGGTTTAGGGTGAGCGAAAGTGTTAGGGTACAGGTAAGTGTTAGTGTACCGTTTAAGATTAGGGTAAGTGTTAGGGTAATGCTTTGGGTTAGGGTTACGGTTAGGGAACGGGGACGGTTTAGGGTACAGGTAAGGGTAGGACAACGGTTTAGGGATAGCGTACATGTAAGGGTAAGGTTTAGTGTTAGCGTACAGGTTAGGATTAGGGGACGGGTTAGGGTAAGGCTTCAGGTAAGGGTTAGGGTTAGGGTTAGGGGAGAGGGACAGTTTAGGGTACAGGTTAGGGTGCGAAAATGGTTTAGGATGAGCGTACGTGTTAGGGTACGGGTTAGTGTTAGCGTACGGGCCAGGATTAGTTGACAGGTTAGGGTAAGGCTTCGGGTAAGGGTTAGGGTTAGGGTTAAGGGACGGGGACGGTTTAGGGAACAGGTTAGGGTACGACAACGGTTTAGGGTGAGCGTACGTGTGAGGGCACGGGTTAATCTTAGCATACGGGTTAGGATTAGGGGACGGGTTAGGGTAAGGCTTCAGGTAAGGGATAGGGTTAGGGTTAGGGGATGGGGACGGTTTAGGGTCCAGGTGAGGGTATGACAAAGGTTTAGGGTGACGTAAGTGTGAGGGCACGGGTTAGTGTTAGCGTACGGGTTAGGATTAGGGGACGGGTTAGGGTAAGGCATCGGGTAAGGGTTAGGGTTAGGGTTAAGGTTAGGGTTAGGGGATCGGGACGGTTTAGGGGACAGGTGAGGGTCCGACAATGGTTTAGGGTGAGCGTGCGTGTGAGGGCGCGGGTAGTGTTAGCGTACGGGTTAGAATTAGGGGATGGGTGAGTGTCAGGCTTCGCGGAAGGGTTAGGGTTACGGTTCGGGCTAGGGTTAGGGTTAGGGGACGGGGACGGTTTAGGGTCCAGGTGAGGGTACGACAACGCTTTTGGGGGAGCGTACGTGTGAGGGCGCAGGTTAGTGTTAGCGTACGGGTTAGGATTAGGGGACGGGTGAGGGTCAGGCTTCGGGAAGGGTTAGGGTTAGGTTTCGGGCTAGGGTTAGGGTTAGGGGACGGGGACGGGTTAGGGTCCAGGTGAGGGTACGACAACGATTTAGGGGGAGCAGGCGTGTGAGGGCGTGGGTTAGTGTGAGCGTACGGGTTAGTATTAGGGGACGGGTGAGTGTCATGCTATGGGAAGTTTTGGGAATAGGGTTCGGGCTAGGGTTAGGGTTAGGGGACGGGGACGGTTTAGGGTCCAGGTGAGGGTACGACAACGCTTTAGGGGGAGCGTGTGTGTGACGGCGCAGGTTAGTGTTAGCGTACGGGTTAGGATTAGGGGACGGGTGAGGGTTAGGGTTAGGGCTAGGGTTAGGGTTAGGCGACGGGGACGGTTTAGGTTCCAGGTGAGGGTACGACAACGCTTATGGGAGAGCGTGCGTGTGAGGGCGTGGATTAGTGTTAGCTTACGTGTTAGTCTTAGGGGACGGGTGAGGGTCAGGCTTCGGGGACGTGTTAGGGTTAGGGTTCGGGCTAGGGTTAGGGTTAGGGGTCGGGGACGGTTTAGGATCCATGTGAGGGTACGAACGTTTAGGGGGAGCGTGAGTGTGAGGGCGTGGGTTAGTGTTAGCTTACGGGTTAGGATTAGAGGACGGGTGAGGGTCAGGCTTCGGGGAAGCCTTAGGATTAGGGTTCGGGCTAGGGTTAAGGTTAGGGGACGGAGACGGTTGAGGGTCCAGGTGAGTGTACGACAACGCTTTAGGGGAAGCGTACGTGTGAGGGCGCGGGTTAGTGTTAGCGTCCGGGTTAGGATTAGGGGACGGGTGAGGGTCAGGCTTCCGGGAAGGGTTAGGGTTAGGGTTCAGGATAGGTTTAGGTTTAGGGGACGGGGACTGTTTAGGGTCCAGGTGAGGGCACGACAACACTTTAGGGGGAGCATGCGTGTGAGGGCGCGGGATAGTGTTAGAGTACGGGTTAGGATTAGGGGACGGGTTAGGGTCAGGTTTCGGGGAAGGGTTAGGGTTAGGATTCGGGCTAGGGTTAGGGTTACGGGACGGGGACGGTTTAGGGTCCAGGTGAGGGAACGACAACGCTTTAGGGGGAGCTTACGTGTGAGGGCGCGGGTTAGTGTTAGCGTACGGGTTAGGATTAGGGGAGGGGTGAGGTTCAGGTTTCGGGAAAGTTTTAGGGTTAGGGTTCGGGCTAGGGTTAGGGTTAGGGGACGGGGACGGCTTAGGGTTCAGGTGAGGGGACGACCACGCTTTAGGGGGAGCGTACGTGGGAGGGCGCGAGTTAGTGTGAGCGTACGGGTTAGGATTAGGGGACGGGTGAGGGTCAGGCTTCGGGGAAGGATTAGGGTTAGAGTTCGGGCTAGAGTTAGCGTTAGGGGATGGAGACGGTTAGGATCAAGGAGAGGGTACGACAACGTTTTACGGGGAGCGTGCGTGTGAGGGTGCGGGATAGTGTGAGCGTACGGGTTAGGATTAGGGGACGGGTGAGTTTCAGGATTCGGGGAAGGGTTAGGGTTAGGGTTCAGGCTAGGGTTAGAGTTAGGGGACGGGGATGGTTTAGGGTCCAAGAGAGGGTACGACAACGCTTCAGGGGGAGCGTACGTGTGAGGGTGCGGGCTAGTGTTAGCGTACGGGTTAGGATTAGGGGACGGGTGAGGGTCAGGCTTCAGGAAGGGTTAGGGTTAGGGTTCGGGCTAAGGTTAGGGTTAGGGGACGGGGACGGTTTAGGGTCCAGGTGAGGGTACGACAACGATTTAGGGGGAGCGTACGTGTGAGGGCGTGGGTTAGTGTTAGCGTACGGGTTAGGATTAGGGACGGGTGAGGGTCAGGCTTCGGGGAAGGGTTAGGGTTAGGGTTCGGAATAGGGTTAGGGTTAGGGGACGGGGACCGTTTAGGGTCCAGGTGAGGTTACGAAAATGCTTTAGGGGGAGCGTGCGAGTGAGGGTGCGGGTTAGTGTGAGCCTACGGGTTAGGATTAGGGGACGGGTGAGGGTCAGGCTTCGAGGAAGTGTTAGGGTTAGGGTTCGGTCTAGGGTTAGGCTTAGGGGACGGGCACGGTTTAGGGTCCAGGTAAGGGTACGACAACGCTTTAGGGGGAGCGTAGGTGTGAGGGCGTGGGTTAGTGTTAGCGTACGGGTTAGGATTAGGGACGGGTGAGGGTCAGGTTTCGGGGAAGCCTTAGGGTTAGGATTCGGGCTAGGGTTACGGTTAGGGGATGGGCTCGGTTTAGGGTCCAGGAGAGGGTACGACAGCGCTTTACGGGGAGCATGCGTGTGAGGGCGCGGCTTAGTGTTAGGGTATGGGTTAGGATTAGGGGACTGGTGAGGGTCAGGCTTTGGGGAATGGTTAGGTTTAGGGTTCGGGATAGGGTTGGGGTTAGGGGACGGGGACGTTTAGGATCCAGTGAGGGTACGACAACGCTTTAGGGGGAGCGTACGATTGAGGGCGCGGATTTGTGTTAGCCTACGGGTTAGGATTAGGGGACGGGTGAGGGTCAGGCTTCGGGGAAGTGTTAGGCTTAGGGTTCGTGCTAGGGTTAGGGTTAGGCGACGGGGACGCTTTAGGGTCCATGTGAGTTTACGACAACGTTTTAGGGGGAGCGTACGTGTGAGGGCGCGGGTTAGTGTTAGCGTACGGGTGAGGTTTAGGCTTCGGGGAAGGGTTAGGTTTAGGATTCGGGCTAGGGTTAGGGTTAGGGGACGGTGACGGTTTAGGGTCCAGGTGAGGGTACGAGAACGATTCAGGGGGAGCATACGTGTGAAGGCGTGGGTTAGTGTTAGCGTACGGGGTAGGATTAGGGGACGGGTGAGGGTCAGGCTTCGGCAAGGTTTAGGCTTAGGGTTTGGGCTAGGGTTAGGGTTAGGGGACGGGGACGGTTTAGGGTTCAGGTAGGGTACGACAACGCTTCAGGGGGAGCGTACGTGTGTGGGGGCTGGTTAGTGTTAGCGTACGGGTTAGGATTATGGGACGCGTGAGGGTCAGGCTTCGGGGAAGGGTTAGGGTTAGGGTTCGGTCTAGGCTTAGGGTTAGGGGACGGGGACGGTTTAGGGTCCAGGTGAGGGAACGACAACGCTTTACGGATAGTGTACGTGTGAGGGCACGGGTTAGTATTAGAGTACGGGTTAGGATTAGGGGACGGGTGAGGGTCAGGCTTCGGGGAAGGGTTAGGGTTAGGGTTCAGGCTAGGTTTGGGTGAGGGGACGGGGACGGTTTAGGGTTAAGGTGAGGGTACGACAACGCTTTAGGGGGAGAGTACGTGTGAGGGCGTGTGTTAGTGTTAGCGTACGGGTTATGATTAGGGGACGGGTGAGGGTCAGGCTTCGGGGAAGGGTTAGGGTTAGGGTTCGGGCTAGGGTTCGCGTTAGGGGATGGGGACGGCTTACGGTCCATGTGAGGGTACGACAACACTTTAGCGGGTGCGTACGTGTGAGGGTGCAGGTTAGTGTTAGCGTACGGGTTAGGATTAGGAGACGGGTGAGGGTCAGGCTTCGGGTAAGGATTAGGATTAGGTTTCGGGCTACGGTTTGGGTTAGGGGACGGGGACGGTTTATGGTCCAGGTGAGGGTACGACAACCCTTTAGGGGAGCGTACGTGTTAGGGCGCGGGTTAGTGTTAGCGTACGGGTTAGGATTAGGGGACGGGTGAGGGTCAGGCTTCAGGGAAGGGTTAGGGTTAGGGTTCGGACTAGGGTTAGGGTTAGGGGACGGAGACGGTTTAGGGTCCAGGTGAGGGAACGACAACGGTTTACGGGGAGCGTACGTGTGAGGGCGCGGGTTAGTGTCTGCGTACGGGTTAGGATTAGGGGACGGGTGAGGGTCAGGCTTCGGGGAAGGGTTAGGTTTAGGGTTCGTGCTAGGGTTAGGGATAGGGGATGGGAACGGTTTAGGGTCCAGGTGAGTGTACGACAACACTTTAGGGGGAGCGTACGTGTGAGGGCGCTTGTTAGAGTTAGCGTACGGTTTAGGATTAGGGGATGGGTGAGGGTCAGACTTCGGTGAAGTGTTAGGGTTAGGGTTCGGGCTAGGGTTAGGGTTAGCGGACGGGGAAGGTTTAGCGTCCAGGTGAGGGTACGACAATGCTTTAAGGGGAGTGTAAGTGTCAGGTCGCAGGTTAGTGTTAGCGTACGGGTTAGGATTAGGGGACGGGTGAGGGTCAGGCTTCGGGGAAGTGTTAGGGTTAGGGTTCGGGCTAGGGTTAGGGTTAGGGGACGGGGACGGTTTAGGGTCCAGGTGAGGGTCCGACAACGCTTTAGGGGGAGCGTGCGTGTGAGGGCGCGGGTTAGTGTGAGCGTACGGGTTATGATTAGGGGACGGGTGAGGGCCAGGCTTCGGGGAAGTGTTAGGGTTAGGGTTAGGGTTCGGGCTAGGGTTAGGGTTAGGGGACGGGGACGGTTTAGGGTCCAGGTGCGGGTCCGACAACGCTTTAGGGGGAGCGTGCGTGTGAGGGCGCGGGTTAGTGTGAGCCTACGGGTTAGGATTAGGGGACGGGTGAGGGTCAGGCTTCGGGGAAGGGTTAGGGTTATGGTTCGGGCTAGGGTTAGGGTTAGGGGACGGGGACGGTTTAGGGTCCAGGTGAGGGTCCGACAACGCTTTAGGGGGAGCGTGCGTGTGAGGGCGTGGGTTAGTGTTAGCGTACGGGTTAGGATTAGGGGACGGGTGAGGGTCAGGCTTCGGGGAAGGGTTAGGGTTAGGGTTAGGGTTAGGGGACGGGGACGGTTTAGGGTACAGGTGAGGGTCCGTCAACGCTTTAGGGGGAGCGTGCGTGTGAGGGCGCGGGTTAGTGTGTGCCTACGGGTTAGGATTAGGGGACGGGTGAGGGTCAGGCTTCGTTGAAGGGTTAGGGTTAGGGTTCGGGCTAGGGTTAGGATTAGGGTACGGGGACGGTTTAGGGTCCAGGTGAGGGTCCGACAACGCTTTAGGGGGAGCGTGCATGTGAGGGCGCGGGTTAGTGTGAGCCTACGGGTTAGGATTAGGGGACGGGTGAGGGTCAGGCTTCGGGGAAGGGTTAGGGTTAGCGTTTGGGCTAGGGTTAGGGTTAGGGGACGGGGACGGTTTAGGGTCCAGGTGAGGGTCCGACAACGCTTTAGGGGGAGCGTGCGTGTGAGGGCGCGGGTTAGTGTTAGCGTACGACTTAGGATTAGGGGACGGGTGAGGGTCATGCTTCGGGGAAGGGTTAGGGTTAGGGTTCGGGCTAGGGTTAGGGTTAGGGGACGGGGACGGTTTAGGGTCCAGGTGAGGGTCCGACAACGCTTTAGGGGTATCGTGCGTGTGAGGGCGCGGGTTAGTGTGAGCCTACGGGTTAGGATTAGGTGACGGGTGATGGTCAGGCTTCGGGGAAGGGTTAGATTAGGGTTCGGGCTAGGGTTAGGGTTAGGGGACGGGGACGGTTTAGGGTCCAGGTGAGGGTCCGACAACGCTTTAGGGGGAGCGTGCGTGTGAGGGCGCGGGTTAGTGTTACCGTACGGGTTAGGATTAGGGGACGGGTGAGCGTCAGGCTTCGGGGAAGGGTTAGGGTTAGGGTTCGGGCTAGGGTTAGGGTTAGGGGACGGGGCCGGTTTAGGGTCCAGGTGAGGGTCCGACAACGCTTTAGGGGGAGCGTGCGTGTGAGGGCGTGGGTTAGTGTTAGCGTACGGGTTAGGATTAGGGGACGGGTGAGGGTCAGGCTTCGGGGAAGGGTTAGGGTTAGGGTTCGGGCTAGGGTTAGGGTTAGGGGACGGGGACGGTTTAGGGTCCAGGTGAGGGTCCGACAACGCTTTAGGGGGAGCGTGCGTGTGAGGGCGCGGGTTAGTGTGAGCCTACGGTTTAGGATTAGGGGACGGGTGAGGGTCAGGCTTCGTTGAAGGGTTAGGGTTAGGGTTCGGGCTAGGGTTAGGGTTAGGGGACGGGGACGGTTTAGGGTCCAGGTGAGGGTCCGACAACGCTTTAGGGGGAGCGTGCGTGTGAGGGCGCGGGTTAGTGTGAGCCTACGGGTTAGGATTAGGGGACGGGTGAGGGTCAGGCTTCGGGGAAGGATTATGGTTAGGGTTCGGGCTAGGGTTAGGGTTAGGGGACGGGGACGGTTTAGGGTCCAGGTGAGGGTCCGACAACGCTTTAGGGGGAGCGTGCGTGTAAGGGCCTGGGTTAGTGTGAGCCTACTGGTTAGGATTAGGGGACGGGTGAGGGTCAGGCTTCGGGGAAGGGTTAGGGTTAGGGTTCGGGCTAGGGTTAGGGTTAGGGGACGGGGACGGTTTAGGATACAGCTGAGGGTCCGACAACGCTTTAGGGGGAGCGTGCATGTGAGGGCGCGCGTTAGTGTTAGCGTACGGGTTAGGATTAGGGGACGGGTGAGGGTCAGGCTTCGGGGAAGGGTTAGGGTTAGGGTTCGGGCTAGGGTTACGGTTAGGGGACGGGGATGGTTTAGGGTCCAGGTGAGGGTCCGACAACGCTTTAGGGGGAGCGTGCGTGTGAGGGCGCGAGTTAGTGTGAGCCTACGAGTTAGGATTAGGGGACGGGTGAGGGTCAGGCTTCGGGGAAGGGTTAGGGTTAGGGTTAGGGCTAGGGTTAGGGTTAGGGGACGGGGACGGTTTAGGGTCCAGGTGAGGGTCCGACAACGCTTTAGGGGGAGCGTGCGTGTGAGGGCGCGGGTTAGTGTTAGCGTACGGGTTAGGATTAGGAGACGGGTGAGGGTCAGGCTTCGGGGAAGGGTTAGGGTTAGGGTTCGGGCTAGGGTTAGGGTTAGGGGATGGGGACGGTTTAGGGTCCAGGTGAGGGTCCGACAACGCTTTAGGGGGAGCGTGCGTGTGAGGGCACGGGTTAGTGTTAGCGTACGGCTTAGGATTAGGGGACGGGTGAGGGTCATGCTTCGGGGAAGGGTTAGGGTTAGGGTTCGGGCTAGGGTTAGGGTTAGGGGACGGGGACGGTTTAGGGTCCAGGTGAGGGTCCGACAACGCTTTAGGGGGATCGTGCGTGTGAGGGCGCGGGTTAGTGTGAGCCTACGGGTTAGGATTAGGGGACGGATGAGGGTCAGGCTTCGTTGAAGGGTTAGGGTTAGGGTTCGGGCTAGGGTTAGGGTTAGGGTACGGGGACGGTTTAGGGTCCAGGTGAGGGTCCGACAATGCTTTAGGGGGAGCGTGCGTGTGAGGGCGCGGGTTAGTGTTAGCGTACGGGTTAGGATTAGGGGACGGGTGAGGGTCAGGCTTCGGGGAAGGGTTAGGGTTAGGGTTCGGGCTAGGGTTAGGGTTAGGGGACGGGGACGGTTTAGGGTCCAGGTGAGGGTCCGACAACGCTTTAGGGGGAGCGTGCGTGTGAGGGCGTGGGTTAGTGTTAGCGTACGGGTTAGGATTAGGGGACGGGTGAGGGTCAGGCTTCGTTGAAGGGTTAGGGTTAGGGTTCGGGCTAGGGTTAGGGTTAGGGGACGGGGACGGTTTAGGGTCCAGGTGAGGGTCCGACAACGCTTTAGGGGGAGCGTGCGTGTGAGGGCGCGGGTTAGTGTGAGCCTACGGTTTAGGATTAGGGGACGGGTGAGGGTCAGGCTTCGGGGAAGGGTTAGGGTTAGGGTTCGGGCTAGGGTTAGGGTTAGGGGACGGGGACGGTTTAGGGTCCAGGTGAGGGTCCGACAACGCTTTAGGGGGAGCCTTCGTGTGAGGGCGCGGGTTAGTGTGAGCCTACGGGTTAGGATTAGGGGACGGGTGAGGGTCAGGCTTCGGGGAAGGGTTAGGGTTAGGGTTCGGGCTAGGGTTAGGGTTAGGGGACGGGGACGGTTTAGGGTCCAGGTGAGGGTGCGACAACGCTTTAGGGGGAGCGTGCGTGTGAGGGCGTGGGTTAGTGTGAGCCTACGGGTTAGGATTAGGGGACGGGTGAGGGTCAGGCTTCGGGGAAGGGTTAGGGTTAGGGTTCGGGCTAGGGTTAGGGTTAGGGGACGGGGACGGTTTAGGGTCCAGGTGAGGGTCTGACAACGCTTTAGGGAGAGCGTGCGTGTGAGGTCGCGAGTTAGTGTGAGCGTACGGGTTAGGATTAGGGGACGGGTTAGGGTCAGGCTTCGGGGAAGTGTTATGGTTAGGGTTCGGGCTAGGCTTAGGGTTAGGGGACGGGGACGGTTTAGGGTCCTGGTGAGGGTCCGACAACGCTTTAGGGGGAGCGTGCGTGTAAGGGCGCGGGTTAGTGTGAGCCTACGGGTTAGGATTAGGGGACGGGTGAGGGTCAGGCTTCGGGGAAGGGTTAGGGTTAGGGTTCGGGCTAGGGTTAGGGTTAGGGGACGGGGACGGTTTAAGATCCAGCTGAGGGTCCGACAACGCTTTAGGGGGAGCGTGCATGGAGGGCGCGGGTTAGTGTTAGCGTACGGGTTAGGATTAGGGGACGGGTGAGGGTCAGGCTTCGGGGAAGGGTTAGGGTTAGGGTTCGGGCTAGGGTTAGGGTTAGGGGACGGGGATGGTTTAGGGTCCAGGTGAGGGTCCGACAACGCTTTAGGGGGAGCGTGCGTGTGAGGGCGCGAGTTAGTGTGAGCCTACGGGTTAGGATTAGGGGACGGGTGAGGGTCAGGCTTCGGGGAAGGGTTAGGGTTAGGGTTCGGGCTAGGGTTAGGGTTAGGGTACGGGGACGGTTTAGGGTCGAGGTGAGGGTCTGACAACGCTTTGGGGGAGCGTGCATGTGAGGGCGCGGGTTAGTGTGAGCCTACGGGTTAGGATTAGGGGACGGGTGAGGGTCAGGCTTCGGGGAAGGGTTAGGGTTAGGGTTCGGGCTAGGGTTAGGGTTAGGGGACGGGGACCGTTTAGGGTCCAGGTGAGGGTCCGACAACGCTTTAGGGGGAGCGTGCGTGTGAGGGCGCGGGTTAGTGTTACCGTACGGGTTAGGATTAGGGGACGGGTGAGCGTCAGGTTTCGGGGAAGGGTTAGGGTTAGGGTTCGGGCTAGGGTTAGGGTTAGGGGACGGGGACGGTTTAGGGTCCAGGTGAGGGTCGGACAACGCTTTAGGGGGAGCGTGCGTGTGAGGGCGCGGGTTAGTGTGAGCCTACGTGTTAGGATTAGGGGACAGGTGAGGGTCAGGCTTCGGGGAAGGGTTAGGGTTAGGGTTCGGGCTAGGGTTAGGGTTAGGGGACGGGGAAGGTTTAGGGTCCAGGTGAGGGTCCGACAACGCTTTAGGGGGAGCGTGCATGTGAGGGCGCGGGTTAGTGTTAGCGTACGGGTTAGGATTAGGGGACGTGTGAGGGTCAGGCTTCGGGGAAGGGTTAGGGTTAGGGTTCGGGCTAGGGTTAGGGTTAGGGGACGGGACCGTTTAGGATCCAGCTGAGGGTCCGACAACGCTTTAGGGGGAGCGTGCATGTGAGGGCGCGGGTTAGTGTTAGCGTATGGGTTAGGATTAGGGGACGGGTGAGGGTCAGGCTTCGGGGAAGGGTTAGGTTTAGGGTTCGGCCTAGGGTTAGGGTTAGGGTACGGGGACGGTTTAGGGTCCAGGTGAGGGTCCGACAACGCTTTAGGGGGAGCGTGCGTGTGAGGGCGCGAGTTAGTGTGAGCCTACGGGTTAGGATTAGGGGACGGGTGAGGGTCAGGCTTCGGGGAAGGGTTAGGGTTAGGGTTCGGGCTAGGGTTAGGGTTAGGGGACGGGGACGGTTTAGGGTCCAGGTGAGGGTCCGACAACGCTTTAGGGGGAGTGTGCGTGTGAGGGCGCGTGTTAGTGTTAGCGTACGGGTTAGGATTAGGGGATGGGTGAAGGTCAGGCTTCGGGGAAGGGTTAGGGTTAGGGTTCGGGCTAGGGTTAGGGTTAGGGGACGGGGACGGTTTAGGGTCCAGGTGAGGGTCCGACAACGCTTTAGGGGGAGCGTGTGTGTGAGGGCGCGGGTTAGTGTTAGCGTACGGCTTAGGATTAGGGGAAGGGTGAGGGTCAGGCTTCGGGGAAGGGTTAGGGTTAGGGTTCGGGCTAGGGTTAGGGTTAGGGGACGGGGACGGTTTAGTGTCCAGCTGAGGGTCCGACAACGCTTTAGGGGGAGCGTGCGTGTGAGGGCGCGGGTTAGTGTGAGCCAACGGGTTAGGATTAGGTGACGGGTGAGGGTCAGGCTTCGGGGAAGGGTTAGGGTTAGGGTTCGGGCTAGGGTTAGGGTTAGGGGACGGGGACGGTTTAGGGTCCAGGTGAGGGTCCGACAACGCTTTAGGGGGAGCGTGCGTGTGAGGGCGCGGGTTAGTGTTACCGTACGGGTTAGGATTATGGGACGGGTGAGCTTCAGGCTTCGGGGAAGGGTTAGGTTTAGGGTTCGGGCTAGGGTTAGGGTTAGGGGACGGGGACGGTTTAGAGTCCAGGTGAGGGTCCGACAACGCTTTAGGGGGAGCGTGCGTGTAAGGGCGCGGGTTAGTGTGAGCCTACGGGTTAGAATTAGGAGACGGGTGAGGGTCAGGCTTCGGGGAAGGGTTAGGGTTAGGGTTCGGGCTAGGGTTAGGGTTAGGGGACGGGGACGGTTTAGGGTCCAGGTGAGGGTCCGACAATGCTTTAGGGGGAGCGTGCGTGTGAGGGCGCGTGTTAGTGTTAGCGTACGGGTTAGGATTAGGGGACGGGTGAGGGTCAGGCTTCGGGGAAGGGTTAGGGTTAGGGTTCGGGCTAGGGTTAGGGTTAGGGGACGGGGACGGTTTAGGGTCCAGGTGAGGGTCCGACAACGCTTTAGGGGGAGCGTGCGTGTGAGGGCGTGGGTTAGTGTTAGCGTACAGCTTAGGATTAGGGGACGGGTGAGGGTCAGGCTTCGGGGAAGGGTTAGGGTTAGGGTTCGTGCTAGGGTTAGGGTTAGGGGACGGGGACGGTTTAGGGTCCAGGTGAGGGTCCGACAACGCTTTAGGGGGATCATGCGTGTGAGGGCGCGCCTTAATGTGAGCCTACGGTTTAGGATTAGGTGACGGGTGAGGGTCAGGCTTCAGGGAAGGGTTAGGGTTAGGGTTCGGGCTAGGGTTAGGGTTAGGGGACGGGGACGGTTTAGGGTCCAGGTGAGGGTCCGACAACGCTTTAGGGGGAGCGTGCATGTGAGGGCGCGGGTTAGTGTGAGCCTACGGGTTAGGAATAGGGGACGGGTGAGGGTCAGGCTTCGGGGAAGGGTTAGGGTTAGGGTTCGGGCTAGGGTTAGGGTTAGGGGACGGGGACGGTTTAGGGTCCAGGTGAGGGTCCGACAACGCTTTAGGGGGAGCGTGCGTGTGAGGGCGCGGGTTATTGTGAGCCTACGGTTTAGGATTAGGGGACGGGTGAGGGTCAGGCTTCGTTGAAGGGTTAGGGTTAGGGTTCGGGCTAGGGTTAGGGTTAGGGGACGGGGACGGTTTAGGGTCCAGGTGAGTGTCCGACAAAGCTTTAGGGGGAGCGTGCGTGTGAGGGCGCGGGTTAGTGTGAGCCTACGGGTTAGGATTAGGGGACGGGTGAGGGTCAGGCTTCGGGGAAGGTTTAGGGTTAGGGTTCGGGCTAGGGTTAGGGTTAGGGGACGGGGACGGTTTAGGGTTCAGGTGAGGGTCCGACAACGCTTTAGGGGTAGCGTGCGTGTGAGGGCGTGGGTTAGTGTTAGCGTACGGGTTAGGATTAGGGGACGGGTGAGGGTCAGGCTTCGGGGAAGGGTTAGGGTTAGGGTTCGGGCTAGGGTTAGGGTTAGGGGACGGGGACGGTTTAGGGTCCAGGTGAGGGTCCGACAACGCTTTAGGGGGAGCGTGCGTGTGAGGGCGCGGGTTAGTGTGAGCCTACGGTTTAGGATTAGGGGACGGGTGAGGGTCAGGCTTCGGGGAAGGGTTAGGGTTAGGGTTCGGGCTAGGGTTAGGGTTAGGGTACGGGGACGGTTTAGGGTCCAGGTGAGGGTCCGACAACGCTTTAGGGGGATCGTGCGTGTGAGGGCGCGGGTTAGTGTGAGCCTACGGGTTAGGATTAGGGGACGGGTGAGGGTCAGGCTTCGGGGAAGGGTTAGGGTTAGGGTTCGGGCTAGGGTTAGGGTTAGGGGACGGGGACGGTTTAGGGTCCAGGTGAGGGTCCGACAACGCTTTAGGGGGACCGTGCGTGTGAGGGCGTGGGTTAGTGTTAGCGTACAGCTTAGGATTAGGGGACGGGTGAGGGTCAGGCTTCGGGGAAGGGTTAGGGTTAGGGTTCGTGCTAGGGTTAGGGTTAGGGGACGGGGACGGTTTAGGGTCCAGGTGAGGGTCCGACAACGCTTTAGGGGGATCATGCGTGTGAGGGCGCGCCTTAATGTGAGCCTACGGTTTAGGATTAGGTGACGGGTGAGGGTCAGGCTTCAGGGAAGGGTTAGGGTTAGGGTTCGGGCTAGGGTTAGGGTTAGGGGACGGGGACGGTTTAGGGTCCAGGTGAGGGTCCGACAACGCTTTAGGGGGAGCGTGCGTGTGAGGGCGCGGGTTAGTGTGAGCCTACGGGTTAGGAATAGGGGACGGGTGAGGGTCAGCCTTCGGGGAAGGGTTAGGGTTAGGGTTCGGGCTAGGGTTAGGGTTAGGGGACGGGGACGGTTTAGGGTCCAGGTGAGGGTCCGACAACGCTTTAGGGGGAGCGTGCGTGTGAGGGCGCGGGTTATTGTGAGCCTACGGGTTAGGATTAGGGGACGGGTGAGGGTCAGGCTTCGTTGAAGGGGTAGGGTTAGGGTTCGGGCTAGGGTTAGGGTTAGGGGACGGGGACGGTTTAGGGTCCAGGTGAGTGTCCGACAAAGCTTTAGGGGGAGCGTGCGTGTGAGGGCGCGGGTTAGTGTGAGCCTACGGGTTAGGATTAGGGGACGGGTGAGGGTCAGGCTTCGGGGAAGGTTTAGGGTTAGGGTTCGGGCTAGGGTTAGGGTTAGGGGACGGGGACGGTTTAGGGTTCAGGTGAGGGTCCGACAACGCTTTAGGGGTACCGTGCGTGTGAGGGCGTGGGTTAGTGTTAGCGTACGGGTTAGGATTAGGGGACGGGTGAGGGTCAGGCTTCGGGGAAGGGTTAGGGTTAGGGTTCGGGCTAGGGTTAGGGTTAGGGGACGGGGACGGTTTAGGGTCCAGGTGAGGGTCCGACAACACTTTAGGGGGAGCGTGCGTGTGAGGGCGCGGGTTAGTGTGAGCCTACGGTTTAGGATTAGGGGACGGGTGAGCGTCAGGCTTCGGGGAAGGGTTAGGGTTAGGGTTCGGGCTAGGGTTAGGGTTAGGGTACGGGGACGGTTTAGGGTCCAGGTGAGGGTCCGACAACGCTTTAGGGGGATCGTGCGTGTGAGGGCGCGGGTTAGTGTGAGCCTACGGGTTAGGATTAGGGGACGGGTGAGGGTCATTCTTCGGGGAAGGGTTAGGGTTAGGGTTCGGGCTAGGGTTAGGGTTAGGGGACGGGGACGGTTTAGGGTCCATGTGAGGGTCCGACAACGCTTTAAGGGGAGCGTGCGTGTGAGGGCGCGGGTTAGTGTGAGCCTACGGGTTAGGATTAGGGGACGGGTGAGGGTCAGGCTTCGGGGAAAGGTTAGGGTTAGGGTTCGGGCTAGGGCTAGGGTTAGGGGACGGGGACGGTTTAGGGTCCAGGTGAGGGTCTGACAACGCTTTAGGGGGAGCGTGCGTGTGAGGGCGCGAGTTAGTGTGAGCGTTCGGGTTAGGATTAGGGGACGGGTGAGGGTCAGGCTTCGGGGAAGTGTTATGGTTAGGGTTCGGGCTAGGGTTAGGGTTAGGGGACGGGGAGGGTTTAGGGTCCTGGTGAGGGTCCGACAACGCTTTAGGGGGAGCGTGCGTGTAAGGTCGCGGGTTAGTGTGAGCCTACGGGTTAGGATTAGGGGACGGGTGAGGGTCAGTCTTCGGGGAAGGGTTAGGGTTAGGGTTCGGGCTAGGGTTAGGGTTAGGGGACGGGGACGGTTTAGGATCCAGCTGAGGGTCCGACAACGCTTTAGGGGGAGCGTGCATGTGAGGGCGCGGGTTAGTGTTAGCGTACGGGTTAGGATTAGGGGACGGGTGAGCTTCAGGCTTCGGGGAAGGGTTAGGTTTAGGGTTCGGGCTAGGGTTAGGGTTAGGGGACGGGACGGTTTAGAGTCCAGGTGAGGGTCCGACAACGCTTTAGGGGGAGCGTGCGTGTAAGGGCGCGGGTTAGTGTGAGCCTACGGGTTAGAATTAGGAGACGGGTGAGGGTCAGGATTCGGGGAAGGGTTAAGGTTACGGTTCGGGCTAGGGTTAGGGTTAGGGGACGGGGACGGTTTAGGGTCCAGGTGAGGGTCCGACAATGCTTTAAGGGGAGCGTGCGTGTGAGGGCGCGGGTTAGTGTTAGCGTACGGGTTAGGATTAGGGGACGGGTGAGGGTCAGGCTTCGGGGAAGGGTTAGGGTTAGGGTTCGGGCTAGGGTTAGGGTTAGGGGACGGGGACGGTTTAGGGTCCAGGTGAGGGTCCGACAACGCTTTAGGGGGAGCGTGCGTGTGAGGGCGTGGGTTAGTGTTAGCGTACGGCTTAGGATTAGGGGACGGTTGAGGGTCAGGCTTCGGGGAAGGGTTAGGGTTAGGGTTCGTGCTAGGGTTAGGGTTAGGGGACGGGGACGGTTTAGGGTCCAGGTGAGGGTCCGACAACGCTTTAGGAGGATCATGCGTGTGAGGGCGCGCCTTAATGTGAGCCTACGGTTTAGGATTAGGTGACGGGTGAGGGTCAGGCTTCAGGGAAGGGTTAGGGTTAGGGTTCGGGCTAGGGTTAGGGTTAGGGGACGGGGACGGTTTAGGGTCCAGGTGAGGGTCCGACAACGCTTTAGGGGGAGCGTGCGTGTGAGGGCGCGGGTTAGTGTGAGCCTACGGGTTAGGAATAGGGGACGGGTGAGGGTCAGGCTTCGGGGAAGGGTTAGGGTTAGGGTTCGGGCTAGGGTTAGGTTTAGGGGACGGGGACGGTTTAGGGTCCAGGTGAGGGTCCGACAACGCTTTAGGGGGAGCGTGCGTGTGAGGGCGCGGGTTAGTGTGAGCCTACGGGTTAGGATTAGGGGACGGGTGAGGGTCAGGCTTCGGGGAAGGGTTAGGGTTAGGGTTCGGGCTAGGGTTAGGGTTAGGGGACGGGGACGGTTTAGGGTCCAGGTGAGGGTCCGACAACGCTTTAGGGGGAGCGTGCGTGTGAGGGCGCGGGTTAGTGTTAGCGTACGGGTTAGGATTAGGGGACGGGTGAGGGTCAGGCTTCGGGGAAGGGTTAGGCTTAGGGTTCGGGCAAGGGTTAGGGTTAGGGGACGGGGACGGTTTAGGGTCCAGGTGAGGGTCTGACAACGCTTTAGGGGGAGCGTGCGTGTGAGGGCGCGAGTTAGTGTGAGCGTACGGGTTAGGATTAGGGGACGGGTGAGGGTCAGGCTTCGGGGAAGTGTTAGGGTTAGGGTTCGGGCTAGGGTTAGGGTTAGGGGACGGGGACGGTTTAGGGTCCTGGTGAGGGTCCGACAACGCTTTAGGGGGAGCGTGCGTATGAGGGCGCGGATTAGTGTGAGCCTACGGATTAGGATTAGGGAACGGGTGAGGATCAGGCTTCGGGGAAGGGTTAGGGTTAGGGTTCGGGCTAGGGTTAGGGTTAGGGGACGGGGACGGTTTAGGGTCCAGGTGAGGGTCCGACAACGCTTTAGGGGGAGCATGCGTGTGAGGGTCCGGGTTAGTGTTAGCGTGCGGGTTAGGATTAGGGGACGGGTGAGGGTCAGGCTTCGGGGAAGGGTTAGGGTTAGGGTTCGGGCTAGGGATAGGGTTAGGGGACGGGGACGGTTTAGGGTCCAGGTGAGGGTCCGACAACGCTTTAGGGGGATCGTGCTTGTGAGGGCGCGGGTTAGTGTTAGCGTACGGCTTAGTATTATGGGACGGGTGAGGGTCAGGCTTCGGGGAAGGGTTAGGGTTAGGGTTCGGGCTAGGGTTAGCGTTAGGGGACGGGGACGGTTTAGGGTCCAGGTGAGGGTCCGACAACGCTTTAGGGGGATCGTGCGTGTGAGGGCGCGGGTTAGTGTGAGCGTACGGGTTAGGAATAGGGGACGGGTGAGGGTCAGGCTTCGGGGAAGGGTTAGGGTTAGGGTTCGGGCTAGGGTTAGGGTTAGGGTACGGGGACGGTTTAGGGTCCAGGTGAGGGTCCGACAACGCTTTAGGGGGAGCGTGCGTGTGAGGGCGCGGGTTAGTGTTAGCGTACGGGTTAGGATTAGGGGACGGGTGAGTGTCAGGCTTCGGGGAAGGGTTAGGGTTAGGGTTCGGGCTAGGGTTAGGGTTAGGGGACGGGGACGGTTTAGGGTCCAGGTGAGGGTCCGACAACGCTTTAGGGGAGCGTGCGTGTGAGGGCGCGGGTTAGTGTTAGCGTACGGCTTAGGATTAGGGGAAGGGTGAGGGTCAGGCTTCGGGGAAGGGTTAGGGTTAGGGTTCGGGCTAGGGTTAGGGTTAGGGGACGGGGACGGTTTAGTGTCCAGGTGAGGGTCCGACAACGCTTTAGGGGGAGTGTGCGTGTGAGGGCGCGGGTTAGTGTGAGCCTACGGGTTAGGATTAGGAGACGGGTGAGGGTCAGGCTTCGGGGAAGTGTTAGGGTTAGGGTTCGGGCTAGGGTTAGGGTTAGGGGACGGGGATGGTTTAGGGTCCAGGTGAGGGTCCGACAATGCTTTAGGGGGAGCGTGCGTGTGAGGGCGCGGGTTAGTGTTAGCGTACGGCTTAGGATTAGGGGATGGGTGAGGGTCAGGCTTCGGGGAAGGGTTAGGGTTAGGGTTCGTGCTAGGGTTAGGGTTAGGGGACGGGGACGGTTTAGGGTCCTGGTGAGGGTCCGACAACGCTTTAGGGGGATCATGCGTGTGAGGGCGCGCCTTAATGTGAGCCTACGGTTTAGGATTAGGGGACGGGTGAGGGTCAGGCTTCAGGGAAGGGTTAGGGTTAGGGTTCGGGCTAGGGTTAGGGTTAGGGGACGGGGACGGTTTAGGGTCCAGGTGAGGGTCCGACAACGCTTTAGGGGGAGCGTGCGTGTGAGGGCGCGGGTTAGTGTGAGCCTACGGGTTAGGAATAGGGGACGGGTGAGGGTCAGGCTTCGGGAAAGGGTTAGGGTTAGGGTTCGGGCTAGGGTTAGGGTTAGGGGACGGGGACGGTTTAGGGTCCAGGTGAGGGTCCGACAACGCTTTAGGGGGAGCGTGCGTGTGAGGGCGCCGGTTAGTGTGAGCATACGGGTTAGGATTAGGGGACGGGTGAGGGTCAGGCTTCGTTGAAGGGTTAGGGTTAGGGTTCGGGCTAGGGTTAGGGTTAGGCGACGGGGACGGTTTAGTGTCCAGGTGAGTGTCCGACAACGCTTTAGGGGGAGCGTGCGTGTGAGGGCGCGGGTTAGTGTGAGCCTACGGGTTAGGATTAGGGGACGGGTGAGGGTCAGGCTTCGGGGAAGGGTTAGGGTTAGGGTTCGGGCTAGGGTTAGGGTTAGGGGATGGGGACGGTTTAGGGTCCAGGTGAGGGTCCGACAACGCTTTAGGGGGAGCGTGCGTGTGAGGGCGCGGGTTAGTGTTAGCGTACGTCTTAGGATTAGTGGACGGGTGAGGGTCAGGCTTCGGGGAACTGTTAGGGTTAGGGTTCGGGCTAGGGTTAGGGTTACGGGACGGGGACGGTTTAGGGTCCAGGTGAGGGTCCGACAACGCTTTAGGGGGAGCGTTCGTGTGAGGGCGTGGGTTAGTGTGAGCGTACGGGTTAGGATTAGGGGACGCGTGAGGGTCAGGCTTCGGGGAAGGGTTAGGGTTAGGGTTCGGTCTAGGGTTAGGGTTAGGGAACGGGGACGGTTTAGGGTCCAGGTGAGGGTCCGACAACGCTTTAGGGGGAGCGTGCATGTGAGGGCGCGGGTTAGTGTGAGCCTACGGGTTAGGATTAGGGGACGGGTGAGGGTCAGGTTTCGGGGAAGTGTTAGGGTTATGGTTCGGGCTAGGGTTAGGGGACGGGGACGGTTTAGGGTCCAGGTAAGGGTCCGACAACGCTTTAGGGGGAGCATGCGTGTGAGGGCCCGGGTTAGTGTTAGCGTGTGGGTTAGGATTAGGGGACGGGTGAGGGTCAGGTTTCGGGGAAGGGTTAGGGTTAGGGTTCGGGCTAGGGTTAGGGTTAGGGGACGGGGACGGCTTAGGGTCCAATTGAGGGTCCGACAACGCTTTAGGGGGAGCGTGCGTGTGAGGGCGCGGGTTAGTGTGAGCCTACGGGTTAGGATTAGGGGACAGGTGAGGGTCAGGCTTCGGGGAAGGGTTAGGGTTAGGGTTCGGGCTAGGGTTAGGGTTAGGGGACGGGGACGGTTTAGGGTCCAGGTGAGGGTCTGACAACGCTTTAGGGGGAGCGTGCGTGTGACGGCGCGAGTTTGTGTGAGCGTACGGGTTAGGATTAGGGGACGGGTGAGGGTCAGGCTTCGGGGAAGTGTTATGGTTAGGGTTAGGGCTAGGGTTAGGGTTAGGGGACGGGGACGGTTTAGGGTCCTGGTGAGGGTCCGACAACGCTTTAGGGGGAGCGTGCGTGTAAGGGCGCGGGTTAGTGTGAGCCTACGGGTTAGGATTAGGGGACGGGTGAGGGTCAGGCTTCGGGGAAGTGTTAGGGTTAGGGTTCAGGCTAGGGTTAGGGTTAGGGGACGGGGACGGTTTAGGATCCAGCTGAGGGTCCGACAACGCTTTAGGGGGAGCGTGCATATGAGGGCGCGGGTTAGTGTTAGCGTACGGGTTAGGATTAGGGGACGGGTGAGGGTCAGGCTTCGGGGAAGGGTTAGGGTTAGGGTTCGGGCTAGGGTTAGGGTTAGGGGACGGGGACGGTTTAGGGTCCAGGTGAGGGTCCGACAACGCTTTAGGGGGAGCGTGCGTGTGAGGGCACGGGGTAGTGTGAGCCTACGGTTTAGGATTAGGGGACGGGTGAGGGTCAGGCTTCGGGGAAGGTTAGGGTTAGGGTTCGGGCTAGGGTTAGGGTTAGGGGACGGGGACGGTTTAGGGTCCAGGTGAGGGTCCGACAACGCTTTAGGGGGAGCGTGCGTGTGAGGGCGCGGGTTAGTGTTAGCGTACGGGTTAGGATCAGGGGACGGGTGAGGGTCAGGCTTCGGGGAAGGGTTAGGGTTAGGGTTCGGGCTAGGGTTAGGGTTAGGGGACGGGGACGGTTTAGGGTCCAGGTGAGGGTCCGACAACGCTTTAGGGGGAACGTGCGTGTGAGGGCGCGGGTTAGTGTTAGCGTACGGCTTAGGATTAGGGGACGGGTGAGGGTCATGCTTCGGGGAAGGGTTAGGGTTAGGGTTCGGGCTAGGGTTAGGTTTAGGGGACGGGGACGGTTTAGAGTCCAGGTGAGGGTCCGACGACGCTTTAGGGGGATCGTGCGTGTGAGGGCGCGGGTTAGTGTGAGCCTACGGGTTAGGATTAGGGGACGGGTGAGGGTCAGGCTTCGGGGAAGGGTTAGGGTTAGGGTTCGGGCTAGGGTTAGGGTTAGGGTACGGGGACGGTTTAGGTTCCAGGTGAGGGTCCGACAACGCTTTAGGGGGAGCGTGCATGTGAGGGCGCGGGTTACTGTTAGCGTACGGGTTAGGATTAGGGGACGGGTGAGGGTCAGGCTTCGGGGAAGGGTTAGGGTTAGGGTTCGGGCTAGGGTTAGGGTTAGGGGACGGGGACGTTTTAGGGTCGAGGTTAGGGTCCGACAACGCTTTAGGGGGAGCGTGCGTGTGAGGGCGCGGGTTAGTGTGAGCCTACGGGTTAGGATTAGGGGACGGGTGAGGGTCAGGCTTCGGGGAAGGGTTAGGGTTAGGGTTCGGGCTAGGGTTAGGGTTAGGGGACGGGGACGGTTTAGGGTCTAGGTGAGGGTCCGACAACGCTTTAGGGGGAGCGTGCGTGTGAGGGCGCGGGTTAGTGTTAGCGTACGGGTTAGGATTAGGGGACGGGTGAGGGTCAGGCTTCGGGGAAGGGTTAGGGTTAGGGTTCGGGCTAGGGTTAGGGTTAGGGGACGGGGACGGTTTAGGGTCCAGGTGAGGGTCCGACAACGCTTTAGGGGGAGCGTGCGTGTGAGGGCGCGGGTTAGTGTTAGCGTACGGGTTAGGATTAGGGGACGGGTGAGGGTCATGCTTCGGGGAACGGTTAGGGTTAGGGTTCGGGCTAGGGTTAGGGTTAGGGGACGGGGACGGTTTAGAGTCCAGGTGAGGGTCCGACAACGCTTTAGGGGGATCGTGCGTGTGAGGGCGCGGGTTAGTGTGAGCCTACGCTTTACGATTAGGTGACGGGTGAGGGTCAGGCTTCGGGGAAGGGTTAGGGTTAGGGTTCGGGCTGGGTTAGGGTTAGGGTACGGGGACGGTTTAGGGTCCAGGTGAGGGTCCGACAACGCTTTAGGGGGAGCGTGCGTGTGAGGGCGCGGGTTAGTGTGAGCCTACGGGTTAGGATTAGGGGACGGGTGAGGGTCAGGCTTCAGGGAAGGGTTAGGGTTAGGGTTCGGGCTAGGGTTAGGGTTAGGGGACGGGGACGGTTTAGGGTCCAGGTGAGGGTCCGACAACGCTTTAGGGGGAGCGTGCGTGTGAGGGCGTGGGTTAGTGTTAGCGTACGGGTTAGGATTAGGGGACGGGTGAGGGTCAGGCTTCGTGGAAGGGTTAGGGTTAGGGTTCGGGCTAGGGTTAGGGTTAGGGGACGGGGACGGTTTAGGGTCCAGGTGAGGGTCCGACAACGCTTTAGGGGGAGCGTGCGTGTGAGGGCGCGGGTTAGTGTGAGCCTACGGTTTAGGATTAGGGGACGGGTGATGGTCAGGCTTCGTTGAAGGGTTAGGGTTAGGGTTCGGGCTAGGGTTAGGGTTAGGGGACGGGGACGGTTTAGGGTCCAGGTGAGGGTCCGACAACGCTTTAGGGGGAGCCTGCGTGTGAGGGCGCGGGTTAGTGTGAGCCTACGGGTTAGGATTAGGGGACGGGTGAGGGTCAGGCTTCGGGGAAGGGTTAGGGTTAGGGTTCGGGCTAGGGTTAGGGTTAGGGGACGGGGACGGTTTAGGGTCCAGGTGAGGGTGCGACAACGCTTTAGGGGGAGCGTGCGTGTGAGGGCGCGGGTTAGTGTGAGCCTACGGGTTAGGATTAGGGGACGGGTGAGGGTCAGGCTTCGGGGAAGGGTTAGGGTTAGGGTTCGGGCTAGGGTTAGGGTTAGGGGACGGGGACGGTTTAGGGTCCAGGTGAGGGTCTGACAACGCTTTAGGGGGAGCGTGCGTGTGAGGTCGCGAGTTAGTGTGAGCGTACGGGTTAGGATTAGGGGACGGGTGAGGGTCAGGCTTCGGGGAAGTGTTATGGTTAGGGTTCGGGCTAGGCTTAGGGTTAGGGGACGGGGACGGTTTAGGGTCCTGGTGAGGGTCCGACAACGCTTTAGGGGGAGCGTGCGTGTAAGGGCGCGGGTTAGTGTGAGCCTACGGGTTAGGATTAGGGGACGGGTGAGGGTCAGGCTTCGGGGAAGGGTTAGGGTTAGGGTTCGGGCTAGGGTTAGGGTTAGGGGACGGGGACGGTTTAGGATCCAGCTGAGGGTCCGACAACGCTTTAGGGGGAGCGTGCATGTGAGGGCGCGGGTTAGTGTTAGCGTACGGGTTAGGATTAGGGGACGGGTGAGGGTCAGGCTTCGGGGAAGGGTTAGGCTTAGGGTTCGGGCAAGGGTTAGGGTTAGGGGACGGGGACGGTTTAGGGTCCAGGTGAGGGTCTGACAACGCTTTAGGGGGAGCGTGCGTGTGAGGGCGCGAGTTAGTGTGAGCGTACGGGTTAGGATTAGGGGACGGGTGAGGGTCAGGCTTCGGGGAAGTGTTATGGTTAGGGTTCGGGCTAGGGTTAGGGTTAGGGAACGGGGACGGTTTAGGGTCCTGGTGAGGGTCCGACAACGCTTTAGGGGGAGCGTGCGTGTAAGGGCGCGGGTTAGTGTGAGCCTACGGGTTAGGATTAAGGGACGGGTGAGGGTCAGGCTTCGGGGAAGGGTTAGGGTTAGGGTTCGGGCTAGGGTTAGGGTTAGGGGACGGGGACGGTTTAGGATCCAGCTGAGGGTCCGACAACACTTTAGGGGGAGCGTGCATGTGAGGGCGCGGGTTAGTGTTAGCGTACGGGTTAGGATTAGGGGACGGGTGAGGGTCAGGCTTCGGGGAAGGGTTAGGGTTAGGGTTCGGGCTAGGGTTAGGGTTAGGGGACGGGGACGGTTTAGGGTCTAGGTGAGGGTCCGACAACGCTTTAGGGGGAGTGTGCGTGTGAGGGCGCGAGTTAGTGTGAGCCTACGGGTTAGGATTAGGGGACGGGTGAGGGTCAGGCTTTGGGGAAGTGTTAGGGTTAGGGTTCGGGCTAGGTTTAGGGTTAGGGGACGGGGAAGGTTTAGGGTCCAGGTGAGGGTCCGACAACGCTTTAGGGGGAGCGTGCGTGTGAGGGCGCGGGTTAGTGTTAGCGTACGGGTTAGGATTAGGGGACGGGTGAGGGTCAGGCTTCGGGGAAGGGTTAGGGTTAGGGTTCGGGCTAGGGTTAGGGTTAGGGGACGGGGACGGTTTAGGGTCCAGGTGAGGGTCCGACAACGCTTTAGGGGGAGCGTGCGTGTGAGGGCGCGGGTTAGTGTTAGCGTACGGCTTAGGATTAGGGGAAGGGTGAGGGTCAGGCTTCGGGGAAGGGTTAGGGTTAGGGTTCGGGCTAGGGTTAGGGTTAGGGGACGGGGACGGTTTAGTGTCCAGCTGAGGGTCCGACAACGCTTTAGGGGGAGCGTGCGTGTGAGGGCGCGGGTTAGTGTGAGCCTACGGGTTAGGATTAGGTGACGGGTGAGGGTCAGGCTTCGGGGAAGGGTTAGGGTTAGGGTTCGGGCTAGGGTTAGGGTTAGGGGACGGGGACGGTTTAGGGTCCAGGTGAGGGTCCGACAACGCTTTAGGGGGAGCGTGCGTGTGAGGGCGCGGGTTAGTGTTACCGTACGGGTTAGGATTATGGGACGGGTGAGCTTCAGGCTTCGGGGAAGGGTTAGGTTTAGGGTTCGGGCTAGGGTTAGGGTTAGGGGACGGGGACGGTTTAGAGTCCAGGTGAGGGTCCGACAACGCTTTAGGGGGAGCGTGCGTGTAAGGGCGCGGGTTAGTGTGAGCCTACGGGTTAGAATTAGGAGACGGGTGAGGGTCAGGCTTCGGGGAAGGGTTAGGGTTAGGGTTCGGGCTAGGGTTAGGGTTAGGGGACGGGGACGGTTTAGGGTCCAGGTGAGGGTCCGACAATGCTTTAGGGGGAGCGTGCGTGTGAGGGCGCGGGTTAGTGTTAGCGTACGGGTTAGGATTAGGGGACGGGTGAGGGTCAGGCTTCGGGGAAGGTTTAGGGTTAGGGTTCGGGCTAGGGTTAGGGTTAGGGGACGGGGACGGTTTAGGGTCCAGGTGAGGGTCCGACAATGCTTTAGGGGGAGCGTGCGTGTGAGGGCGTGGGTTAGTGTTAGCGTACGGCTTAGGATTAGGGGACGGGTGAGGGTCAGGCTTCGGGGAAGGGTTAGGGTTAGGGTTCGGGCTAGGGTTAGGGTTAGGGGACGGGGACGGTTTAGGGTCCAGGTGAGGGTCCGACAACGCTTTAGGGAGAGCGTGCGTGTGAGGGCGCGGGTTAATGTGAGCCTACGGGTTAGGATTAGGTGACGGGTGAGGGTCAGGCTTCGTTGAAGGGTTAGGGTTAGGGTTCGGGCTAGGGTTAGGGTTAGGGGACGGGGACGGTTTAGGGTCCAGGTGAGTGTCCGACAACGCTTTAGGGGGAGCGTGCGTGTGAGGGCGCGGGTTAGTGTGAGCCTACGGGTTAGGAATAGGTGACGGGTGAGGGTCAGGCTTCGGGGAAGGGTTAGGGTTAGGGTTCGGGCTAGGGTTAGGGTTAGGGGACGGGGACGGTTTAGGGTCCAGGTGAGGGTCCGACAACGCTTTAGGGAGAGCGTGCGTGTGAGGGCGCGGGTTAGTGTGAGCCTACGGGTTAGGATTAGGGGACGGGTGAGGGTCAGGCTTCGGGGAAGGGTTAGGGTTAGGGTTCGGGCTAGGGTTAGGGTTAGGGGACGGGGACGGTTTAGGGTCCAGGTGAGTGTCCGACAAAGCGTGTAAGGGCGTGTAAGGGCGCGAGTTAGTGTGAGCCTACGGGTTAGGATTAGGGGACGGGTGAGGGTCAGGCTTCGGGGAAGGGTTAGGGTTAGGGTTCGGGCTAGGGTTAGGGTTAGGGGACGGGGACGGTTTAGGGTCCAGGTGAGGGTCCGACAACGCTTTAGGGGGAGCGTGCGTGTGAGGGCGCGGGTTAGTGTGAGCGTACGGGTTAGGATTAGGGGACGGGTGAGGGTCAGGCTTCGGGGAAGGGTTAGGGTTAGGGTTCGGGCTAGGGTTAGGGTTAGGGGACGGGGACGGTTTAGGGTCCAGGTGAGGGTCCGACAACGCTTTAGGGGGAGCGTGCGTGTGAGGGCGCGGGTTAGTGTGAGCCTACGGGTTAGGATTAGGGGACGGGTGAGGGTCAGGCTTCGGGGAAGGGTTAGGGTTAGGGTTCGGGCTAGGGTTAGGGTTAGGGGACGGGGACGGTTTAGGGTCCTGGTGAGGGTCCGACAACGCTTTAGGGGGAGCGTGCGTATGAGGGCGCGGATTAGTGTGAGCCTACGGATTAGGATTAGGGAACGGGTGAGGATCAGGCTTCGGGGAAGGGTTAGGGTTAGGGTTCGGGCTAGGGTTAGGGTTAGGGGACGGGGACGGTTTAGGGTCCAGGTGAGGGTCTGACAACGCTTTAGGGGGAGCGTGCGTGTGAGGGCGCGAGTTAGTGTGAGCGTACGGGTTAGGATTAGGGGACGGGTGAGGGTCAGGCTTCGGGGAAGGGTTAGGGTTAGGGTTCGGGCTAGGGTTAGGGTTAGGGGACGGGGACGGTTTAGGGTCCTGGTGAGGGTCCGACAACGCTTTAGGGGGAGCGTGCGTATGAGGGCGCGGATTAGTGTGAGCCTACGGATTAGGATTAGGGAACGGGTGAGGATCAGGCTTCGGGGAAGGGTTAGGGTTAGGGTTCGGGCTAGGGTTAGGGTTAGGGGACGGGGACGGTTTAGGGTCCAGGTGAGGGTCCGACAACGCTTTAGGGGGAGCGTGCGTGTGAGGGTCCGGGTTAGTGTTAGCGTACGGGTTAGGATTAGGGGACGGGTGAGGGTCAGGCTTCGGGGAAGGGTTAGGGTTAGGGTTCGGGCTAGGGTTAGGGTTAGGGGACGGGGACGGTTTAGGGTCCAGGTGAGGGTCCGACAACGCTTTAGGGGGATCGTGCTTGTGAGGGCGCGGGTTAGTGTTAGCGTACGGCTTAGGATTATGGGACGGGTGAGGGTCAGGCTTCGGGGAAGGGTTAGGGTTAGGGTTCGGGCTAGGGTTAGCGTTAGGGGACGGGGACGGTTTAGGGTCCAGGTGAGGGTCCGACAACGCTTTAGGGGGTTCGTGCGTGTGAGGGCGCGGGTTAGTGTGATCGTACGGGTTAGGAATAGGGGACGGGTGAGGGTCAGGCTTCGGGGAAGGGTTAGGGTTAGGGTTCGGGCTAGGGTTAGGGTTAGGGGACGGGGACGGTTTAGGGTCCAGGTGAGGGTCCGACAACGCTTTAGGGGGAGCGTGCGTGTGAGGGCGCGGGTTAGTGTTAGCGTACGGCTTAGGATTAGGGGAAGGGTGAGGGTCAGGCTTCGGGGAAGGGTTAGGGTTAGGGTTCGGGCTAGGGTTAGGGTTAGGGGACGGGGACGGTTTAGTGTCCAGGTGAGGGTCCGACAACGCTTTAGGGGGAGCGTGCGTGTGAGGGCGCGGGTTAGTGTGAGCCTACGGGTTAGGATTAGGAGACGGGTGAGGGTCAGGCTTCGGGGAAGGGTTAGGGTTAGGGTTCGGGCTAGGGTTAGGGTTAGGGGACGGGGATGGTTTAGGGTCCAGGTGAGGGTCCGACAATGCTTTAGGGGGAGCGTGCGTGTGAGGGCGCGGGTTAGTGTTAGCGTACGGCTTAGGATTAGGGGATGGGTGAGGGTCAGGCTTCGGGGAAGGGTTAGGGTTAGGGTTCGTGCTAGGGTTAGGGTTAGGGGACAGGGACGGTTTAGGGTCCAGGTGAGGGTCCGACAACGCTTTAGGGGGATCGTGCGTGTGAGGGCGCGCCTTAATGTGAGCCTACGGTTTAGGATTAGGGGACGGGTGAGGGTCAGGCTTCAGGGAAGGGTTAGGGTTAGGGTTCGGGCTAGGGTTAGGGTTAGGGGACGGGGACGGTTTAGGGTCCAGGTGAGGGTCCGACAACGCTTTAGGGGGAGCGTGCGTGTGAGGGCGCGGGTTAGTGTGAGCCTACGGGTTAGGAATAGGGGACGGGTGAGGGTCAGGCTTCGGGGAAGGGTTAGGGTTAGGGTTCGGGCTAGGGTTAGGGTTAGGGGACGGGGACGGTTTAGGGTCCAGGTGAGGGTCCGACAACGCTTTAGGGGGAGCGTGCGTGTGAGGGCGCGGGTTAGTGTGAGCCTACGGGTTAGTATTAGGGGACGGGTGAGGGTCAGGCTTCGGGGAAGGGTTAGGGTTAGGGTTCGGGCTAGGGTTAGGGTTAGGGGACGGGGACGGTTTAGGGTCCAGGTGACGGTCCGACAACGCTTTAGGGGGAGCGTGCGTGTGAGGGCGCGGGTTAGTGTTAGCGTACGGGTTAGGATTAGGGGACGGGTGAGGGTCAGGCTTCGGGGAAGGGTTAGGCTTAGGGTTCGGGCAAGGGTTAGGGTTAGGGGACGGGGACGGTTTAGGGTCCAGGTGAGGGTCTGACAACGCTTTAGGGGGAGCGTGCGTGTGAGGGCGCGAGTTAGTGTGAGCGTACGGGTTAGGATTAGGGGACGGGTGAGGGTCAGGCTTCGGGGAAGGGTTAGGGTTAGGGTTCGGGCTAGGGTTAGGGTTAGGGGACGGGGACGGTTTAGGGTCCTGGTGAGGGTCCGACAACGCTTTAGGGGGAGCGTGCGTATGAGGGCGCGGATTAGTGTGAGCCTACGGATTAGGATTAGGGAACGGGTGAGGATCAGGCTTCGGGGAAGGGTTAGGGTTAGGGTTCGGGCTAGGGTTAGGGTTAGGGGACGGGGACGGTTTAGGGTCCAGGTGAGGGTCCGACAACGCTTTAGGGGGAGCATGCGTGTGAGGGTCCGGGTTAGTGTTAGCGTGCGGGTTAGGATTAGGGGACGGGTGAGGGTCAGGCTTCGGGGAAGGGTTAGGGTTAGGGTTCGGGCTAGGGTTAGGGTTAGGGGACGGGGACGGTTTAGGGTCCAGGTGAGGGTCCGACAACGCTTTAGGGGGATCGTGCTTGTGAGGGCGCGGGTTAGTGTTAGCGTACGGCTTAGGATTATGGGACGGGTGAGGGTCAGGCTTCGGGGAAGGGTTAGGGTTAGGGTTCGGGCTAGGGTTAGCGTTAGGGGACGGGGACGGTTTAGGGTCCAGGTGAGGGTCCGACAACGCTTTAGGGGGAGCGTGCGTGTGAGGGCGCGGGTTAGTGTGAGCCTACGGGTTAGGAATAGGGGACGGGTGAGGGTCAGGCTTCGGGGAAGGGTTAGGGTTAGGGTTCGGGCTAGGGTTAGGGTTAGGGGACGGGGACGGTTTAGGGTCCAGGTGAGGGTCCGACAACGCTTTAGGGGGAGCGTGCGTGTGAGGGCGCGGGTTAGTGTTAGCGTACGGCTTAGGATTAGGGGAAGGGTGAGGGTCAGGCTTCGGGGAAGGGTTAGGGTTAGGGTTCGGGCTAGGGTTAGGGTTAGGGGACGGGGACGGTTTAGTGTCCAGGTGAGGGTCCGACAACGCTTTAGGGGGAGCGTGCGTGTGAGGGCGCGGGTTAGTGTGAGCCTACGGGTTAGGATTAGGAGACGGGTGAGGGTCAGGCTTCGGGGAAGGGTTAGGGTTAGGGTTCGGGCTAGGGTTAGGGTTAGGGGACGGGGATGGTTTAGGGTCCAGGTGAGGGTCCGACAATGCTTTAGGGGGAGCGTGCGTGTGAGGGCGCGGGTTAGTGTTAGCGTACGGCTTAGGATTAGGGGATGGGTGAGGGTCAGGCTTCGGGGAAGGGTTAGGGTTAGGGTTCGTGCTAGGGTTAGGGTTAGGGGACGGGGACGGTTTAGGGTCCAGGTGAGGGTCCGACAACGCTTTAGGGGGATCATGCGTGTGAGGGCGCGCCTTAATGTGAGCCTACGGTTTAGGATTAGGGGACGGGTGAGGGTCAGGCTTCAGGGAAGGGTTAGGGTTAGGGTTCGGGCTAGGGTTAGCGTTAGGGGACGGGGACGGTTTAGGGTCCAGGTGAGGGTCCGACAACGCTTTAGGGGGATCGTGCGTGTGAGGGCGCGGGTTAGTGTGAGCGTACGGGTTAGGAATAGGGGACGGGTGAGGGTCAGGCTTCGGGGAAGGGTTAGGGTTAGGGTTCGGGCTAGGGTTAGGGTTAGGGGACGGGGACGGTTTAGGGTCCAGGTGAGGGTCCGACAACGCTTTAGGGGGAGCGTGCGTGTGAGGGCGCGGGTTAGTGTTAGCGTACGGCTTAGGATTAGGGGAAGGGTGAGGGTCAGGCTTCGGGGAAGGGTTAGGGTTAGGGTTCGGGCTAGGGTTAGGGTTAGGGGACGGGGACGGTTTAGTGTCCAGGTGAGGGTCCGACAACGCTTTAGGGGGAGCGTGCGTGTGAGGGCGCGGGTTAGTGTGAGCCTACGGGTTAGGATTAGGAGACGGGTGAGGGTCAGGCTTCGGGGAAGGGTTAGGGTTAGGGTTCGGGCTAGGGTTAGGGTTAGGGGACGGGGATGGTTTAGGGTCCAGGTGAGGGTCCGACAATGCTTTAGGGGGAGCGTGCGTGTGAGGGCGCGGGTTAGTGTTAGCGTACGGCTTAGGATTAGGGGATGGGTGAGGGTCAGGCTTCGGGGAAGGGTTAGGTTTAGGGTTCGTGCTAGGGTTAGGGTTAGGGGACAGGGACGGTTTAGGGTCCAGGTGAGGGTCCGACAACGCTTTAGGGGGATCATGCGTGTGAGGGCGCGCCTTAATGTGAGCCTACGGTTTAGGATTAGGGGACGGGTGAGGGTCAGGCTTCAGGGAAGGGTTAGGGTTAGGGTTCGGGCTAGGGTTAGGGTTAGGGGACGGGGACGGTTTAGGGTCCAGGTGAGGGTCCGACAACGCTTTAGGGGGAGCGTGCGTGTGAGGGCGCGGGTTAGTGTGAGCCTACGGGTTAGGAATAGGGGACGGGTGAGGGTCAGGCTTCGGGGAAGGGTTAGGGTTAGGGTTCGGGCTAGGGTTAGGGTTAGGGGACGGGGACGGTTTAGGGTCCAGGTGAGGGTCCGACAACGCTTTAGGGGGAGCGTGCGTGTGAGGGCGCGGGTTAGTGTGAGCATACGGGTTAGGATTAGGGGACGGGTGAGGGTCAGGCTTCGTTGAAGGGTTAGGGTTAGGGTTCGGGCTAGGGTTAGGGTTAGGGGACGGGGACGGTTTAGGGTCCAGGTGAGTGTCCGTCAACGCTTTAGGGGGAGCGTGCGTGTGAGGGCGCGGGTTAGTGTGAGCCTACGGGTTAGGATTAGGGGACGGGTGAGGGTCAGGCTTCGGGGAAGGGTTAGGGTTAGGGTTCGGGCTAGGGTTAGGGTTAGGGGATGGGGACGGTTTAGGGTCCAGGTGAGGGTCCGACAACGCTTTAGGGGGAGCGTGCGTGTGAGGGCGTGGGTTAGTGTTAGCGTACGTCTTAGGATTAGGGGACGGGTGAGGGTCAGGCTTCGGGGAAGGGTTAGGGTTAGGGTTCGGGCTAGGGTTAGGGTTAGGGTACGGGGATGGTTTAGGGTCCAGGTGAGGGTCCGACAACGCTTTAGGGGGACCGTGCGTGTGAGGGCGCGGGTTAGTGTGAGCCTACGGATTAGGATTAGGGGACGAGTGAGGGTCAGGCTTCGGGGAAGGGTTAGGATTAGGGTTCGGGCTAGGGTTAGGGTTAGGGGACGGGGACGGTTTAGGGTCGAGGTGAGGGTCCGACAACGCTTTAGGGGGAGCGTGCGTGTGAGGGCGCGGGTTAGTGTGAGCCTACGGGTTAGGATTAGGAGACGGGTGAGGGTCAGGCTTCGGGGAAGGGTTAGGGTTAGGGTTCGGGCTAGGGTTAGGGTTAGGGGACGGGGATGGTTTAGGGTCCAGGTGAGGGTCCGACAATGCTTTAGGGGGAGCGTGCGTGTGAGGGCGCGGGTTAGTGTTAGCGTACGGCTTAGGATTAGGGGATGGGTGAGGGTCAGGCTTCGGGGAAGGGTTAGGGTTAGGGTTCGTGCTAGGGTTAGGGTTAGGGGACGGGGACGGTTTAGGGTCCAGGTGAGGGTCCGACAACGCTTTAGGGGGATCATGCGTGTGAGGGCGCGCCTTAATGTGAGCCTACGGTTTAGGATTAGGGGACGGGTGAGGGTCAGGCTTCAGGGAAGGGTTAGGGTTAGGGTTCGGGCTAGGGTTAGCGTTAGGGGACGGGGACGGTTTAGGGTCCAGGTGAGGGTCCGACAACGCTTTAGGGGGATCGTGCGTGTGAGGGCGCGGGTTAGTGTGAGCGTACGGGTTAGGAATAGGGGACGGGTGAGGGTCAGGCTTCGGGGAAGGGTTAGGGTTAGGGTTCGGGCTAGGGTTAGGGTTAGGGGACGGGGACGGTTTAGGGTCCAGGTGAGGGTCCGACAACGCTTTAGGGGGAGCGTGCGTGTGAGGGCGCGGGTTAGTGTTAGCGTACGGCTTAGGATTAGGGGAAGGGTGAGGGTCAGGCTTCGGGGAAGGGTTAGGGTTAGGGTTCGGGCTAGGGTTAGGGTTAGGGGACGGGGACGGTTTAGTGTCCAGGTGAGGGTCCGACAACGCTTTAGGGGGAGCGTGCGTGTGAGGGCGCGGGTTAGTGTGAGCCTACGGGTTAGGATTAGGAGACGGGTGAGGGTCAGGCTTCGGGGAAGGGTTAGGGTTAGGGTTCGGGCTAGGGTTAGGGTTAGGGGACGGGGATGGTTTAGGGTCCAGGTGAGGGTCCGACAATGCTTTAGGGGGAGCGTGCGTGTGAGGGCGCGGGTTAGTGTTAGCGTACGGCTTAGGATTAGGGGATGGGTGAGGGTCAGGCTTCGGGGAAGGGTTAGGTTTAGGGTTCGTGCTAGGGTTAGGGTTAGGGGACAGGGACGGTTTAGGGTCCAGGTGAGGGTCCGACAACGCTTTAGGGGGATCATGCGTGTGAGGGCGCGCCTTAATGTGAGCCTACGGTTTAGGATTAGGGGACGGGTGAGGGTCAGGCTTCAGGGAAGGGTTAGGGTTAGGGTTCGGGCTAGGGTTAGGGTTAGGGGACGGGGACGGTTTAGGGTCCAGGTGAGGGTCCGACAACGCTTTAGGGGGAGCGTGCGTGTGAGGGCGCGGGTTAGTGTGAGCCTACGGGTTAGGAATAGGGGACGGGTGAGGGTCAGGCTTCGGGGAAGGGTTAGGGTTAGGGTTCGGGCTAGGGTTAGGGTTAGGGGACGGGGACGGTTTAGGGTCCAGGTGAGGGTCCGACAACGCTTTAGGGGGAGCGTGCGTGTGAGGGCGCGGGTTAGTGTGAGCATACGGGTTAGGATTAGGGGACGGGTGAGGGTCAGGCTTCGTTGAAGGGTTAGGGTTAGGGTTCGGGCTAGGGTTAGGGTTAGGGGACGGGGACGGTTTAGGGTCCAGGTGAGTGTCCGTCAACGCTTTAGGGGGAGCGTGCGTGTGAGGGCGCGGGTTAGTGTGAGCCTACGGGTTAGGATTAGGGGACGGGTGAGGGTCAGGCTTCGGGGAAGGGTTAGGGTTAGGGTTCGGGCTAGGGTTAGGGTTAGGGGATGGGGACGGTTTAGGGTCCAGGTGAGGGTCCGACAACGCTTTAGGGGGAGCGTGCGTGTGAGGGCGTGGGTTAGTGTTAGCGTACGTCTTAGGATTAGGGGACGGGTGAGGGTCAGGCTTCGGGGAAGTGTTAGGGTTAGGGTTCGGGCTAGGGTTAGGGTTAGGGTACGGGGATGGTTTAGGGTCCAGGTGAGGGTCCGACAACGCTTTAGGGGGACCGTGCGTGTGAGGGCGCGGGTTAGTGTGAGCCTACGGATTAGGATTAGGGGACGAGTGAGGGTCAGGCTTCGGGGAAGGGTTAGGATTAGGGTTCGGGCTAGGGTTAGGGTTAGGGGACGGGGACGGTTTAGGGTCGAGGTGAGGGTCCGACAACGCTTTAGGGGGAGAGTGCGTGTGAGGGCGCGGGTTAGTGTGAGCCTACGGGTTAGGATTAGGGGACGGGTGAGGGTCAGGCTTCGGGGTAGTGTTAGGGTTAGGGTTCGGGCTAGGGTTAGGTATACGGGACGGGGACGGTTTAGGGTCCAGGTGAGGGTCCGACAACGCTTTAGGGGGAGCGTGCGTGTGAGGGCGTGGGTTAGTGTTAGCGTACGGCTTAGGATTAGGGGACGCGTGAGGGTCAGGCTTCGGGGAAGGGTTAGGGTTAGGGTTCGGGCTAGGGTTAGGGTTAGGGAACGGGGACGGTTTAGGGTCCAGGTGAGGGTCCGACAACGCTTTAGGGGGAGCGTGCATGTGAGGGCGCGGGTTAGTGTGAGCCTACGGGTTAGGATTAGGGGACGGGTGAGGGTCAGGTTTCGGGGAAGTGTTAGGGTTATGGTTCGGGCTAGGGTTAGGGTTAGGGGACGGGGACGGTTTAGGGTCCAGGTAAGGGTCCGACAACGCTTTAGGGGGAGCATGCGTGTGAGGGCCCGGGTTAGTGTTAGCGTGTGGGTTAGGATTAGGGGACGGGTGAGGGTCAGGTTTCGGGGAAGGGTTAGGGTTAGGGTTCGGGCTAGGGTTAGGGTTAGGGGACGGGGACGGCTTAGGGTCCAATTGAGGGTCCGACAACGCTTTAGGGGGAGCGTGCGTGTGAGGGCGCGGGTTAGTGTGAGCCTACGGGTTAGGATTAGGGGACAGGTGAGGGTCAGGCTTCGGGGAAGGGTTAGGGTTAGGGTTCGGGCTAGGGTTAGGGTTAGGGGACGGGGACGGTTTAGGGTACAGGTGAGGGTCTGACAACGCTTTAGGGGGAGCGTGCGTGTGACGGCGCGAGTTTGTGTGAGCGTACGGGTTAGGATTAGGGGACGGGTGAGGGTCAGGCTTCGGGGAAGTGTTATGGTTAGGGTTAGGGCTAGGGTTAGGGTTAGGGGACGGGGACGGTTTAGGGTCCAGGTGAGGGTCCGACAACGCTTTAGGGGGAGCGTGCGTGTAAGGGCGCGGGTTAGTGTGAGCCTACGGGTTAGGATTAGGGGACGGGTGAGGGTCAGGCTTCGGGGAAGTGTTAGGGTTAGGGTTCAGGCTAGGGTTAGGGTTAGGGGACGGGGACGGTTTAGGATCCAGCTGAGGGTCCGACAACGCTTTAGGGGGAGCGTGCATATGAGGGCACGGGTTAGTGTTAGCGTACGGGTTAGGATTAGGGGACGGGTGAGGGTCAGGCTTCGGGGAAGGGTTAGGGTTAGGGTTCGGGCTAGGGTTAGGGTTAGGGGACGGGGACGGTTTAGGGTCCAGGTGAGGGTCCGACAACGCTTTAGGGGGAGCGTGCGTGTGAGGGCGCGGGTTAGTGTTAGCGTACGGGTTAGGATCAGGGGACGGGTGAGGGTCAGGCTTCGGGGAAGGGTTAGGGTTAGGGTTCGGGCTAGGGTTAGGGTTAGGGGACGGGGACGGTTTAGGGTCCAGGTGAGGGTCCGACAACGCTTTAGGGGGAGCGTGCGTGTGAGGGCGCGGGTTAGTGTTAGCGTACGGCTTAGGATTAGGGGACGGGTGAGGGTCATGCTTCGGGGAAGGGTTAGGGTTAGGGTTCGGGTTAGGGTTAGGTTTAGGGGACGGGGACGGTTTAGAGTCCAGGTGAGGGTCCGACAACGCTTTAGGGGGATCGTGCGTGTGAGGGCGCGGGTTAGTGTGAGCCTACGGGTTACGATTAGGTGACGGGTGAGGGTCAGGCTTCGGGGAAGGGTTAGGGTTAGGGTTCGGGCTAGGGTTAGGGTTAGGGTACGGGGACGGTTTAGGGTCCAGGTGAGGGTCCGACAACGCTTTAGGGGGAGCGTGCATGTGAGGGCGCGGGTTACTGTTAGCGTACGGGTTAGGATTAGGGGACGGGTGAGGGTCAGGCTTCGGGGAAGGGTTAGGGTTAGGGTTCGGGCTAGGGTTAGGGTTAGGGGACGGGGACGGTTTAGGGTCGAGGTTAGGGTCCGACAACGCTTTAGGGGGAGCGTGCGTGTGAGGGCGCGGGTTAGTGTGAGCCTACGGGTTAGGATTAGGGGACGGGTGAGGGTCAGGCTTCGGGGAAGGGTTAGGGTTAGGGTTCGGGCTAGGGTTAGGGTTCGGGGACGGGGACGGTTTAGGGTCTAGGTGAGGGTCCAACAACGCTTTAGGGGGAGCGTGCGTGTGAGGGCGCGGGTTAGTGTTAGCGTACGGGTTAGGATTAGGGGACGGGTGAGGGTCAGGCTTCGGGGAAGGGTTAGGGTTAGGGTTCGGGCTAGGGTTAGGGTTAGGGGACGGGGACGGTTTAGGGTCCAGGTGAGGGTCCGACAACGCTTTAGGGGGAGCGTGCGTGTGAGGGCGCGGGTTAGTGTTAGCGTACGGGTTAGGATTAGGGGACGGGTGAGGGTCATGCTTCGGGGAACGGTTAGGGTTAGGGTTCGGGCTAGGGTTAGGGTTAGGGAACGGGGACGGTTTAGAGTCCAGGTGAGGGTCCGACAACGCTTTAGGGGGATCGTGCGTGTGAGGGCGCGGGTTAGTGTGAGCCTACGGGTTACGATTAGGTGACGGGTGAGGGTCAGGCTTCGGGGAAGTGTTAGGGTTAGGGTTCGGGCTAGGTTTAGGGTTAGGGGACGGGGACGGTTTAGGGTCCAGGTGAGGGTCCGACAACGCTTTAGGGGGAGCGTGCGTGTGAGGGCGCGGGTTAGTGTGAGCCTACGGGTTAGGATTAGGGGACGGGTGAGGGTCAGGCTTCAGGGAAGGGTTAGGGTTAGGGTTCGGGCTAGGGTTAGGGTTAGGGGACGGGGACGGTTTAGGGTCCAGGTGAGGGTCCGACAACGCTTTAGGGGGAGCGTGCGTGTGAGGGCGCGTGTTAGTGTGAGCGTACGGGTTAGGAATAGGGGACGGGTGAGGGTCAGGCTTCGGGGAAGGGTTAGGGTTAGGGTTTGGGCTAGGGTTAGGGTTAGGGGACGGGGACGGTTTAGGGTACAGGTGAGGGTCCGACAACGCTTTAGGGGGAGCGTGCGTGTGAGGGCGCGGGTTAGTGTTAGCGTACGTCTTAGCATTAGTGGACGGGTCAGGGTCAGGCTTCGGGGAAGTGTTAGGGTTAGGGTTCGGGCTAGGGTTAGGGTTAGGGGACGGGGATGGTTTAGGGTCGAGGTGAGGGTCCGACAACGCTTTAGGGGGAGAGTGCGTGTGAGGGCGCGGGTTAGTGTGAGACTACAGGTTAGGATTAGGGGACGGGTGAGGGTCAGGCTTCGGGGAAGGGTTAGGGTTAGGGTTCGGGCTAGGGTTAGGGTTAGGGGACGGGGACGGTTTAGGGTCCAGGTGAGGGTCTGACAACGCTTTAGGGGGAGCGTGCGTGTGAGGGCGCGGGTTAGTGTTAGCGTACCGCTTAGGATTAGGGGACGCGTGAGGGTCAGGCTTCGGGGAAGGGTTAGGGTTAGGGTTCGGGCTAGGGTTAGGGTTAGGGGACGGGGACGGTTTAGGGTCCAGGTGAGGGTCCGACAACGCTTTAGGGGGAGCGTGCGTGTGAGGGCGCGGGTTAGTGTGAGCATACGGGTTAGGATTAGGGGACGGGTGAGGGTCAGGCTTCGGGGAAGTGTTAGGTTTATGGTTCGGGCTAGGGTTAGGGTTAGGGGACGGGGACGGTTTAGGGTCCAGGTGAGGGTCCGACAACGCTTTAGGGGGAGCATGCGTGTGAGGGCCCGGGTTAGTGTTAGCGTGCGGTTTAGGATTAGGGGACGGGTGAGGGTCAGGCTTCGGGGAAGGGTTAGGGTTAGGGTTCGGGCTAGGGTTAGGGTTAGGGGACGGGGACGGCTTAGGGTCCAATTGAGGGTCCGACAACGCTTTAGGTGGAGCGTGCGTGTGAGGGTGCGGGTTAGTGTGAGCCTACGGGTTAGGATTAGGGGACAGGTGAGTGTCAGGCTTCGGGGAAGGGTTAGGGTTAGGGTTTGGGCTAGCGTTAGGGTTAGGGGACGGGGACGGTTTAGGGTCCAGGTGAGGGTCCGACAACGCTTTAGGGGGAGCGTGCGTGTGAGGGCGCGAGTTAGTGTGAGCGTATGGGTTAGGATTAGGGGACGGGTGAAGGTCAGGCTTCGGGGACGTGTTAGGGTTAGGGTTCGGGCTAGGGTTAGGGTTAGGGGACGGGGACGGTTTAGGGTCCAGGTGAGGGTCCGACAACGCTTTAGGGGGAGCGTGCGTGTGAGGGCGCGAGTTTGTGTGAGCGTACGGGTTAGGATTAGGGGACGGGTGAGGGTCAGGCTTCGGGGAAGGGTTAGGGTTAGGGTTCGGGCTAGGGTTAGGGTTAGGGGACGGGGACGGTTTAGGGTCCAGGTGAGGTTCCGACAATGCTTTAGGGGGAGCGTGCGTGTGAGGGCGCGGGTTAGTGTGAGCCTACGGGTTAGGATTAGGGGACGGGTGAGGGTCAGGCTTCGGGGAAGGGTTAGGGTTAGGGTTCGGGCTAGGGTTAGGGTTAGGGGACGGGGACGTTTTAGGGTCCAGGTGAGGGTCCGACAACGCTTTAGGGGGAGCGTGCGTGTGAGGGCGCGGGTTAGTGTGAGCCTACGGGTTAGGATTAGGGGACGGGTGAGGGTCAGGCTTCGGGGAAGGGTTAGGGTTAGGGTTCGGGCTAGGGTTAGGGTTAGGGGACGGGGACGGTTTAGGGTCCAGGTGAGGGTCCGACAACGCTTTAGGGGGAGCGTGCGTGTGAGGGCGCGGGTTAGTGTTAGCGTACGGCTTAGGATTAGGGGACGGGTGAGGGTCATGCTTCGGGGAAGGGTTAGGGTTAGGGTTCGGGCTAGGGTTAGGGTTAGGGGACGGAGACGGTTTAGAGTCCAGGTGAGGGTCCGACAACGCTTTAGGGGGATCGTGCGTGTGAGGGCCCGGGTTAGTGTTAGCGTGCGGGTTAGGATTAGGGGACGGGTGAGGGTCAGGCTTCGGGGAAGGGTTAGGGTTAGGGTTCGGGCTAGGGTTAGGGTTAGGGGACGGGGACGGCTTAGGGTCCAATTGAGGGTCCGACAACGCTTTAGGTGGAGCGTGCGTGTGAGGGCGCGGGTTAGTGTGAGCCTACGGGTTAGGATTAGGGGACAGGTGAGTGTCAGGCTTCGGGGAAGGGTTAGGGTTAGGGTTCGGGCTAGCGTTAGGGTTAGGGGACGGGGACGGTTTAGGGTCCAGGTGAGGGTCCGACAACGCTTTAGGGGGAGCGTGCGTGTGAGGGCGCGAGTTAGTGTGAGCGTACGGGTTAGGATTAGGGGACGGGTGAAGGTCAGGCTTCGGGGAAGGGTTAGGGTTAGGGTTCGGGCTAGGGTTAGGGTTAGGGGACGGGGACGGTTTAGGGTCCAGGTGAGGGTCCGACAACGCTTTAGGGGGAGCCTGCGTGTGAGGGCGCGGGTTAATGTGAGCCTACGGGTTAGGATTAGGGGACGGGTGAGGGTCAGGCTTCGGGGAAGGGTTAGGGTTAGGGTTCAGGCTAGGGTTAGGGTTGGGGACGGGGACGGTTTAGGGTCCAGGTGAGGGTCCGACAATGCTTTAGGGGGAGCGTGCGTGTGAGGGCGCGGGTTAGTGTTAGCGTACGGGTTAGGATTAGGGGACGGGTGAGGGTCAGGCTTCGGGGAAGGGTTAGGGTTAGGGTTCGGGCTAGGGTTAGGGTTAGGGGACGGGGACTGTTTAGGGTCCAGGTGAGGGTCCGACAACGCTTTAGGGGGAGCGTGCGTGTGAGGGCGCGGGTTAGTGTGAGCCTACGGGTTACGATTACGTGACGGGTGCGGGTCAGGCTTCGGGGAAGGGTTAGGGTTAGGGTTCGGGCTAGGGTTAGGGTTAGGGTACGGGGACGGTTTAGGGTCCAGGAGAGGGTTCGACCACGCTTTAGGGGGAGCGTGCGTGTGAGGGCGCGGGTTAGTGTGAGCCTACAGGTTAGGATTAGGGGACGGGTGAGGGTCAGGCTTCGGGGAAGGGTTAGGGTTAGGGTTCGGGCTAGGGTTAGGGTTAGGGGACGGGGACGGTTTAGGGTCCAGGTGAGGGTCCGACAACGCTTTAGGGGGAGCGTGCGTGTGAGGGCGTGGGTTAGTGTTAGCGTACGGGTTAGGATTAGGGGACGGGTGAGGGTCAGGCTTCGGGGAAGGGTTAGGGTTAGGGTTCGGGCTAGGGTTAGGGTTAGGGGACGGGGACGGTTTAGGGTCCAGGTGAGGTTCCGACAATGCTTTAGGGGGAGCGTGCGTGTGAAGGCGCGGGTTAGTGTGAGCCTACGGGTTAGGATTAGGGGACGGGTGAGGGTCAGGCTTCGGGGAAGGGTTAGGGTTAGGGTTCGGGCTAGGGTTAGGGTTAGGGGATGGGGACGGTTTAGGGTCCAGGTGAGGGTCCGACAACGCTTTAGGGGGAGCGTGCATGTGAGGGCGCGGGTTAGTGTGAGCCTACGGATTCGGATTAGGGTCGGGTGAGGGTCAGGCTTCGGGGAAGGGTTAGGGTTAGGGTTCGGGCTAGGGTTAGGGTTAGGGGACGGGGACGGTTTAGGGTACAGGTGAGGGTCTGACAACGCTTTAGGGGGAGCGTGCGTGTGAGGGCGCGAGTTTGTGTGAGCGTACGGGTTAGGATTAGGGGACGGGTGAGGGTCAGGTTTCGGGGAAGGGTTAGGGTTAGGGTTCGGGCTAGGGTTAGGGTTAGGGGACGGGGACAGTTTAGGGTACAGGTGAGGGTTCGACAACGCTTTAGGGGGAGCGTGCGTGTGAGGGCGCGGGTTAGTGTTAGCGTACGTCTTAGGATTAGGGGACGGGTGAGGGTCAGGCTTCGGGGAAGGGTTAGGGTTAGGGTTCGGGCTAGGGTTAGGGTTAGGGTACGGGGACGGTTTAGGGTCCAGGTGAGGGTCCGACAACGCTTTAGGGGGAGCGTGCATGTGAGGGCGCGGGTTAGTGTTAGCGTACGGGTTAGGATTAGGGGACGGGTGAGGGTTAGGCTTCGGGGAAGGGTTAGGGTTAGGGTTCGGGCTAGGGTTAGGGTTAGGGTACGGGGACGGTTTAGGGTCCAGGTGAGGGTCCGACAACGCTTTAGGGGGAGCGTGCGTGTGAGGGTGCGGGTTAGTGTGAGCCTACGGATTAGGATTAGGGGACGGGTGAGGGTCAGGCTTCGGGGAAGGGTTAGGGTTAGGGTTCGGGCTAGGGTTAGGGTTAGGGGACGGGGACGGTTTAGGGTCCAGGTGAGGGTCCGACAACGCTTTAGGGGGAGCGTGCGTGTGAGGGCGCGAGTTTGTGTGAGCGTACGGGTTAGGATTACGGGACGGGTGAGGGTCAGGCTTCGGGGAAGGGTTAGGGTTAGGGTTCGGGCTAGGGTTAGGGTTAGGGGACGGGGACGGTTTAGGGTCCAGGTGAGGTTCCGACAATGCTTTAGGGGGAGCGTGCGTGTGAGGGCGCGGGTTAGTGTGAGCCTACGGGTTAGGATTAGGGGACGGGTGAGGGTCAGGCTTCGGGGAAGGTTTAGGGTTAGGGTTCGGGCTAGGGTTAGGGTTAGGGGACGGGGACGGTTTAGGGTCCAGGTGAGGGTCCGACAACGCTTTAGGGGGAGCGTGCGTGTGAGGGCGCGGGTTAGTGTGAGCCTACGGGTTAGGATTAGGGGACGGGTGAGGGTCAGGCTTCGGGGAAGGGTTAGGGTTAGGGTTCGGGCTAGGGTTAGGGTTAGGGGACGGGGACGGTTTAGGGTCCAGGTGAGGGTCTGACAACGCTTTAGGGGGAGCGTGCGTGTGAGGGCGCGAGTTTGTGTGAGCGTACGGGTTAGGATTAGGGGACGGGTGAGGGTCAGGCTTCGGGGAAGTGTTATGGTTAGGGTTCGGGCTAGGGTTAGGGTTAGGGGACGGGGACGGTTTAGGGTCCTGGTGAGGGTCCGACAACGCTTTAGGGGGAGCGTGCGTGTGAGGGCGCGGGTTAGTGTGAGCCTACGGGTTAGGATTAGGGGACGGGTGAGGGTCAGGCTTCGGGGAAGGGTTAGGGTTAGGGTTCGGGCTAGGGTTAGGGTTAGGGGACGGGGACGGTTTAGGGTCCAGGTGAGGGTCTGACAACGCTTTAGGGGGAGCGTGCGTGTGAGGGCGCGAGTTAGTGTGAGCGTACGGGTTAGGATTATTGGACGGGTGAGGGTCAGGCTTCGGGGAAGGGTTAGGGTTAGGGTTCGGGCTAGGGTTAGGGTTAGGGGACGGGGACGGTTTAGGGTCCAGGTGAGGTTCCGACAATGCTTTAGGGGGAGCGTGCGTGTAAGGGCGCGGGTTAGTGTGAGCCTACGGGTTAGGATTAGGGGACGGGTGAGGGTCAGGCTTCGGGGAAGTGTTAGGGTTAGGGTTCAGGCTAGGGTTAGGGTTAGGGGACGGGGACGGTTTAGGATCCAGCTGAGGGTCCGACAACGCTTTAGGGGGAGCGTGCATATGAGGGCGCGGGTTAGTGTTAGCGTACGGGTTAGGATTAGGGGACGGGTGAGTGTCAGGCTTCGGGGAAGGTTTAGGGTTAGGGATCGGGCTAGGGTTAGGGTTAGGGGACGGGGACGGTTTAGGGTCCAGGTGAGGGTCCGACAACGCTTTAGGGGGAGCGTGCGTGTGAGGGCGTGGGTTAGTGTGAGCCTACGGGTTAGGATTAGGGGACGGGTGAGGGTCAGGCTTCGGGGAAGGGTTAGGGTTAGGGTTCGGGCTAGGGTTAGGGTTAGGGGACGGGGACGGTTTAGGGTCCAGGTGAGGGTCCGACAACGCTTTAGGGGGAGCGTGCGTGTGAGGGCGCGGGTTAGTGTGAGCCTACGGGTTAGGATTAGGGGACGGGTGAGGGTCAGGCTTCGGGGAAGGGTTAGGGTTAGGGTTCGGGCTAGGGTTAGGGTTAGGGGACGGGGACGGTTTAGGGTCCAGGTGAGGGTCCGACAACGCTTTAGGGGGAGCGTGCGTGTGAGGGCGCGGGTTAGTGTTAGCGTACGGGTTAGGATTAGGGGACGGGTGAGGGTTAGGCTTCGGGGAAGGGTTAGGGTTAGGGTTCGGGCTAGGGTTAGGGTTAGGGTACGGGGACGGTTTAGGGTCCAGGTGAGGGTCCGACAACGCTTTAGGGGGAGCGTGCGTGTGAGGGTGCGGGTTAGTGTGAGCCTACGGATTAGGATTAGGGGACGGGTGAGGGTCAGGCTTCGGGGAAGGGTTAGGGTTAGGGTTCGGGCTAGGGTTAGGGTTAGGGGACGGGGACGGTTTAGGGTCCAGGTGAGGGTCCGACAACGCTTTAGGGGGAGCGTGCGTGTGAGGGCGCGAGTTTGTGTGAGCGTACGGGTTAGGATTAGGGGACGGCTGAGGGTCAGGCTTCGGGGAAGGGTTAGGGTTAGGGTTCGGGCTAGGGTTAGGGTTAGGGGACGGGGACGGTTTAGGGTCCAGGTGAGGGTCCGACAACGCTTTAGGGGGAGCGTGCGTGTGAGGGCGCGGGTTAGTCTTAGCGTACGAGTTAGGATTAGGGGACGGGTGAGGGTCAGGCTTCGGGGAAGTGTTAGGGTTAGGGTTCGGGCTAGGGTTAGGGTTAGGGGACGGGGACGGTTTAGGATCCAGCTGAGGGTCCGACAACGCTTTAGGGGGAGCGTGCATGTGAGGGCGCGGGTTAGTGTTAGCGTAAGGGTTAGGATTAGGGGACGGGTGAGGGTCAGGCTTCGGGGAAGGGTTAGGGCTGGGTTCGGGCTAGGGTTAGGGTTAGGGGACGGGGACGGTTTAGGGTCCAGGTGAGGGTCCGACAACGCTTTAGGGGGAGCCTGCGTGTGAGGGCGCGGGTTAATGTGAGCCTACGGGTTAGGATTAGGGGACGGGTGAGGGTCAGGCTTCGGGGAAGGGTTAGGGTTAGGGTTCAGGCTAGGGTTAGGGTTGGGGACGGGGACGGTTTAGGGTCCAGGTGAGGGTCCGACAACGCTTTAGGGGGAGCGTGCGTGTGAGGGCGCGGGTTAGTGTGAGCCTACGGGTTAGGATTAGGGGACGGGTGAGGGTCAGGCTTCGGGGAAGGGTTAGGGTTAGGGTTCGGGCTAGGGTTAGGGTTAGGGGACGGGGACTGTTTAGGGTCCAGGTGAGGGTCCGACAACGCTTTAGGGGGAGCGTGCGTGTGAGGGCGCGGGTTAGTGTGAGCCTACGGGTTACGATTAGGTGACGGGTGCGGGTCAGGCTTCGGGGAAGGGTTAGGGTTAGGGTTCGGGCTAGGGTTAGGGTTAGGGTACGGGGACGGTTTAGGGTCCAGGAGAGGGTTCGACCACGCTTTAGGGGGAGCGTGCGTGTGAGGGCGCGGGTTAGTGTGAGCCTACGGGTTAGGATTAGGGGACGGGTGAGGGTCAGGCTTCGGGGAAGTGTTAGGGTTAGGGTTCGGGCTAGGGTTAGGGTTAGGGGACGGGGACGGTTTAGGGTCCAGGTGAGGGTCTGACAACGCTTTAGGGGGAGCGTGCGTGTGAGGGCGCGAGTTAGTGTGAGCGTACGGGTTAGGATTAGGGGACGGGTGAGGGTCAGGCTTCGGGGAAGGGTTAGGGTTAGGGTTCGGGCTAGGGTTAGGGTTAGGGGACGGGGACGGTTTAGGGTCCAGGTGAGGGTCCGACAACGCTTTAGGGGGAGCGTGCGTGTGAGGGCGTGGTTTAGTGTTAGCGTACGGGTTAGGATTAGGGGACGGGTGAGGGTCAGGCTTCGGGGAAGGGTTAGGGTTAGGGTTCGGGCTAGGGTTAGGGTTAGGGGACGGGGACGGTTTAGGGTCCAGGTGAGGTTCCGACAATGCTTTAGGGGGAGCGTGCGTGTGAGGGCGCGGGTTAGTGTGAGCCTACGGGTTAGGATTAGGGGACGGGTGAGGGTCAGGCTTCGGGGAAGGGTTAGGGTTAGGGTTCGGGCTAGGGTTAGGGTTAGGGGATGGGGACGGTTTAGGGTCCAGGTGAGGGTCCGACAACGCTTTAGGGGGAGCGTGCATGTGAGGGCGCGGGTTAGTGTGAGCCTACGGATTAGGATTAGGGGACGGGTGAGGGTCAGGCTTCGGGGAAGGGTTAGGGTTAGGGTTCGGGCTAGGGTTAGGGTTAGGGGACGGGGACGGTTTAGGGTACAGGTGAGGGTCTGACAACGCTTTAGGGGGAGCGTGCGTGTGAGGGCGCGAGTTTGTGTGAGCGTACGGGTTAGGATTAGGGGACGGGTGAGGGTCAGCTTCGGGGAAGTGTTATGGTTAGGGTTAGGGCTAGGGTTAGGGTTAGGGGACGGGGACGGTTTAGGGTCCTGGTGAGGGTCCGACAACGCTTTAGGGGGAGCGTGCGTGTAAGGGCGCGGGTTAGTGTGAGCCTACGGGTTAGGATTAGGGGACGGGTGAGGGTCAGGCTTCGGGGAAGTGTTAGGGTTAGGGTTCAGGCTAGGGTTAGGGTTAGGGGACGGGGACGGTTTAGGATCCAGCTGAGGGTCCGACAACGCTTTAGGGGGAGCGTGCATATGAGGGCGCGGGTTAGTGTTAGCGTACGGGTTAGGATTAGGGGACGGGTGAGGGTCAGGCTTCGGGGAAGTGTTAGGGTTAGGGTTCGGGCTAGGGTTAGGGTTAGGGGACGGGGACGGTTTAGGATCCAGCTGAGGGTCCGACAACGCTTTAGGGGGAGCGTGCATGTGAGGGCGCGGGTTAGTGTTAGCGTAAGGGTTAGGATTAGGGGACGGGTGAGGGTCAGGCTTCGGGGAAGGGTTAGGGCTGGGTTCGGGCTAGGGTTAGGGTTAGGGGACGGGGACGGTTTAGGGTCCAGGTGAGGGTCCGACAACGCTTTAGGGGGAGCCTGCGTGTGAGGGCGCGGGTTAATGTGAGCCTACGGGTTAGGATTAGGGGACGGGTGAGGGTCAGGCTTCGGGGAAGGGTTAGGGTTAGGGTTCAGGCTAGGGTTAGGGTTGGGGACGAGGACGGTTTAGGGTCCAGGTGAGGGTCCGACAACGCTTTAGGGGGAGCGTGCGTGTGAGGGCGCGGGTTAGTGTTAGCGTACGGGTTAGGATTAGGGGACGGGTGAGGGTCAGGCTTCGGGGAAGGGTTAGGGTTAGGGTTCGGGCTAGGGTTAGGGTTAGGGGACGGGGACTGTTTAGGGTCCAGGTGAGGGTCCGACAACGCTTTAGGGGGAGCGTGCGTGTGAGGGCGCGGGTTAGTGTGAGCCTACGGGTTACGATTAGGTGACGGGTGCGGGTCAGGCTTCGGGGAAGGGTTAGGGTTAGGGTTCGGGCTAGGGTTAGGGTTAGGGTACGGGGACGGTTTAGGGTCCAGGAGAGGGTTCGACCACGCTTTAGGGGGAGCGTGCGTGTGAGGGCGCGGGTTAGTGTGAGCCTACGGGTTAGGATTAGGGGACGGGTGAGGGTCAGGCTTCGGGGAAGGGTTAGGGTTAGGGTTCGGGCTAGGGTTAGGGTTAGGGGACGGGGACGGTTTAGGGTCCAGGTGAGGGTCTGACAACGCTTTAGGGGGAGCGTGCGTGTGAGGGGGCGAGTTAGTGTGAGCGTACGGGTTAGGATTAGGGGACGGGTGAGGGTCAGGCTTCGGGGAAGGGTTAGGGTTAGGGTTCGGGCTAGGGTTAGGGTTAGGGGACGGGGACGGTTTAGGGTCCAGGTGAGGGTCCGACAACGCTTTAGGGGGAGCGTGCGTGTGAGGGCGTGGGTTAGTGTTAGCGTACGGGTTAGGATTAGGGGACGGGTGAGGGTCAGGCTTCGGGGAAGGGTTAGGGTTAGGGTTCGGGCTAGGGTTAGGGTTAGGGGACGGGGACGGTTTAGGGTCCAGGTGTGGTTCCGACAATGCTTTAGGGGGAGCGTGCGTGTGAGGGCGCGGGTTAGTGTGAGCCTACGGGTTAGGATTAGGGGACGGGTGAGGGTCAGGCTTCGGGGAAGGGTTAGGGTTAGGGTTCGGGCTAGGGTTAGGGTTAGGGGATGGGGACGGTTTAGGGTCCAGGTGAGGGTCCGACAACGCTTTAGGGGGAGCGTGCATGTGAGGGCGCGGGTTAGTGTGAGCCTACGGATTAGGATTAGGGGACGGGTGAGGGTCAGGCTTCGGGGAAGTGTTAGGGTTAGGGTTCGGGCTAGGGTTAGGGTTAGGGGACGGGGACGGTTTAGGGTACAGGTGAGGGTCTGACAACGCTTTAGGGGGAGCGTGCGTGTGAGGGCGCGAGTTTGTGTGAGCGTACGGGTTAGGATTAGGGGACGGGTGAGGGTCAGCTTCGGGGAAGTGTTATGGTTAGGGTTAGGGCTAGGGTTAGGGTTAGGGGACGGGGACGGTTTAGGGTCCTGGTGAGGGTCCGACAACGCTTTAGGGGGAGCGTGCGTGTAAGGGCGCGGGTTAGTGTGAGCCTACGGGTTAGGATTAGGGGACGGGTGAGGGTCAGGCTTCGGGGAAGTGTTAGGGTTAGGGTTCAGGCTAGGGTTAGGGTTAGGGGACGGGGACGGTTTAGGATCCAGCTGAGGGTCCGACAACGCTTTAGGGGGAGCGTGCATATGAGGGCGCGGGTTAGTGTTAGCGTACGGGTTAGGATTAGGGGACGGGTGAGTGTCAGGCTTCGGGGAAGGGTTAGGGTTAGGGTTCGGGCTAGGGTTAGGGTTAGGGGACGGGGACGGTTTAGGGTCGAGGTGAGGGTCCGACAACGCTTTAGGGGGAGCGTGCGTGTGAGGGCGCGGGTTAGTGTGAGCCTACGGGTTACGATTAGGTGACGGGTGAGGGTCAGGCTTCGGGGAAGGGTTAGGGTTAGGGTTCGGGCTAGGGTTAGGGTTAGGGTACGGGGACGGTTTAGGGTCCAGGTGAGGGTCCGACAACGCTTTAGGGGGAGCGTGCGTGTGAGGGCGCGAGTTAGTGTGAGCGTACGGGTTAGGATTAGGGGACGGGTGAGGGTCAGGCTTCGGGGAAGGGTTAGGGTTAGGGTTCGGGCTAGGGTTAGGGTTAGGGGACGGGGACGGTTTAGGGTCCAGGTGAGGTTCCGACAATGCTTTAGGGGGAGCGTGCGTGTAAGGGCGCGGGTTAGTGTGAGCCTACGGGTTAGGATTAGGGGACGGGTGAGGGTCAGGCTTCGGGGAAGTGTTAGGGTTAGGGTTCAGGCTAGGGTTAGGGTTAGGGGACAGGGACGGTTTAGGATCCAGCTGAGGGTCCGACAACGCTTTAGGGGGAGCGTGCATATGAGGGCGCGGGTTAGTGTTAGCGTACGGGTTAGGATTAGGGGACGGGTGAGTGTCAGGCTTCGGGGAAGGTTTAGGGTTAGGGTTCGGGCTAGGGTTAGGGTTAGGGGACGGGGACGGTTTAGGGTCCAGGTGAGGGTCCGACAACGCTTTAGGGGGAGCGTGCGTGTGAGGGCGCGGGTTAGTGTGAGCCTACGGGTTAGGATTAGGGGACGGGTGAGGGTCAGGCTTCGGGGAAGGGTTAGGGTTAGGGTTCGGGCTAGGGTTAGGGTTAGGGGACGGGGACGGTTTAGGGTCCAGGTGAGGGTCCGACAACGCTTTAGGGGGAGCGTGCGTGTGAGGGCGCGGGTTAGTGTTAGCATACGGCTTAGGATTAGGGGACGGGTGAGGGTCATGCTTCGGGGAACGGTTAGGGTTAGGGTTCGGGCTAGGGTTAGGGTTAGGGGACGGGGACGGTTTAGAGTCCAGGTGAGGGTCCGACAACGCTTTAGGGGGATCGTGCGTGTGAGGGCGCGGGTTAGTGTGAGCCTACGGGTTACGATTAGGTGACGGGTGAGGGTCAGGCTTCGGGGAAGTGTTAGGGTTAGGGTTCGGGCTAGGGTTAGGGTTAGGGTACGGGGACGGTTTAGGGTCCAGGTGAGGGTCCGACAACGCTTTACGGGGAGCGTGCGTGTGAGGGCGCGGGTTAGTGTGAGCCTACGAGTTAGGATTAGGGGACGGGTGAGGGTCAGGCTTCAGGGAAGGGTTAGGGTTAGGGTTCGGGCTAGGGTTAGGGTTAGGGTTAGGGGACGGGGACGGTTTAGGGTCCAGGTGAGGGTCCTACAACGCTTTAGGGGGAGCGTGCGTGTGAGGGCGCGTGTTAGTGTGAGCGTACGGGTTAGGAATAGGGGACGGGTGAGGGTCAGGCTTCGGGGAAGGGTTAGGGTTAGGGTTCGGGCTAGGGTTAGGGTTAGGGTACGGGGACGGTTTAGGGTCCAGGTGAGGGTCCGACAACGCTTTAGGGGGAGCGTGCGTGTGAGGGCGCGGGTTAGTGTGAGCCTACGGGTTAGGATTAGGGGACGGGTGAGGGTCAGGCTTCGGGGAAGGGTTAGGGTTAGGGTTCGGGCTAGGGTTAGGGTTAGGGTTAGGGGACGGGGACGGTTTAGGGTCCAGGTGAGGGTCCTACAACGCTTTAGGGGGAGCGTGCGTGTGAGGGCGCGTGTTAGTGTGAGCGTACGGGTTAGGAATAGGGGACGGGTGAGGGTCAGGCTTCGGGGAAGGGTTAGGGTTAGGGTTCGGGCTAGGGTTAGGGTTAGGGGACGGGGACGGTTTAGGGTACAGGTGAGGGTCCGACAACGCTTTAGGGGGAGCGTGCGTGTGAGGGCGCGGGTTAGTGTTAGCGTACGTTTAGGATTAGGGGACGGGTGAGGGTCAGGCTTCGGGGAAGGGTTAGGGTTAGGGTTCGGGCTAGGGTTAGGGTTAGGGTACGGGGACGGTTTAGGGTCCAGGTGAGGGTCCGACAACGCTTTAGGGGGAGCGTGCATGTGAGGGCGCGGGTTAGTGTTAGCGTACGGGTTAGGATTAGGGGACGGGTGAGGGTTAGGCTTCGGGGAAGGGTTAGGGTTAGGGTTCGGGCTAGGGTTAGGGTTAGGGTACGGGGACGGTTTAGGGTCCAGGTGAGGGTCCGACAACGCTTTAGGGGGAGCGTGCGTGTGAGGGTGCGGGTTAGTGTGAGCCTACGGATTAGGATTAGGGGACGGGTGAGGGTCAGGCTTCGGGGAAGGGTTAGGGTTAGGGTTCGGGCTAGGGTTAGGGTTAGGGGACGGGGACGGTTTAGGGTCCAGGTGAGGGTCCGACAACGCTTTAGGGGGAGCGTGCGTGTGAGGGCGCGAGTTTGTGTGAGCGTACGGGTTAGGATTAGGGGACGGGTGAGGGTCAGGCTTCGGGGAAGGGTTAGGGTTAGGGTTCGGGCTAGGGTTAGGGTTAGGGGACGGGGACGGTTTAGGGTCCAGGTGAGGTTCCGACAATGCTTTAGGGGGAGCGTGAGTGTGAGGGCGCGGGTTAGTGTGAGCCTACGGGTTAGGATTAGGGGACGGGTGAGGGTCAGGCTTCGGGGAAGGTTTAGGGTTAGGGTTCGGGCTAGGGTTAGGGTTAGGGGACGGGGACGGTTTAGGGTCCAGGTGAGGGTCCGACAACGCTTTAGGGGGAGCGTGCGTGTGAGGGCGCGGGTTAGTGTGAGCCTACGGGTTAGGATTAGGGGACGGGTGAGGGTCAGGCTTCGGGTAAGGGTTAGGGTTAGGGTTCGGGCTAGGGTTAGGGTTAGGGGACGGGGACGGTTTAGGGTCCAGGTGAGGGTCTGACAACGCTTTAGGGGGAGCGTGCGTGTGAGGGCGCGAGTTTGTGTGAGCGTACGGGTTAGGATTAGGGGACGGGTGAGGGTCAGGCTTCGGGGAAGTGTTATGGTTAGGGTTAGGGCTAGGGTTAGGTTTAGGGGACGGGGACGGTTTAGGGTCCTGGTGAGGGTCCGACAACGCTTTAGGGGGAGCGTGCGTATAAGGGCGCGGGTTAGTGTGAGCCTACGGGTTAGGATTAGGGGACGGGTGAGGGTCAGGCTTCGGGGAAGTGTTAGGGTTAGGGTTCAGGCTAGGGTTAGGGTTAGGGGACGGGGACGGTTTAGGATGCAGCTGAGGGTCCGACAACGCTTTAGGGGGAGCGTGCATATGAGGGCGCGGGTTAGTGTTAGCGTACGGGTTAGGATTAGGGGACGGGTGAGTGTCAGGCTTCGGGGAAGGGTTAGGGTTAGGGTTCGGGCTAGGGTTAGGGTTAGGGGACGGGGACGGTTTAGGGTCGAGGTGAGGGTCCGACAACGCTTTAGGGGGAGCGTGCGTGTGAGGGCGCGGGTTAGTGTGAGCCTACGGGTTAGGATTAGGGGACGGGTGAGGGTCAGGCTTCAGGGAAGGGTTAGGGTTAGGGTTCGGGCTAGGGTTAGGGTTAGGGGACGGGGCGGTTTAGGGTCCAGGTGAGGGTCCTACAACGCTTTAGGGGGAGGGTGCGTGTGAGGGCGCGTGTTAGTGTGAGCGTACGGGTTAGGAATAGGGGACGGGTGAGGGTCAGGCTTCGGGGAAGGGTTAGGGTTAGGGTTCGGGCTAGGGTTAGGGTTAGGGTACGGGGACGGTTTAGGGTACAGGTGAGGGTCCGACAACGCTTTAGGGGGAGCGTGCGTGTGAGGGCGCGGGTTAGTGTTAGCGTACGTCTTAGGATTAGGGGACGGGTGAGGGTCAGGCTTCGGGGAAGGGTTAGGGTTAGGGTTCGGGCTAGGGTTAGGGTTAGGGTACGGGGACGGTTTAGGGTACAGGTGAGGGTCCGACAACGCTTTAGGGGGAGCGTGCGTGTGAGGGCGCGGGTTAGTGTGAGCCTACGGGTTAGGATTAGGGGACGGGTGAGGGTCAGGCTTCGGGGAAGGGTTAGGGTTAGGGTTCGGGCTAGGGTTAGGGTTAGGGGACGGGGACGGTTTAGGGTCCAGGTGAGGGTCCGACAACGCTTTAGGGGGAGCGTGCGTGTGAGGGCGCGGGTTAGTGTTAGCATACGGCTTAGGATTAGGGGACGGGTGAGGGTCATGCTTCGGGGAACGGTTAGGGTTAGGGTTCGGGCTAGGGTTAGGGTTAGGGGACGGGGACGGTTTAGAGTCCAGGTGAGGGTCCGACAACGCTTTAGGGGGATCGTGCGTGTGAGGGCGCGGGTTAGTGTGAGCCTACGGGTTACGATTAGGTGACGGGTGAGGGTCAGGCTTCGGGGAAGGGTTAGGGTTAGGGTTCGGGCTAGGGTTAGGGTTAGGGTACGGGGACGGTTTAGGGTCCAGGTGAGGGTCCGACAACGCTTTAGGGGGAGCGTGCGTGTGAGGGCGCGGGTTAGTGTGAGCCTACGGGTTAGGATTAGGGGACGGGTGAGGGTCAGGCTTCAGGGAAGGGTTAGGGTTAGGGTTCGGGCTAGGGTTAGGGTTAGGGTTAGGGGACGGGGACGGTTTAGGGTCCAGGTGAGGGTCCTACAACGCTTTAGGGGGAGCGTGCGTGTGAGGGCGCGTGTTAGTGTGAGCGTACGGGTTAGGAATAGGGGACGGGTGAGGGTCAGGCTTCGGGGAAGGGTTAGGGTTAGGGTTCGGGCTAGGGTTAGGGTTAGGGGACGGGGACGGTTTAGGGTCCAGGTGAGGGTCCGACAACGCTTTAGGGGGAGCGTGCGTGTGAGGGCGCGGGTTAGTGTGAGCCTACGGGTTAGGATTAGGGGACGGGTGAGGGTCAGGCTTCGGGTAAGGGTTAGGGTTAGGGTTCGGGCTAGGGTTAGGGTTAGGGGACGGGGACGGTTTAGGGTCCAGGTGAGGGTCTGACAACGCTTTAGGGGGAGCGTGCGTGTGAGGGCGCGAGTTTGTGTGAGCGTACGGGTTAGGATTAGGGGACGGGTGAGGGTCAGGCTTCGGGGAAGTGTTATGGTTAGGGTTAGGGCTAGGGTTAGGTTTAGGGGACGGGGACGGTTTAGGGTCCTGGTGAGGGTCCGACAACGCTTTAGGGGGAGCGTGCGTGTAAGGGCGCGGCTTAGTGTGAGCCTACGGGTTAGGATTAGGGGACGGGTGAGGGTCAGGCTTCGGGGAAGTGTTAGGGTTAGGGTTCAGGCTAGGGTTAGGGTTAGGGGACGGGGACGGTTTAGGATGCAGCTGAGGGTCCGACAACGCTTTAGGGGGAGCGTGCATATGAGGGCGCGGGTTAGTGTTAGCGTACGGGTTAGGATTAGGGGACGGGTGAGTGTCAGGCTTCGGGGAAGGGTTAGGGTTAGGGTTCGGGCTAGGGTTAGGGTTAGGGGACGGGGACGGTTTAGGGTCGAGGTGAGGGTCCGACAACGCTTTAGGGGGAGCGTGCGTGTGAGGGCGCGGGTTAGTGTGAGCCTACGGGTTAGGATTAGGGGACGGGTGAGGGTCAGGCTTCAGGGAAGGGTTAGGGTTAGGGTTCGGGCTAGGGTTAGGGTTAGGGGACGGGGACGGTTTAGGGTCCAGGTGAGGGTCCTACAACGCTTTAGGGGGAGGGTGCGTGTGAGGGCGCGTGTTAGTGTGAGCGTACGGGTTAGGATTAGGGGACGGGTGAGGGTCAGGCTTCGGGGAAGGGTTAGGGTTAGGGTTCGGGCTAGGGTTAGGGTTAGGGTACGGGGACGGTTTAGGGTACAGGTGAGGGTCCGACAACGCTTTAGGGGGAGCGTGCGTGTGAGGGCGCGGGTTAGTGTTAGCGTACGTCTTAGGATTAGGGGACGCGTGAGGGTCAGGCTTCGGGGAAGGGTTAGGGTTAGGGTTCGGGCTAGGGTTAGGGTTAGGGTACGGGGACGGTTTAGGGTCCAGGTGAGGGTCCGACAACGCTTTAGGGGGAGCGTGCATGTGAGGGTGCGGGTTAGTGTGAGCCTACGGATTAGGATTAGGGGACGGGTGAGGGTCAGGCTTCGGGGAAGGGTTAGGATTAGGTTTCGGGCTAGGGTTAGGGTTAGGGGGCGGGGATGGTTTAGGGTCGAGGTGAGGGTCCGACAACGCTTTAGGGGGAGCGTGCGTGTAAGGGCGCGGGTTAGTGTGAGCCTACGGGTTAGGATTAGGGGACGGGTGAGGGTCAGGCTTCGGGGAAGGGTTAGGGTTAGGGTTCAGGCTAGGGTTAGGGTTAGGGGACGGGGACGGTTTAGGATCCAGCTGAGGGTCCGACAACGCTTTAGGGGGAGCGTGCATATGAGGGCGCGGGTTAGTGTTAGCGTACGGGTTAGGATTAGGGGACGGGTGAGTGTCAGGCTTCGGGGAAGGGTTAGGGTTAGGGTTCGGGCTAGGGTTAGGGTTAGGGGACGGGGACGGTTTAGGGTCGAGGTGAGGGTCCGACAACGCTTTAGGGGGAGCGTGCGTGTGAGGGCGCGGGTTAGTGTGAGCCTACGGGTTAGGATTAGGGGACGGGTGAGGGTCAGGCTTCGGGGAAGGGTTAGGGTTAGGGTTCGGGCTAGGGTTAGGGTTAGGGGACGGGGACGGTTTAGGGTCGAGGTGAGGGTCCGACAACGCTTTAGGGGGAGCGTGCGTGTGAGGGCGCGGGTTAGTGTGAGCCTACGGGTTAGGATTAGGGGACGGGTGAGGGTCAGGCTTCGGGGAAGGGTTAGGGTTAGGGTTCGGGCTAGGGTTAGGGTTAGGGGACGGGGACGGTTTAGGGTCGAGGTGAGGGTCCGACAACGCTTTAGGGGGAGCGTGCGTGTGAGGGCGCGGGTTAGTGTTAGCGTACGGGTTAGGATTAGGGGACGGTTGAGGGTCAGGCTTCGGGGAAGAGTTATGGTTAGGGTTAGGGCTAGGGTTAGGGTTAGGGGACGGGGATGGTTTAGGGTCCTGGTGAGGGTCCGACAACGCTTTAGGGGGAGCGTGCGTGTGAGGGCGCGGGTTAGTGTGAGCCTACGTGTTAGGATTAGGGGACGGGTGAGGATCAGGCTTCGGGGAAGTGTTAGGGTTAGGGTTCAGGCTAGGGTTAGGGTTAGGGGACGGGGACGGTTTAGGATCCAGCTGAGGGTCCGACAACGCTTTAGGGGGAGCGTGCATATGAGGGCGCGGGTTAGTGTTAGCGTACGGGTTAGGATTAGGGGACGGGCGAGGGTCAGGCTTCGGGGAAGGGTTAGGGTTAGTGTTCGGGCTAGGGTTAGTGTTAGGGGACGGGGATGGTTTAGGGTCCAGGAGAGGGTCCGACAACGCTTTAGGGGGAGCGTGCGTGTGAGGGCGCGTGTTAGTGTGAGCGTACGGGTTAGGAATAGGGGACGGGTGAGGGTCAGGCTTCGGGGAAGGGTTAGGGTTAGGGTTCGGGCTAGGGTTAGGGTTAGGGGACGGGGACGGTTTAGGGTACAGGTGAGGGTCCGACAACGCTTTAGGGGGAGCGTGCGTGTGAGGGCGCGGGTTAGTGTTAGCGTACGTCTTAGGATTAGGGGACGGGTGAGGGTCAGGCTTTGGGGAAGGGTTAGGGTTAGGGTTCGGGCTAGGGTTAGGGTTAGGGGACGGGGACGGTTTAGGGTCCAGGTGAGGGTCCGACAACGCTTTAGGGGGAGCGTGCATGTGAGGGCGCGGGTTAGTGTTAGCGTACGGGTTAGGATTAGGGGACGGGTGAGGGTTAGGCTTCGGGGAAGGGTTAGGGTTAGGGTTCGGGCTAGGGTTAGGGTTAGGGGACGGGGACGGTTTGGGGTCCAGGTGAGGGTCCGACAACGCTTTAGGGGGAGCGTGCGTGTGAGGGTGTGGGTTAGTGTGAGCCTACGGATTAGGATTAGGGGACGGGTGAGGGTCAGGCTTCGGGGAAGGGTTAGGATTAGGGTTCGGGTTAGGGTTAGGGGACGGGGATGGTTTAGGGTCGAGGTGAGGGTCCGACAACGCTTTAGGGGGAGAGTGCGTGTGAGGGCGCGGGTTAGTGTGAGCCTACAGGTTAGGATTAGGGGACGGGTGAGGGTCAGGCTTCGGGGAAGGGTTAGGGTTAGGGTTCGGGCTAGGGTTAGGGTTAGAGGATGGGGACGGTTTAGGGTCCAGGTGAGGGTCCGACAACGCTTTAGGGGGAGCGTGCGTGTGAGGGCGCGGGTTAGTGTTAGCGTACGGCTTAGGATTAGGGGACGCGTGAGGGTCAGGCTTCGGGGAAGGGTTAGGGTTAGGGTTCGGGCTAGGGTTAGGGTTAGGGGACGGGGACGGTTTAGGGTCCAGGTGAGGGTCCGACAACGCTTTAGGGGGAGCGTGCGTGTGAGGGCGCGGGTTAGTGTGAGCCTACGGGTTAGGATTAGGGGACGGGTGAGGGTCAGGCTTCGGGGAAGTGTTAGGGTTATGGTTCGGGCTAGGGTTAGGGTTAGGGGACGGGGACGGTTTAGGGTCCAGGTGAGGGTCCGACAACGCTTAGGGGGAGCATGCGTGTGAGCGGCCGGGTTAGTGTTAGCGTGCGGGTTAGGATTAGGGGACGGGTGAGGGTCAGGTTTCGGGGAAGGGTTAGGGTTAGGGTTCGGGCTAGGGTTAGGGTTAGGGGACGGGGACGGCTTAGGGTCCAATTGAGGGTCCGTCAACGCTTTAGGTGGAGCGTGCGTGTGAGGGCGCGGGTTAGTGTGAGCCTACGGGTTAGGATTAGGGGACAGGAGAGGGTCAGGCTTCGGGGAAGGGTTAGGGTTAGGGTTCGGGCTAGGGTTAGGGTTAGGGGACGGGGACGGTTTAGGGTCCAGGTGAGGGTCCGACAACGCTTTAGGGGGAGCGTGCGTGTGAGGGCGCGAGTTAGTGTGAGCGTACGGGTTAGGATTAGGGGACAGGTGAGGGTCAGGCTTCGGGGAAGGGTTAGGGTTAGGGTTCGGGCTAGGGTTAGGGTTAGGGGACGGGGACGGTTTAGGGTCCAGGTGAGGGTCCGACAATGCTTTAGGGGGAGCGTGCGTGTGAGGGCGCGGGTTAGTGTGAGCCTACGTGTTAGGATTAGGGGACGGGTGAGGGTCAGGCTTCGGGGAAGGGTTAGGGTTAGGGTTCGGGCTAGGGTTAGGGTTAGGGGACGGGGACGGTTTAGGATCCAGCTGAGGGTCCGACAACGCTTTAGGGGGAGCGTGCGTGTGAGGGCGCGGGTTAGTGTGAGCCTACGGGTTAGGATTAGGGGACGGGTGAGGGTCAGGCTTCGGGGAAGGGTTAGGGTTAGGGTTCGGGCTAGGGTTAGGGTTAGGGGACGGGGACGGTTTAGGGTCCAGGTGAGGGTCCGACAACGCTTTATGGGGAGCGTGCGTGTGAGGGCGCGGGTTAGTGTTAGCGTACGGCTTAGGATTAGGGGACGGGTGAGGGTCAGGCTTCGGGGAAGTGTTAGGGTTAGGGTTCGGGCTAGGGTTAGGGTTAGGGGACGGGGACGGGTTAGAGTCCAGGTGAGGGTCCGACAACGCTTTAGGGGGAGCGTGCGTGTGAGGGCGCGGGTTAGTGTGAGCCTACGGGTTACGATTAGGTGACGGGTGAGGGTCAGGCTTCGGGGAAGGGTTAGGGTTAGGGTTCGGGCTAGGGTTAGGGTTAGGGGACGGGGACGGTTTAGGGTCCAGGTGAGGGTCCGACAACGCTTTAGGGGGAGCGTGCGTGTGAGGGCGCGAGTTAGTGTGAGCGTACGGGTTAGGATTAGGGGACGGGTGAGGGTCAGGCTTCGGGGAAGGGTTAGGGTTAGGGTTCGGGCTAGGGTTAGGGTTAGGGGACGGGGACGGTTTAGGGTCCAGGTGAGGGTCCGACAACGCTTTAGGGGGAGCGTGCGTGTGAGGGCGTGGGTTAGTGTTAGCGTACGGGTTAGGATTAGGGGACGGGTGAGGGTCAGGCTTCGGGGAAGGGTTAGGGTTAGGGTTCGGGCTAGGGTTAGGGTTAGGGGACGGGGACGGTTTAGGGTCCAGGTGAGGTTCCGACAATGCTTTAGGGGGAGCGTGCGTGTGAGGGCGCGGGTTAGTGTGAGCCTACGGGTTAGGATTAGGGGACGGGTGAGGGTCAGGCTTCGGGGAAGGGTTAGGGTTAGGGTTCGGGCTAGGGTTAGGGTTAGGGGACGGGGACGGTTTAGGGTACAGGTGAGGGTCTGACAACGCTTTAGGGGGAGCGTGCGTGTGAGGGCGCGAGTTTGTGTGAGCGTACGGGTTAGGATTAGGGGACGGGTGAGGGTCAGGCTTCGGGGAAGTGTTATGGTTAGGGTTAGGGCTAGGGTTAGGGTTAGGGGACGGGGACGGTTTAGGGTCCTGGTGAGGGTCCGACAACGCTTTAGAGGGAGCGTGCGTGTAAGGGCGCGGGTTAGTGTGAGCCTACGGGTTAGGATTAGGGGACGGGTGAGGGTCAGGCTTCGGGGAAGTGTTAGGGTTAGGGTTCAGGGTAGGGTTAGGGTTAGGGGACGGGGACGGTTTAGGATCCAGCTGAGGGTCCGACAACGCTTTAGGGGGAGCGTGCATATGAGGGCGCGGGTTAGTGTTAGCGTACGGGTTAGGATTAGGGGACGGGTGAGTGTCAGGCTTCGGGGAAGGGTTAGGGTTAGGGTTCGGGCTAGGGTTAGGGTTAGGGGACGGGGACGGTTTAGGGTCCAGGTGAGGGTCCGACAACGCTTTAGGGGGAGCGTGCGTGTGAGGGCGCGGGTTAGTGTGAGCCTACGGGTTAGGATTAGGGGACGGGTGAGGGTCAGGCTTCGGGGAAGGGTTAGGGTTAGGGTTCGGGCTAGGGTTAGGGTTAGGGGACGGGGACGGTTTAGGGTCGAGGTGAGGGTCCGACAACGCTTTAGGGGGAGCGTGCGTGTGAGGGCGCGGGTTAGTGTGAGCCTACGGGTTAGGATTAGGGGACGGGTGAGGGTCAGGGTTCGGGGAAGGGTTAGGGTTAGGGTTCGGGCTAGGGTTAGGGTTAGGGGACGGGGACGGTTTAGGGTCCAGGTGAGGGTCTGACAACGCTTTAGGGGGAGCGTGCGTGTGAGGGCTCGGGTTAGTGTTAGCGTACGAGTTAGGATTAGGGGACGGGTGAGGGTCAGGGTTCGGGGAAGGGTTATGGTTAGGGTTCGGGCTAGGGTTAGGGTTAGGGGACGGGGACGGTTTAGGGTCCAGGTGAGGGTCCGACAACGCTTTAGGGGGAGCGTGCGGGTGAGGGCGCGGGTTAGTGTTAGCGTTTGGTTTAGGATTAGGGGACGGGTGAGGGTCATGCTTCGGGGAACGGTTAGGGTTAGGGTTCGGGCTAGGGTTAGGGTTAGGGGACGGGGACGGTTTAGAGTCCAGGTGAGGGTCCGACAACGCTTTAGGGGGATCGTGCGTGTGAGGGCGCGGGTTAGTGTGAGCCTACGGGTTACGATTAGGTGACGGGTGAGGGTCAGGCTTCGGGGAAGGGTTAGGGTTAGGGTTCGGGCTAGGGTTAGGGTTAGGGGACGGGGACGGTTTAGGGTCCAGGTGAGGGTCCGACAACGCTTTAGGGGGAGCGTGCGTGTGAGGGCGCGGGTTAGTGTGAGCCTAAGGGTTAGGATTAGGGGACGGGTGAGGGTCATGCTTCAGGGAAGGGTTAGGGTTAGGGTTCGGGCTAGGGTTAGGGTTAGGGGACGGGGACGGTTTAGGGTCCAGGTGAGGGTCCGACAACGCTTTAGGGGGAGCGTGCGTGTGAGGGCGCGTGTTAGTGTGAGCGTACGGGTTAGGAATAGGGGACGGGTGAGGGTCAGGCTTCGGGGAAGGGTTAGGGTTAGGGTTCGGGCTAGGGTTAGGGTTAGGGGACGGGGACGGTTTAGGGTCCAGGTGAGGGTCCGACAACGCTTTAGGGGGAGCGTGCGTGTGAGGGCGTGTGTTAGTGTTAGCGAACGGGTTAGGATTAGGGGACGGGTGAGGGTCAGGCTTCGGGGAAGGGTTAGGGTTAGGGTTCGGGCTAGGGTTAGGGTTAGGGGACGGGGACGGTTTAGGGTCCAGGTGAGGGTCCGACAACGCTTTAGGGGGAGCGTGCGTGTGAGGGCGCGGGTTAGTGTGAGCCTACGGTTTAGGATTAGGGGACGGGTGAGGGTCAGGCTTCGTTGAAGGGTTAGGGTTAGGGTTCGGGCTAGGGTTAGGGTTAGGGGACGGGGACGGTTTAGGGTCCAGGTGAGGGTCCGACAATGCTTTAGGGGGAGCGTGCGTGTGAGGGCGCGGGTTAGTGTGAGCGTACGGTTTAGGATTAGGGGACGGGTGAGGGTCAGGCTTCGGGGAAGGGTTAGGGTTAGGGTTCGGGCTAGGGTTAGGGTTAGGGGACGGGGACGGTTTAGGGTCCAGGTGAGGGTCCGACAACGCTTTAGGGGGAGCGTGCGTGTGAGGGCGCGGGTTAGTGTGAGCCTACGGGTTAGGATTAGGGGATGGGTGAGGGTCAGGCTTCGGGGAAGGGTTAGGGTTAGGGTTCGGGCTAGGGTTAGGGTTAGGGGACGGGGACGGTTTAGGGTCCAGGTGAGGGTCCGAAAACGCTTTAGGGGGAGCGTGCGTGTGAGGGCGCGGGTTAGTGTTACCGTACGGGTTAGGATTAGGGGACGGGTGAGCGTCAGGTTTCGGGGAAGGGTTAGGGTTAGGGTTCGGGCTAGGGTTAGGGTTAGGGGACGGGGACGGTTTAGGGTCCAGGTGAGGGTCCGACAACGCTTTAGGGGGAGTGTGCGTGTGAGGGCGCGGGTTAGTGTGAGCCTAAGTGTTAGGATTAGGGGACGGGTGAGGGTCAGGCTTCGGGGAAGGGTTAGGGTTAGGGTTCGGGCTAGGGTTAGGGTTAGGGGACGGGGACCGTTTAGGGTCCAATTCAGGGTCCGACAACGCTTTAGGGGGAGCGTGCGTGTGAGGGCGCGGGTTAGTGTTAGCGTACGGGTTAGGATTAGGGGACGGGTGAGGGTCAGGCTTCGGGGAAGGGTTAGGGTTAGGGTTCGGGCTAGGGTTAGGGTTAGGGGACGGGGACGGTTTAGGGTCCAGATGAGGGTCTGACAACGCTTTAGCGGGAGCGTGCGTGTGAGGGCGCGAGTTAGTGTGAGCGTACGGGTTAGGATTAGGGGACGGGTGAGGGTCAGGCTTCGGGGAAGTGTTATGGTTAGGGTTCGGGCTAGGGTTAGGGTTAGGGGACGGGGACGGTTTAGGGTCCAGGTGAGGGTCCGACAACGCTTTAGGGGGTGCGTGCGTGTGAGGGCGTGGGTTAGTGTTAGCGTACGGGTTAGGATTAGGGGACGGGTGAGGGTCAGGCTTCGGGGAAGGGTTAGGGTTAGGGTTCGGGCTAGGGTTAGGGTTAGGGGATGGGGACGGTTTAGGGTCCAGGTGAGGGTCCGACAACGCTTTAGGGGGAGCGTGCGTGTGAGGGCGCGGGTTAATGTGAGCCTACGGTTTAGGATTAGGGGACGGGTGAGGGTCAGGCTTCGTTGAAGGGTTAGGGTTAGGGTTCGGGCTAGGGTTAGGATTAGGGTACGGGGACGGTTTAGGGTCCAGGTGAGGGTCCGACAACGCTTTAGGGGGTGCGTGCGTGTGAGGGCGCAGGTTAGTGTGAGCCTACGGGTTAGGATTAGGGGACGGGTGAGGGTCAGGCTTCGGGGAAGGTTTAGGGTTAGGGTTCGGGCTAGGGTTAGGGTTAGGGGACGGGGACGGTTTAGGGTCCAGGTGAGGGTCCGACAACGCTTTAGGGGGAGCGGGCGTGTGAGGGCGCGGGTTAGTGTGAGCCTACGGGTTAGGATTAGGGGACGGGTGAGGGTCAGGCTTCGGGGAAGGGTTAGGGTTAGGGTTCGGGCTAGGGTTAGGGTTAGGGGACGGGGACGGTTTAGGGTCCAGGTGAGGGTCTGACAACGCTTTAGGGGGAGCGTGCGTGTGAGGGCGCGAGTTAGTGTGGGCGTACGGGTTAGGATTAGGGGACGGGTGAGGGTCAGGCTTCGGGGAAGTGTTATGGTTAGGGTTCGGGCTAGGGTTAGGGTTAGGGGACGGGGACGGTTTAGGGTCCTGGTGAGGGTCCGACAACGCTTTAGGGGGAGCGTGCGTGTAAGGTCGCGGGTTAGTGTGAGCCTACGGGTTAGGATTAGGGGACGGGTGAGGGTCAGGCTTCGGGGAAGGGTTAGGGTTAGGGTTCGCGCTAGGGTTAGGGTTAGGGGACGGGGACGGTTTAGGATCCAGCTGAGGGTCCGACAACGCTTTAGGGGGAGCGTGCATGTGAGGGCGCGGGTTAGTGTTAGCGTACGGGTTAGGATTAGGGGACGGGTGAGGGCCAGGCTTCGGGGAAGGGTTAGGGTTAGGGTTCGGGCTAGGGTTAGGGTTAGGGGACGGGGATGGTTTAGGGTCCAGGTGAGGGTCCGACAACGCTTTAGGGGGAGCGTGCGTGTGAGGGCGCGGGTTAGTGTGAGCCTACGGGTTAGAATTAGGGGACGGGTGAGGGTCAGGCTTCGGGGAAGGGTTAGGGTTAGGGTTCGGGCTAGGGTTAGGGTTAGGGGACAGGGCCGGTTTAGGGTCCAGGTGAGGGTCCGACAACGCTTTAGGGGGAGCATGCGTGTGAGGGCCCGGGTTAGTGTTAGCGTGCGGGTTAGGATTAGGGGACGGGTGAGGGTCAGGCTTCGGGGAAGGGTTAGGGTTAGGGTTCGGGCTAGGGTTAGGGTTAGGGGACGGGGACGGCTTAGGGTCCAATTGAGGGTCCGAAAACGCTTTAGGTGGAGCGTGCGTGTGATGGCGCAGGTTAGTGTTAGCGTACGGGTTAGGATTAGGGGACGGGTGAGGGTCAGGCTTCGGGGAAGGGTAGGGTTAGGGTTCGGGCTAGGGTTAGGGTTAGGGTACGGGGACGGTTTAGGGTCCAAGTGAGTTTCCGACAACGCTTTAGGGGGAGCGTCCGTGTGAGGCCGCCGGTTAGTGTGAGCCTACGGTTTAGGATTAGGGGACGGGTGAGGGTCAGGCTTCGGGGAAGGGTTAGGGTTAGGGTTCGGGCTAGGGTTAGGGTTAGGGGACGGGGACGGTTTAGGGTCCAGGTGAGGGTCCGACAACTCTTTAGGGGGAGCGTGCGTGTGAGGGCGCGGGTTAGTGTTAGCGTACGGGTTAGGATTAGGGGACGGGTGAGGGTCAGGCTTCGGGGAAGGGTTAGGCTTAGGGTTCGGGCAAGGGTTAGGGTTAGGGGACGGGGACGGTTTAGGGTCCAGGTGAGGGTCTGACAACGCTTTAGGGGGAGCGTGCGTGTGAGGGCGCGAGTTAGTGTGAGCGTACGGGTTAGGATTAGGGGACGGGTGAGGGTCAGGCTTCGGGGAAGGGTTAGGGTTAGGGTTCGGGCTAGGGTTAGGGTTAGGGGACGGGGACGGTTTAGGGTCCTGGTGAGGGTCCAACAACGCTTTAGGGGGAGCGTGCGTGTAAGGGCGCGGGTTAGTGTGAGCCTACGGGTTAGGATTAAGGGACGGGTGAGGGTCAGGCTTCGGGGAAGGGTTAGGGTTAGGGTTCGGGCTAGGGTTAGGGTTAGGGGACGGGGACGGTTTAGGATCCAGCTGAGGGTCCGACAACGCTTTAGGGGGAGCGTGCATGTGAGGGCGCGGGTTAGTGTTAGCGTACGGGTTAGGATTAGGGGACGGGTGAGGGTCAGGCTTCGGGGAAGGGTTAGGGTTAGGGTTCGGGCTAGGGATAGGGTTAGGGGACGGGGCCGGTTTAGGGTCCAGGTGAGGGTCCGACAACGCTTTAGGGGGAGCATGCGTGTGAGGGTCCGGGTTAGTGTTAGCGTGCGGGTTAGGATTAGGGGACGGGTGAGGGTCAGGCTTCGGGGAAGGGTTAGGGTTAGGGTTCGGGCTAGGGTTAGGGTTAGGGGACGGGGACGGCTTAGGGTCCAATTGAGGGTCCGAAAAGGCTTTAGGGGGAGCGTGCGTGTGAGGGCGCGGGTTAGTGTCAGCGTACGGGTTAGGATTAGGGGACGGGTGAGGGTCAGGCTTCGGGGAAGGGTTAGGGTTAGGGTTCGGCCTAGGATTAGGGTTAGGGGACGGGGACGGTTTAGGGTCGAGGTGAGGGTCTGACAACGCTTTAGGGGGAGCGTGCGTGTGAGGGCGCGGGTTAGTGTGAGCCTACGGTTAAGGATTAGGGGACGGGTGAGGGTCAGGCTTCGGGGAAGGGTTAGGGTTAGGATTCGGGCTAGGGTTAGGGTTAGGGGACTGGGACGGTTTAGCATCCAGCTGAGGGTCCGACAACGCTTTAGGGGGAGCGTGCATGTGAGGGCGCGGGTTAGTGTTAGCGTACGGGTTAGGATTAGGGGACGGGTGAGGGTCAGGCTTCGGGGAAGGGTTAGGGTTAGGGTTCGGGCTAGGGTTAGGGTTAGGGGACGGGGACGGTTTAGGGTCTAGGTGAGGGTCCGACAACGCTTTAGGGGGAGCGTGCGTGTGAGGGCGCGAGTTAGTGTGAGCCTACGGGTTAGGATTAGGGGACGGGTGAGGGTCAGGCTTCGGGGAAGGGTTAGGGTTAGGGTTCGGGCTAGGGTTAGGGTTAGGGGACGGGGACGGTTTAGGGTCCAGGTGAGGGTCCGACAACGCTTTAGGGGGAGCGTGCGTGTGAGGGCACGGGTTAGTGTGAGTCTACGGGTTAGGATTAGGGGACGGGTGAGGGTCAGGCTTCGGGGAAGGGTTAGGGTTAGGGTTCGGGCTAGGGTTAGGGTTAGGGGACGGGGACGGTTTAGGGTCCAGGTGAGGGTCCGACAACGCTTTAGGGGGAGCGTGCGTGTGAGGGCGCGGGTTAGTGTTAGCGTACGGTTTAGGATTAGGGGAAGGGTGAGGGTCAGGCTTCGGGGAAGGGTTAGGGTTAGGGTTCGGGCTAGGGTTAGGGTTAGGGGACGGGGACGGTTTAGGATCCAGCTGAGGGTCCGACAACGCTTTAGGGGGAGCGTGCGTGTGAGGGCGCGGGTTAGTGTGAGCCTACGGGTTAGGATTAGGTGACGGGTGAGGGTCAGGCTTCGGGGAAGGGTTAGGGTTAGGGTTCGGGCTAGGGTTAGGGTTAGGGGACGGGGACGGTTTAGGGTCCAGGTGAGGGTCCGACAACGCTTTAGGGGGAGCGTGCGTGTGAGGGCGCGGGTTAGTGTTACCGTACGGGTTAGGATTATGGGACGGGTGAGCTTCAGGCTTCGGGGAAGGGTTAGGTTTAGGGTTCGGGCTAGGGTTAGGGTTAGGGGACGGGGACGGTTTAGGGTCCAGGTGAGGGTCCGACAACGCTTTAGGGGGATCGTGCGTGTGAGGGCGCGGGTTAGTGTGAGCCTACGGTTTAGGATTAGGTGACGGGTGAGGGTCAGGCTTCAGGGAACGGTTAGGGTTAGGGTTCGGGCTAGGGTTAGGGTTAGGGGACGGGGACGGTTTAGGGTCCAGGTGAGGGTCCGATAACGCTTTAGGGGGAGCGTGCGTGTGAGGGCGCGGGTTAGTGTGAGCCTACGGGTTAGGAATAGGGGACGGGTGAGGGTCAGGCTTCGGGGAAGGGTTAGGGTTAGGGTTCGGGCTAGGGTTAGGGTTAGGGGACGGGGACGGTTTAGGGTCCAGGTGAGGGTCCGACAACGCTTTAGGGGGAGCGTGCGTGTGAGGGCGCGGGTTAGTGTGAGCCTACGGGTTAGGATTAGGGGACGGGTGAGGGTCAGGCTTCGTTGAAGGGTTAGGGTTAGGGTTCGGGCTAGGGTTAGGGTTAGGGGACGGGGACGGTTTAGGGTCCAGGTGAGTGTCCGACAACGCTTTAGGGGGAGCGTGCATGTGAGGGCGCGGGTTAGTGTGAGCCTACGGGTTAGGATTAGGGGACGGGTGAGGGTCAGGCTTCGGGGAAGGTTTAGGGTTAGGGTTCGGGCTAGGGTTAGGGTTAGGGGACGGGGACGGTTTAGGGTCCAGGTGAGGGTCTGACAACGCTTTAGGGGGAGCGTGCGTGTGAGGGCGTGGGTTAGTGTTAGCGTACGGGTTAGGATTAGGGGACGGGTGAGGGTCAGGCTTCGGGGAAGGGTTAGGCTTAGGGTTCGGGCAAGGGTTAGGGTTAGGGGACGGGGACGGTTTAGGGTCCAGGTGAGGGTCTGACAACGCTTTAGGGGGAGCGTGCGTGTGAGGGCGCGAGTTAGTGTGAGCGTACGGGTTAGGATTAGGGGACGGGTGAGGGTCAGGCTTCGGGGAAGGGTTAGGGTTAGGGTTCGGGCTAGGGTTAGGGTTAGGGGACGGGGACGGTTTAGGGTCCTGGTGAGGGTCCAACAACGCTTTAGGGGGAGCGTGCGTGTAAGGGCGCGGGTTAGTGTGAGCCTACGGGTTAGGATTAAGGGACGGGTGAGGGTCAGGCTTCGGGGAAGGGTTAGGGTTAGGGTTCGGGCTAGGGTTAGGGTTAGGGGACGGGGACGGTTTAGGATCCAGCTGAGGGTCCGACAACGCTTTAGGGGGAGCGTGCATGTGAGGGCGCGGGTTAGTGTTAGCGTACGGGTTAGGATTAGGGGACGGGTGAGGGTCAGGCTTCGGGGAAGGGTTAGGGTTAGGGTTCGGGCTAGGGATAGGGTTAGGGGACGGGGCCGGTTTAGGGTCCAGGTGAGGGTCCGACAACGCTTTAGGGGGAGCATGCGTGTGAGGGTCCGGGTTAGTGTTAGCGTGCGGGTTAGGATTAGGGGACGGGTGAGGGTCAGGCTTCGGGGAAGGGTTAGGGTTAGGGTTCGGGCTAGGGTTAGGGTTAGGGGACGGGGACGGCTTAGGGTCCAATTGAGGGTCCGAAAAGGCTTTAGGGGGAGCGTGCGTGTGAGGGCGCGGGTTAGTGTCAGCGTACGGGTTAGGATTAGGGGACGGGTGAGGGTCAGGCTTCGGGGAAGGGTTAGGGTTAGGGTTCGGCCTAGGATTAGGGTTAGGGGACGGGGACGGTTTAGGGTCGAGGTGAGGGTCTGACAACGCTTTAGGGGGAGCGTGCGTGTGAGGGCGCGGGTTAGTGTGAGCCTACGGTTAAGGATTAGGGGACGGGTGAGGGTCAGGCTTCGGGGAAGGGTTAGGGTTAGGATTCGGGCTAGGGTTAGGGTTAGGGGACCGGGACGGTTTAGCATCCAGCTGAGGGTCCGACAACGCTTTAGGGGGAGCGTGCATGTGAGGGCGCGGGTTAGTGTTAGCGTACGGGTTAGGATTAGGGGACGGGTGAGGGTCAGGCTTCGGGGAAGGGTTAGGGTTAGGGTTCGGGCTAGGGTTAGGGTTAGGGGACGGGGACGGTTTAGGGTCTAGGTGAGGGTCCGACAACGCTTTAGGGGGAGCGTGCGTGTGAGGGCGCGAGTTAGTGTGAGCCTACGGGTTAGGATTAGGGGACGGGTGAGGGTCAGGCTTCGGGGAAGGGTTAGGGTTAGGGTTCGCGCTAGGGTTAGGGTTAGGGGACGGGGACGGTTTAGGGTCCAGGTGAGGGTCCGACAACGCTTTAGGGGGAGCGTGCGTGTGAGGGCACGGGTTAGTGTGAGTCTACGGGTTAGGATTAGGGGACGGGTGAGGGTCAGGCTTCGGGGAAGGGTTAGGGTTAGGGTTCGGGCTAGGGTTAGGTTTAGGGGACGGGGACGGTTTAGGGTCCAGGTGAGGGTCCGACAACGCTTTAGGGGGAGCGTGCGTGTGAGGGCGCGGGTTAGTGTTAGCGTACGGTTTAGGATTAGGGGAAGGGTGAGGGTCAGGCTTCGGGGAAGGGTTAGGGTTAGGGTTCGGGCTAGGGTTAGGGTTAGGGGACGGGGACGGTTTAGGATCCAGCTGAGGGTCCGACAACGCTTTAGGGGGAGCGTGCGTGTGAGGGCGCGGGTTAGTGTGAGCCTACGGGTTAGGATTAGGTGACGGGTGAGGGTCAGGCTTCGGGGAAGGGTTAGGGTTAGGGTTCGGGCTAGGGTTAGGGTTAGGGGACGGGGACGGTTTAGGGTCCAGGTGAGGGTCCGACAACGCTTTAGGGGGAGCGTGCGTGTGAGGGCGCGGGTTAGTGTTACCGTACGGGTTAGGATTATGGGACGGGTGAGCTTCAGGCTTCGGGGAAGGGTTAGGTTTAGGGTTCGGGCTAGGGTTAGGGTTAGGGGACGGGGACGGTTTAGGGTCCAGGTGAGGGTCCGACAACGCTTTAGGGGGATCGTGCGTGTGAGGGCGCGGGTTAGTGTGAGCCTACGGTTTAGGATTAGGTGACGGGTGAGGGTCAGGCTTCAGGGAAGGGTTAGGGTTAGGGTTCGGGCTAGGGTTAGGGTTAGGGGACGGGGACGGTTTAGGGTCCAGGTGAGGGTCCGACAACGCTTTAGGGGGAGCGTGCGTGTGAGGGCGCGGGTTAGTGTGAGCCTACGGGTTAGGAATAGGGGACGGGTGAGGGTCAGGCTTCGGGGAAGGGTTAGGGTTAGGGTTCGGGCTAGGGTTAGGGTTAGGGGACGGGGACGGTTTAGGGTCCAGGTGAGGGTCCGACAACGCTTTAGGGGGAGCGTGCGTGTGAGGGCGCGGGTTAGTGTGAGCCTACGGGTTAGGATTAGGGGACGGGTGAGGGTCAGGCTTCGTTGAAGGGTTAGGGTTAGGGTTCGGGCTAGGGTTAGGGTTAGGGTACGGGGACTGTTTAGGGTCCAGGTGAGGGTCCGACAACGCTTTAGGGGGAGCGTGCGTGTGAGGGCGCGGGTTAGTGTGAGCCTACGGGTTAGGATTAGGGGACGGGTGAGGGTCAGGCTTCGGGGAAGGGTTAGGGTTAGGGTTCGGGCTAGGGTTAGGGTTAGGGGACGGGGACGGTTTAGGGTCCAGGTGAGGGTCCGACAACGCTTTAGGGGGAGCGTGCGTGTGAGGGCGCGGGTTAGTGTGAGCCTACGGGTTAGGATTAGGGGACGGGTGAGGGTCAGGCTTCGGGGAAGGGTTAGGGTTAGGGTTCGGGCTAGGGTTAGGGTTAGGGGACGGGGACGGTTTAGGGTCCAGGTGAGGGTCTGACAACGCTTTAGGGGGAGCGTGCGTGTGAGGGCGCGAGTTAGTGTGAGCGTACGGGTTAGGATTAGGGGACGGGTGAGGGTCAGGCTTCGGGGAAGTGTTATGGTTAGGGTTCGGGCTAGGGTTAGGGTTAGGGGACGGGGAGGGTTTAGGGTCCTGGTGAGGGTCCGACAACGCTTTAGGGGGAGCGTGCGTTTAAGGTCGCGGGTTAGTGTGAGCCTACAGGTTAGGATTAGGGGACGGGTGAGGGTCAGGCTTCGGGGAAGGGTTAGGGTTAGGGTTCGGGCTAGGGTTAGGGTTAGGGGACGGGGACGGTTTAGGATCCAGCTGAGGGTCCGACAACGCTTTAGGGGGAGCGTGCATGTGAGGGCGCGGGTAAGTGTTAGTGTACGGGTTAGGATTAGGGGACGGGTGAGGGTCAGGCTTCGGGGAAGGGTTAGGGTTAGGGTTCGGGCTAGGGTTAGGGTTAGGGGACGGGGATGGTTTAGGGTCCAGGTGAGGGTCCGACAACGCTTTAGGGGGAGCGTGCGTGTGAGGGCGCGAGTTAGTGTGAGCCTACGGGTTAGGATTAGGGGACGGGTGAGGGTCAGGCTTCGGGGAAGGGTTAGGGTTAGGGTTCGGGCTAGGGTTAGGGTTAGGGTACGGGGACGGTTTAGGGTCCAGGTGAGGGTCCGACAACGCTTTAGGGGGAGTGTGCGTGTGAGGGCACGTGTTAGTGTTAGCGTACGGGTTAGGATTAGGGGACGGGTGAAGGTCAGGCTTCGGGGAAGGGTTAGGGTTAGGGTTCGGGCTAGGGATAGGGTTAGGGGATGGGGACGGTTTAGTGTCCAGGTGAGGGTCCGACAACGCTTTAGGGGGAGCGTGCGTATGAGGGCGCGGATTAGTGTGAGCCTACGGATTAGGATTAGGGAACGGGTGAGGATCAGGCTTCGGGGAAGGGTTAGGGTTAGGGTTCGGGCTAGGGTTAGGGTTAGGGGATGGGGCCGGTTCAGGGTCCAGGTGAGGGTCCGACAACGCTTTAGGGGGAGCATGCGTGTGAGGGCCCGGGTTAGTGTTAGCGTGCGGGTTAGGATTAGGGGACGGGTGAGGGTCAGGCTTCGGGGAAGGGTTAGGGTTAGGGTTCGGGCTAGGGTTAGGGTTAGGGGACGGGGACGGCTTAGGGTCCAATTGAGGGTCCGAAAACGCTTTAGGGGGAGCGTGCGTGTGAGGGCGCAGGTTAGTGTGAGCCTACGGGTTAGGATTAGGGGACGGGTGAGGGTCAGGCTTCGGGGAAGGGTTAGGGTTAGGGTTCGGGCTAGGGTTAGGGTTAGGGGACGGGGACGGTTTAGGGTCCAGGTGAGGTTCCGACAACGCTTTAGGGGGAGCGTGCGTGTAAGGGCGCGGGTTAGTGTGAGCCTACGGGTTAGGATTAGGGGACGGGTGAGGGTCAGGCTTCGGGGAAGGGTTAGGGTTAGGGTTCGGGCTAGGGTTAGGGTTAGGGGACGGGGACGGTTTAGGGTCCAGGTGAGGGTCCGACAACGCTTTAGGGGGAGCGTGCGTGTGAGGGCGCGGGTTAGTGTTAGCGTACGGGTTAGGATTAGGGGACGGGTGAGGGTCAGGCTTCGGGGAAGGGTTAGGCTTAGGGTTCGGGCAAGGGTTAGGGTTAGGGGACGGGGACGGTTTAGGGTCCAGGTGAGGGTCTGACAACGCTTTAGGGGGAGCGTGCGTGTGAGGTCGCGGGTTAGTGTGAGCGTACGGGTTAGGATTAGGGGACGGGTGAGGGTCAGGCTTCGGGGAAGTGTTAGGGTTAGGGTTCGGGCTAGGGTTAGGGTTAGGGGACGGGGACGGTTTAGGGTCCTGGTGAGGGTCCGACAACGCTTTGGGGGAGCGTGCGTATGAGGGCGCGGATTAGTGTGAGCCTACGGATTAGGATTAGGGAACGGGTGAGGATCAGGCTTCGGGGAAGGGTTAGGGTTAGGGTTCGGGCTAGGGTTAGGGTTAGGGGACGGGGACGGTTTAGGATCCAGCTGAGGGTCCGACAACGCTTTAGGGGGAGCGTGCATGTGAGGGCGCGGGTTAGTGTTAGTGTACGGGTTAGGATTAGGGGACGGGTGAGGGTCAGGCTTCGGGGAAGGGTTAGGGTTAGGGTTCGGGCTAGGGTTAGGGTTAGGGGACGGGGACGGTTTAGGGTCTAGGTGAGGGTCCGACAACGCTTTAGGGGGAGCGTGCGTGTGAGGGCGCGGGTTAGTGTGAGCCTACGGGTTAGGATTAGGGGACGGGTGAGGGTCAGGCTTCGGGGAAGCGTTAGGGTTAGGGTTAGGGCTAGGTTTAGGGTTAGGGGACGGGGACGGTTTAGGGTCCAGGTGAGGGTCCGACAACGCTTTAGGGGGAGCGTGCGTGTAAGGGCGCGGGTTAGTGTTAGCGTACGGGTTAGGATTAGGGGACGGGTGAGGGTCAGGCTTCGGGGAAGGGTTAGGGTTAGGGTTCGGGCTAGGGTTAGGGTTAGGGGACGGGGACGGTTTAGGGTCCAGGTGAGGGTCCGACAACGCTTTAGGGGGAGCGTGCGTGTGAGGGCGCGGGTTAGTGTTAGCGTACGGGTTAGGATTAGGGGACGGGTGAGGGTCAGGCTTCGGGGAAGGGTTAGGGTTAGGGTTCGGGCTAGGGTTAGGGTTAGGGGACGGGGACGGTTTAGTGTCCAGGTGAGGGTCCGACAACGCTTTAGGGGGAGCGTGCGTGTGAGGGCGCGGGTTAGTGTTAGCGTTCGGGTTAGGATTAGGGGACGGGTGAGGGTCAGGCTTCGGGGAAGGGCTAGGGTTAGGGTTAGGGGACGGGGACGGTTTAGGGTCCAGGTGAGGGTCCGACAACGCTTTAGGGGGAGCGTGCGTGTGAGGGCGTGGGTTAGTGTTAGAGTACGGCTTAGGATTAGGGGACGGGTGAGGGTCAGGCTTCGGGGAAGGGTTTGGGTTAGGGTTCGTGCTAGGGTTAGGGTTAGGGGACGGGGACGGTTTAGGGTCCAGGTGAGGGTCCGACAACGCTTTAGGGGGATCATGCGTGTGAGGGCGCGCCTTAATGTGAGCCTATGGTTTAGGATTAGGGGACGGGTGAGGGTCAGGCTTCAGGGAAGGGTTAGGGTTAGGGTTCGGGCTAGGGTTAGGGTTAGGGGACGGGGACGGTTTAGGGTCCAGGTGAGGGTCCGACAACTCTTTAGGGGGAGTGTGCGTGTGAGGGCGCGGGTTAGTGTGAGCCTACGGGTTAGGAATAGGGGACGGGTGAGGGTCAGGCTTCGGGGAAGGGTTAGGGTTAGGGTTCGGGCTAGGGTTAGGGTTAGGGGACGGGGAAGGTTTAGGGTCCAGGTGAGGGTCCGACAACGCTTTAGGGGGAGCGTGCGTGTGAGGGCGCGGGTTAGTGTGAGCCTACGGGTTAGGATTAGGGGACGGGTGAGGGTCAGGCTTCGTTGAAGGGTTAGGGTTAGGGTTCGGGCTAGGGTTAGGGTTAGGGGACGGGGACGGTTTAGGGTCCAGGTGAGTGTCCGACAACGCTTTAGGGGGAGCGTGCGTGTGAGGGCGCGGGTTAGTGTGAGTCTACGGGTTAGGATTAGGGGACGGGTGAGGGTCAGGCTTCGGGGAAGGGTTAGGGTTAGGGTTCGGGCTAGGGTTAGGGTTAGGGGATGGGGACGGTTTAGGGTCCAGGTGAGGGTCCGACAACGCTTTAGGGTGAGCGTGCGTGTGAGGGCGTGGGATAGTGTGAGCCTACGGATTAGGATTAGGAGACGGGTGAGGGTCAGGCTTCGGGGAAGGTTTAGGATTAGGGTTCGGGCTAGGGTTAGGGTTAGGGGACGGGGACGGTTTAGGGTCCAGGTGAGGGTCCGACAACGCTTTAGAGGGAGCGTTCGTGTGAGGGCGCGGGTTAGTGTTAGCGTACGGGTTAGGATTAGGGGACGGGTGAGGGTCAGGCTTCGGGGAAGGGTTAGGGTTAGGGTTCGGGCTAGGGTTAGGGTTAGGGGACGGGGACGGTTTAGGGTCCAGGTGAGGGTCCGACAACGCTTTAGGGGGATCGTGCTTGTGAGGGCGCGGGTTAGTGTTAGCGTACGGCTTAGGATTATGGGACGGGTGAGGGTCAGGCTTCGGGGAAGGGTTAGGGTTAGGGTTCGGGCTAGAGTTAGCGTTAGGGGACGGGGACGGTTTAGGGTCCAGGTGAGGGTCCGACAACGCTTTAGGGGGATCGTGCGTGTGAAGGCGCGGGTTAGTGTGAGCGTACGGGTTAGGAATAGGGGACGGGTGAGGGTCAGGCTTCGGGGAAGGGTTAGGGTTAGGGTTCGGGCTAGGGTTAGGGTTAGGGGACGGGGACGGTTTAGGGTCCTGGTGAGGGTCCGACAACGCTTTAGGGGGAGCGTGCGTGTGAGGGCGCGGGTTAGTGTTAGCGTACGGGTTAGGATTAGGGGACGGGTGAGGGTCAGGCTTCGGGGAAGGGTTAGGGTTAGGGTTCGGGCTAGGGTTAGGGTTAGGGGACGGGGACGGTTTAGGGTCCAGGTGAGGGTCCGACAACGCTTTAGGGGGAGCGTGCGTGTGAGGGCGCGGGTTAGTGTTAGCGTACGGCTTAGGATTAGGGGAAGGGTGAGGGTCAGGCTTCGGGGAAGGGTTAGGGTTAGGGTTCGGGCTAGGGTTAGGGTTAGGGGACGGGGACGGTTTAGTGTCCAGGTGAGGGTCCGACAACGCTTTAGGGGGAGCGTGCGTGTGAGGGCGCGGGTTAGTGTGAGCCTACGGGTTAGGATTAGGGGACGGGTGAGGGTCAGGCTTCGGGGAAGGGTTAGGGTTAGGGTTCGGGCTAGGGTTAGGGTTAGGGGACGGGGACGGTTTAGGGTCCAGGTGAGGGTCCGACAACGCTTTAGGGGGAGCGTGCGTGTGAGGGCGCGGGTTAGTGTTAGCGTACGGGTTAGGATTAGGGGACGGGTGAGGGTCAGGCTTCGGGGAAGGGTTAGGGTTAGGGTTCGGGCTAGGGTTAGGGTTAGGGGACGGGGACGGTTTAGTGTCCAGGTGAGGGTCCGACAACGCTTTAGGGGGAGCGTGCGTGTGAGGGCGCGGGTTAGTGTTAGCGTTCGGGTTAGGATTAGGGGACGGGTGAGGGTCAGGCTTCGGGGAAGGGCTAGGGTTAGGGTTAGGGGACGGGGACGGTTTAGGGTCCAGGTGAGGGTCCGACAACGCTTTAGGGGGAGCGTGCGTGTGAGGGCGTGGGTTAGTGTTAGAGTACGGCTTAGGATTAGGGGACGGGTGAGGGTCAGGCTTCGGGGAAGGGTTAGGGTTAGGGTTCGTGCTAGGGTTAGGGTTAGGGGACGGGGACGGTTTAGGGTCCAGGTGAGGGTCCGACAACGGTTTAGGGGGATCATGCGTGTGAGGGCGCGCCTTAATGTGAGCCTACGGTTTAGGATTAGGGGACGGGTGAGGGTCAGGCTTCAGGGAAGGGTTAGGGTTAGGGTTCGGGCTAGGGTTAGGGTTAGGGGACGGGGACGGTTTAGGGTCCAGGTGAGGGTCCGACAACTCTTTAGGGGGAGCGTGCGTGTGAGGGCGCGGGTTAGTGTGAGCCTACGGGTTAGGAATAGGGGACGGGTGAGGGTCAGGCTTCGGGGAAGGGTTAGGGTTAGGGTTCGGGCTAGGGTTAGGGTTAGGGGACGGGGAAGGTTTAGGGTCCAGGTGAGGGTCCGACAACGCTTTAGGGGGAGCGTGCGTGTGAGGGCGCGGGTTAGTGTGAGCCTACGGGTTAGGATTAGGGGACGGGTGAGGGTCAGGCTTCGTTGAAGGGTTAGGGTTAGGGTTCGGGCTAGGGTTAGGGTTAGGGGACGGGGACGGTTTAGGGTCCAGGTGAGTGTCCGACAACGCTTTAGGGGGAGCGTGCGTGTGAGGGCGCGGGTTAGTGTGAGTCTACGGGTTAGGATTAGGGGACGGGTGAGGGTCAGGCTTCGGGGAAGGGTTAGGGTTAGGGTTCGGGCTAGGGTTAGGGTTAGGGGATGGGGACGGTTTAGGGTCCAGGTGAGGGTCCGACAACGCTTTAGGGTGAGCGTGCGTGTGAGGGCGCGGGATAGTGTGAGCCTACGGATTAGGATTAGGAGACGGGTGAGGGTCAGGCTTCGGGGAAGGTTTAGGATTAGGGTTCGGGCTAGGGTTAGGGTTAGGGGACGGGGACGGTTTAGGGTCCAGGTGAGGGTCCGACAACGTTTTAGAGGGAGCGTGCGTGTGAGGGCGCGGGTTAGTGTTAGCGTACGGGTTAGGATTAGGGGACGGGTGAGGGTCAGGCTTCGGGGAAGGGTTAGGGTTAGGGTTCGGGCTAGGGTTAGGGTTAGGGGACGGGGACGGTTTAGAGTCCAGGTGAGGGTCCGACAACGCTTTAGGGGGAGCGTGCGTGTGAGGGCGCGGGTTAGTGTGAGCCTACGGGTTACGATTAGGAGACGGGTGAGGGTCAGGCTTCGGGGAAGGGTTAGGGTTAGGGTTCGGGCTAGGGTTAGGGTTAGGGGACGGGGACGGTTTAGGGTCCAGGTGAGGGTCCGACAACGCTTTAGGGGGAGCGTGCGTGTGAGGGCGCGGGTTAGTGTTAGCGTACGGGTTAGGATTACGGGACGGGTGAGGGTCAGGCTTCGGGGAAGGGTTAGGGTTATGGTTCGGGCTAGGGTTAGGGTTAGGGTACGGGGACGGTTTAGGGTCCAGGTGAGGGTCCGACAACGCTTTAGGGGGAGCGTGCATGTGAGGGCGCGGGTTACTGTTAGCGTACGGGTTAGGATTAGGGGACGGGTGAGGGTCAGGCTTCGGGGAAGGGTTAGGGTTAGGGTTCGGGCTAGGGTTAGGGTTAGGGGACGGGGACGGTTTAGGGTCGAGGTTAGGGTCCGACAACGCTTTAGGGGGAGCGTGCGTGTGAGGGCGCGGGTTAGTGTGAGCCTACGGGTTAGGATTAGGGGACGTTTGAGGGTCAGGCTTCGGGGAAGGGTTAGGGTTAGGGTTCGGGCTATGGTTAGGGTTAGGGGACGGGGACGGTTTAGGGTCCAGGTGAGGGTCCGACAACGCTTTAGGGGGAGCGTGCGTGTGAGGGCGCGGGTTAGTGTGAGCGTACGGGTTAGGATTAGGGGACGGGTGAGGGTCAGGCTTCGGGGAAGGGTTAGGGTTAGGGTTCGGGCTAGGGTTAGGGTTAGGGGACGGGGACGGTTTAGGGTCCAGGTGAGGGTCCGACAACGCTTTAGGGGGAGCGTGCGTGTGAGGGCGCGGGTTAGTGTTAGCGTACGTCTTAGCATTAGGGGACGGGTGAGGGTCAGGCTTCGGGGAAGGGTTAGGGTTAGGGTTCGGGCTACGGTTAGGGTTAGGGGATGGGGACGGTTTAGGGTCCAGGTGAGGGTCCGGCAACGCTTTAGGGGGAGCGTTCATGTGATGGCGCGGGTTAGTGTTAGCGTACGGGTTAGGATTAGGGGACGGGTGAGGGTCAGGCTTCGGGGAAGGGTTAGGGTTAGGGTTCGGGCTAGGGTTAGGGTTAGGGGACGGGGACGGTTTAGGGTCCAGGTGAGGTTCCGACAACGCTTTAGGGGGAGCGTGCGTGTGAGGGCGCGGGTTAGTGTTACCGTACGGGTTAGGATTACGAGACGGGTGATCGTCAGGCTTCTGGGAAGGGTTAGGGTTAGGGTTCGGGCTAGGGTTAGGGTTAGGGGACGGGGACGGTTTAGGGTCCAGGTGAGGGTCCGACAAAGCTTTAGGGGGAGCGTGCGTGTGAGGGCGTGGGTTAGTGTTAGCGTACGGGTTAGGATTAGGGAACGGGTGAGGGTCAGGCTTCGGGGAAGGGTTAGGGTTAGGGTTCGGGCTAGGGTTAGGGTTAGGGGACGGGGACGGTTTAGGGTCCAGGTGAGGGTCCGACAACGCTTTAGGGGGAGCGTGCGTGTGAGGGCGCGGGTTAGTGTGAGCCTACGGGTTAGGATTAGGGGACGGGTGAGGGTCAGGCTTTGTTGAAGGATTAGGGTTTGGGTTCGGGCTAGGGGTAGGGTTAGGGTACGGGGACGGTTTAGGGTCCAGGTGAGGGTCCGACAACGCTTTAGGGGGAGCGTGCATGTGAGGGCGCGGGTTAGTGTGAGCCTACGGGTTAGGATTAGGGGACGGGTGAGGGTCAGGCTTCGGGGAAGTGTTAGGGTTAGGGTTCGGGCTAAGGTTAGGTTTAGGGGACGGGGACGGTTTAGGGTCCAGGTGAGGGTCGGAAAACGCTTTAGGGGGAGCATGCGTGTGAGGGCCCGGGTTAGTGTTAGCGTGCGGGTTAGGATTAGGGGACGGGTGAGGGTCAGCCTTCGGGGAAGGGTTAGGGTTAGGGTTCGGGCTAGGGTTAGGGTTAGGGGACGGGGACGGTTTAGGGTCCAGGTGAGGGTCCGACAACGCTTTAGGGGGAGCGTGCGTGTGAGGGCGCGGGTTAGTGTGAGCCTACGGGTTAGGATTAGGGGACGGGTGAGGGTCAGGCTTCGGGGAAGGGTTAGGGTTAGGGTTCGGGCTAGGGTTAGGGTTAGGGGACGGGGACGGTTTAGGGTCCAGGTGAGGGTCCGACAACGCTTTAGGGGGAGCGTGCGTGTGAGGGCGCGGGTTAGTGTGAGCCTACGGGTTAGGATTAGGGGACGGCTGAGGGTCAGGCTTCGGGGAAGGGTTAGGGTTAGGGTTCGGGCTAGGGTTAGGGTTAGGGGACGGGGACGGTTTAGGGTCCAGGTGAGGGTCTGACAACGCTTTAGGGGGAGCGTGCATGTGAGGGCGCGAGTTAGTGTGAGCGTACGGGTTAGGATTAGGGGACGTTTGAGGGTCAGGCTTCGGGGAAGGGTTATGGTTAGGGTTCGGGCTAGGGTTAGGGTTAGGGGACGGGGACGGTTTAGGGTCCTGTTGAGGGTCCGACAACGCTTTAGGGGGAGCGTGCGTGTAAGGGCGCGGGTTAGTGTGAGACTACGGGTTAGGATTAGGGGACGGGTGAGGGTCAGGCTTCGGGGAAGGGTTAGGGTTAGGGTTCGGGCTAGGGTTAGGGTTAGGGGACGGGGACGGTTTAGGATCCAGCTGAGGGTCCGACAACGCTTTAGGGGGAGCGTGCGTGTGAGGGCGCGGGTTAGTGTTAGCGTACGGGTTAGGATTAGGGGACGGGTGAGGGTCAGGCTTCGGGGAAGGGTTAGGGTTAGGGTTCGGGCTAGGGTTAGGGTTAGGGGACGGGGACGGTTTAAGGTCGAGGTGAGGGTCCGACAACGCTTTAGGGGGAGCGTGCGTGTGAGGGCGCGGGTTAGTGTGAGCCTACGGGTTAGGATTAGGGGACGGGTGAGGGTCAGGCTTCGGGGAAGGGTTAGGGTTAGGGTTCGGACTAGGGTTAGGGTTAGGGGACGGGGACGGTTTAGGGTCCAGGTGAGGGTCCGACAACGCTTTAGGGGGAGCGTCCGTGTGAGGGCGCGGGTTAGTGTTAGCGTACGGCTTAGGATTAGGGGACGGGTGAGGGTCATGCTTCGGGGCAGGGTTAGGGTTAGGGTTCGGGCTAGGGTTAGGGTTAGGGGACGGGGACGGTTTAGGGTCCAGGTGAGGGTCCGACAGCGCTTTAGGGGGAGCGTGCGTGTGAGGGCGCGGGTTAGTGTGAGCCTACGGGTTAGGATTAGGTGACGGGTGAGGGTCATGCTTCGGGGAAGGGTTAGAGTTAGGGTTCGGGCTAGGGTTAGGGTTAGGGGACGGGGAAGGTTTAGGGTCCAGGTGAGGGTCCGACAACCCTTTAGGGGGAGCGTTCGTGTAAGGGCGCGGGTTAGTGTGAGCCTACGGGTTAGGATTAGGAGACGGGTGAGGGTCAGGCTTCGGGGAAGGGTTAGGGTTAGGGTTCGGGCTAGGGTTAGGGTTAGGGGACGGGGATGGTTTAGGGTCCAGGTGAGGGTCCGACAATGCTTTAGGGGGAGAGTGCGTGTGAGGGCGCGGGTTAGTGTTAGCGTACGGGTTAGGATTAGGGGACGGGTGAGGGTCAGGCTTCGGGGAAGTGTTAGGGTTAGGGTTCGGGCTAGGGTTAGGGTTAGGGGACGGGGACGGTTTAGGGTCCAGGTGAGGGTCCGACAACGCTTTAGGGGGAGCGTGCGTGTGAGGGCGTGGGTTAGTGTTAGCGTACGGCTTAGGATTAGGGGACGCGTGAGGGTCAGGCTTCGGGGAAGGGTTAGGGTTAGGGTTCGGGCTAGGGTTAGGGTTAGGGAACGGGGACGGTTTAGGGTCCAGGTGAGGGTCCGACAACGCTTTAGGGGGAGCGTGCGTGTGAGGGCGCGGGTTAGTGTGAGCCTACGGGTTAGGATTAGGGGACGGGTGAGGGTCAGGCTTCGGGGAAGTGTTAGGGTTATGGTTCGGGCTAGGGTTAGGGTTAGGGGACGGGGACGGTTTAGGGTCCAGGTGAGGGTCCGACAACGCTTTAGGGGGAGCATGCGTGTGAGGGCCCGGGTCAGTGTTAGCGTGCGGGTTAGGATTAGGGGACGGGTGAGGGTCAGGTTTCGGGGAAGGGTTAGGGTTAGGGTTCGGGCTAGGGTTAGGGTTAGGGGACGGGGACGGTTTAGGGTCCAGGTGAGGGTCTGACAACGCTTTAGGGGGAGCGTGCGTGTGAGGGCGCGAGTTAGTGTGAGCGTACGGGTTAGGATTAGGGGACGGGTGAGGGTCAGGCTTCGGGGAAGGGTTAGGGTTAGGGTTCGGGCTAGGGTTATGGTTAGGGGACGGGGACGGTTTGGGTCCAGGTGAGGGTCCGACAACGCTTTAGGGGGAGCGTGCGTGTGAGGGCGCGGGTTAGTGTTAGCGTACGGGTTAGGATTAGGGGATGGGTGAGGGTCAGGCTTCGGGGAAGGGTTAGGGTTAGGGTTCGGGCTAGGGTTAGGGTTAGGGGACGGGGACGGTTTAGAGTCCAGGTGAGGGTCCGACAACGCTTTAGGGGGAGCGTGCGTGTGAGGGCGCGGGTTAGTGTGAGCCTACGGGTTACGATTAGGAGACGGGTGAGGGTCAGGCTTCGGGGAAGGGTTAGGGTTAGGGTTCGGGCTAGGGTTAGGGTTAGGGGACGGGGACGGTTTAGGGTCCAGGTGAGGGTCCGACAACGCTTTAGGGGGAGCGTGCGTGTGAGGGCGCGGGTTAGTGTTAGCGTACGGGTTAGGATTAGGGGACGGGTGAGGGTCAGGCTTCGGGGAAGGGTTAGGGTTATGGTTCGGGCTAGGGTTAGGGTTAGGGTACGGGGACGGTTTAGGGTCCAGGTGAGGGTCCGACAACGCTTTAGGGGGAGCGTGCATGTGAGGGCGCGGGTTACTGTTAGCGTACGGGTTAGGATTAGGGGACGGGTGAGGGTCAGGCTTCGGGGAAGGGTTAGGGTTAGGGTTCGGGCTAGGGTTAGGGTTAGGGGACGGGGACGGTTTAGGGTCCAGGTTAGGGTCCGACAACGCTTTAGGGGGAGCGTGCGTGTGAGGGCGCGGGTTAGTGTTAGCGTACGTCTTAGCATTAGGGGACGGGTGAGGGTCAGGCTTCGGGGAAGGGTTAGGGTTAGGGTTCGGGCTACGGTTAGGGTTAGGGGATGGGGACGGTTTAGGGTCCAGGTGAGGGTCCGGCAACGCTTTAGGGGGAGCGTTCATGTGATGGCGCGGGTTAGTGTTAGCGTACGGGTTAGGATTAGGGGACGGGTGAGGGTCAGGCTTCGGGGAAGGGTTAGGGTTAGGGTTCGGGCTAGGGTTAGGGTTAGGGGACGGGGACGGTTTAGGGTCCAGGTGAGGTTCCGACAACGCTTTAGGGGGAGCGTGCGTGTGAGGGCGCGGGTTAGTGTTACCGTACGGGTTAGGATTACGAGACGGGTGATCGTCAGGCTTCTGGGAAGGGTTAGGGTTAGGGTTCGGGCTAGGGTTAGGGTTAGGGGACGGGGACGGTTTAGGGTCCAGGTGAGGGTCCGACAAAGCTTTAGGGGGAGCGTGCGTGTGAGGGCGTGGGTTAGTGTTAGCGTACGGGTTAGGATTAGGGAACGGGTGAGGGTCAGGCTTCGGGGAAGGGTTAGGGTTAGGGTTCGGGCTAGGGTTAGGGTTAGGGGACGGGGACGGTTTAGGGTCCAGGTGAGGGTCCGACAACGCTTTAGGGGGAGCGTGCGTGTGAGGGCGCGGGTTAGTGTGAGCCTACGGGTTAGGATTAGGGGACGGGTGAGGGTCAGGCTTTGTTGAAGGATTAGGGTTAGGGTTCGGGCTAGGGGTAGGGTTAGGGTACGGGGACGGTTTAGGGTCCAGGTGAGGGTCCGACAACGCTTTAGGGGGAGCGTGCATGTGAGGGCGCGGGTTAGTGTGAGCCTACGGGTTAGGATTAGGGGACGGGTGAGGGTCAGGCTTCGGGGAAGTGTTAGGGTTAGGGTTCGGGCTAAGGTTAGGTTTAGGGGACGGGGACGGTTTAGGGTCCAGGTGAGGGTCGGAAAACGCTTTAGGGGGAGCATGCGTGTGAGGGCCCGGGTTAGTGTTAGCGTGCGGGTTAGGATTAGGGGACGGGTGAGGGTCAGCCTTCGGGGAAGGGTTAGGGTTAGGGTTCGGGCTAGGGTTAGGGTTAGGGGACGGGGACGGTTTAGGGTCCAGGTGAGGGTCCGACAACGCTTTAGGGGGAGCGTGCGTGTGAGGGCGCGGGTTAGTGTGAGCCTACGGGTTAGGATTAGGGGACGGGTGAGGGTCAGGCTTCGGGGAAGGGTTAGGGTTAGGGTTCGGGCTAGGGTTAGGGTTAGGGGACGGGGACGGTTTAGGGTCCAGGTGAGGGTCCGACAACGCTTTAGGGGGAGCGTGCGTGTGAGGGCGCGGGTTAGTGTGAGCCTACGGGTTAGGATTAGGGGACGGCTGAGGGTCAGGCTTCGGGGAAGGGTTAGGGTTAGGGTTCGGGCTAGGGTTAGGGTTAGGGGACGGGGACGGTTTAGGGTCCAGGTGAGGGTCTGACAACGCTTTAGGGGGAGCGTGCATGTGAGGGCGCGAGTTAGTGTGAGCGTACGGGTTAGGATTAGGGGACGTTTGAGGGTCAGGCTTCGGGGAAGGGTTATGGTTAGGGTTCGGGCTAGGGTTAGGGTTAGGGGACGGGGACGGTTTAGGGTCCTGTTGAGGGTCCGACAACGCTTTAGGGGGAGCGTGCGTGTAAGGGCGCGGGTTAGTGTGAGACTACGGGTTAGGATTAGGGGACGGGTGAGGGTCAGGCTTCGGGGAAGGGTTAGGGTTAGGGTTCGGGCTAGGGTTAGGGTTAGGGGACGGGGACGGTTTAGGATCCAGCTGAGGGTCCGACAACGCTTTAGGGGGAGCGTGCGTGTGAGGGCGCGGGTTAGTGTTAGCGTACGGGTTAGGATTAGGGGACGGGTGAGGGTCAGGCTTCGGGGAAGGGTTAGGGTTAGGGTTCGGGCTAGGGTTAGGGTTAGGGGACGGGGACGGTTTAAGGTCGAGGTGAGGGTCCGACAACGCTTTAGGGGGAGCGTGCGTGTGAGGGCGCGGGTTAGTGTGAGCCTACGGGTTAGGATTAGGGGACGGGTGAGGGTCAGGCTTCGGGGAAGGGTTAGGGTTAGGGTTCGGACTAGGGTTAGGGTTAGGGGACGGGGACGGTTTAGGGTCCAGGTGAGGGTCCGACAACGCTTTAGGGGGAGCGTCCGTGTGAGGGCGCGGGTTAGTGTTAGCGTACGGCTTAGGATTAGGGGACGGGTGAGGGTCATGCTTCGGGGCAGGGTTAGGGTTAGGGTTCGGGCTAGGGTTAGGGGACGGGGACGGGGACGGTTTAGGGTCCAGGTGAGGGTCCGACAGCGCTTTAGGGGGAGCGTGCGTGTGAGGGCGCGGGTTAGTGTGAGCCTACGGGTTAGGATTAGGTGACGGGTGAGGGTCATGCTTCGGGGAAGGGTTAGAGTTAGGGTTCGGGCTAGGGTTAGGGTTAGGGGACGGGGAAGGTTTAGGGTCCAGGTGAGGGTCCGACAACGCTTTAGGGGGAGCGTGCGTGTGAGGGCACGGGTTAGTGTTAGCGTACGTTTTAGGATTAGGGGACGGGTGAGGGTCATGCTTCGGGGAAGGGTTAGGGTTAGGGTTCGGGCTAGGGTTATGGTTAGGGGACGGGGACGGTTTAGGGTCCAGTTGAGGGTCCGACAACGCTTTAGGGGGAGCGTGCGTGTGAGGGCGTGGGTTAGTGTAAGCGTACGGGTTAGGATTAGGGGACGGGTGAGGGTCAGGCTTCGGGGAAGGTTTAGGGTTAGGGTTCGGGCTAGGGTTAGGGTTAGGGGACAGGGACGGTTTAGGGTCAAGGTGAGGGTCCGACAACGCTTTAGGGGGAGGGTGCGTGTGACGGCGCGGGTTAGTGTGAGCCTACGGGTTAGGATTAGGGGACGGGTGAGGGTCAGGCTTCGTTGAAGAGTTAGGGTTAGGGTTCGGGCTAGGGTTAGGGTTAGGGTTAGGGGACGGTTTAGGGTCCAGGTGAGGGTCCGACAACGCTTTAGGGGGAGCATGCGTGTGAGGGCGCTGGTTAGTGTGAGCCTACGGGTTAGGATTAGGGGACGGGTGAGGGTCAGGCTTCGGGGAAGTGTTAGGGTTAGGGTTCGGGCTAGGGTTAGGGTTAGGGGACGGGGACGGTTTAGGGTCCAGGTGAGGGTCCGACAACGCTTTAGGGGGAGCGTGTGTGTGAGGGCGCGGGTTAGTGTTAGCGTACGGCTTAGGATTAGGGGACGGGTGAGGGTCATGCTTCGGGGAAGGGTTAGGGTTAGGGTTCGGGCTAGGGTTAGGGTTAGGGGACGGGGACGGTTTAGGGTCCAGGTGAGGGTCCGACAACGCTTTAGGGGGATCGTGCGTGTGAGGGCGCGGGTTACTGTGAGCCTACGGGTTAGGATTAGGTGACGGGTGAGGGTCAGGCTTCGGGGAAGGGTTAGGGTTAGGGTTCGGGCTAGGGATAGGGTTAGGGGACGGGGACGGTTTAGGGTCCAGGTGAGGTTCCGACAACGCTTTAGGGGGAGCGTGCGTGTGAGGGCGCGGGTTAGTGTTACCGTACGGGTTAGGATTACGGGACGGGTGAGCGTCAGGCTTCGGGGAAGGGTTAGGGTTAGGGTTCGGGCTAGGGTTAGGGTTAGGGGACGGGGACGGTTTAGGGTCCAGGTGAGGGTCCGACAAAGCTTTAGGGGGAGCGTGCGTGTGAGGGCGTGGGTTAGTGTTAGCGTACGGGTTAGGATTAGGGAACGGGTGAGGGTCAGGCTTCGGGGAAGGTTTAGGGTTAGGGTTCGGGCTAGGGTTAGGGTTAGGGGACGGGGACGGATTAGGGTCCAGGTGAGGGTCCGACAACGCTTTAGGGGGAGCGTGCGTGTGAGGGCGCGGGTTAGTGTGAGCCTACGGGTTAGGATTAGGGGACGGGTGAGGGTCAGGCTTTGTTGAAGGGTTAGGGTTAGGGTTCGGGTTAGGGGTAGGGTTAGGGTACGGGGACGGTTTAGGGTCCAGGTGAGGGTCCGACAACGCTTTAGGGGGAGCGTGCGTGTGAGGGCGCGGGTTAGTGTGAGCCTACGGGTTAGGATTAGGGGACGGGTGAGGGTCAGGCTTCGGGGAAGTGTTAGGGTTAGGGTTCGGGCTAAGGTTAGGTTTAGGGGACGGGGACGGTTTAGGGTCCAGGTGAGGGTCCGACAACGCTTTAGGGGGAGCGTGCGTGTGAGGGCGCGGGTTAGTGTGAGCCTAAGGCTTAGGATTAGGGGACGGGTGAGGGTCAGCCTTCGGGGAAGGGTTAGGGTTAGGGTTCGGGCTAGGGTTAGGGTTAGGGGACGGGGACTCTGTAGGGTCCAGGTGAGGTTCCGACAATGCTTTAGGGGGAGCGTGCGTGTGAGGGCGCTGGTTAGTGTTAGCGTACGGGTTAGGATTAGGGGACGGGTGAGGGTCAGGCTTCGGGGAAGGGTTAGGGTTAGGGTTCGGGCTAGGGTTAGGGTTAGGGTACGGGGACTCTTTAGGGTCCAGGTGAGGTTCCGACAATGCTTTAGGGGGAGCGTGCGTGTGAGGGCGCGGGTTAGTGTGAGCCTACGGGTTAGGATTAGGGGACGGGTGAGGGTCAGGCTTCGGGGAAGTGTTAGGGTTAGGGTTCGGGTTAGGGTTAGGGTTAGGGGACGGGGACGGTTTAGGGTCCAGGTGAGGGTCTGAGAACCCTTTAGGGGGAGCATGCGTGTGAGGGCCTGGGTTAGTGTTAGCGTGCGGGTTAGGATTAGGGGACGGGTGAGGGTCAGGCTTCGGGGAAGGGTTAGGGTTAGGGTTCGGGCTAGGGTTAGGGTTAGGGGACGGGGACGGCTTAGGGTCCAATTGAGGGTCCGACAACGCTTAAGGGGGAGCGTGCGTGTGAGGGCGCGGGTTAGTGTTAGCGTACGGGTAAGGATTAGCGGACGGGTGAGGGTCAGGCTTCGGGGAAGGGTTAGGGTTAGGGTTCGGGCTAGGGTTAGGGTTAGGGGACGGGGACGGTTTAGGGTCCAGGTGAGGTTCCGACAATGCTTTAGGGGGAGCGTGCATGTAAGGGCGCGGGTTAGTGTGAGCCTACGGGTTAGGATTAGGGGACGGGTGAGGGTCAGGCTTCGGGGAAGGGTTAGGGTTAGGGTTCGGGCTAGGGTTAGGGTTAGGGGACGGGGACGGTTTAGGGTCCAGGTGAGGGTCCGACAACGCTTTAGGGGGAGCGTGCGTGTGAGGGCGCGGGTTAGTGTGAGCCTACGGGTTAGGATTAGGGGACGGCTGAGGGTCAGGCTTCGGGGAAGGGTTAGGGTTAGGGTTCGGGCTAGGGTTAGGGTTAGGGGACGGGGACGGTTTAGGGTCCAGGTGAGGGTCCGAAAACGCTTTAGGGGGAGCGTGCGTGTGAGGGCGCGAATTAGTGTGAGCGTACGCGTTAGGATTAGGTGACGTTTGAGGGTCAGGCTTCGGGGAAGTGTTATGGTTAGGGTTCGGGCTAGGGTTAGGGTTAGGGGACGGGGACGGTTTAGGGTCCTGTTGAGGGTCCGACAACACTTTAGGGGGAGCGTGCGTGTAAGGGCGCGGGTTAGTGTGAGCGTACGGGTTAGGATTAGGGGACGGGTGAGGGTCAGGCTTCGGGGAAGGGTTAGGGTTAGGGTTCGGGCTAGGGTTAGGGTTAGGGGACGGGGACGGTTTAGGATCCAGCTGAGGTTCCGACAACGCTTTAGGGGGAGCGTGCATGTGAGGGCGCGGGTTAGTGTTAGCGTACGGGTTAGGATTAGGGGACGGGTGAGGGTCAGGCTTCGGGGAAGGGTTAGGGTTAGGGTTCGGGCTAGGGTTAGGGTTAGGGGACGGGGACGGTTTAGGGTCGAGGTGAGGGTCCGACAACGCTTTAGGGGGAGCGTGCGTGTGAGGGCGCGGGTTAGTGTGAGCCTACGGGTTAGGATTAGGGGACGGGTGAGGGTCAGGCTTCGGGGAAGGGTTAGGGTTAGGGTTCGGGCTAGGGTTAGGGTTAGGGGACGGAGACGGTTTAGGGTCCAGGTGAGGGTCCGACAACACTTTAGGGGGAGCGTGCGTGTGAGGGCGCGGGTTAGTGTTAGCGTACGGGTTAGGATTAGGGGACGGGTGAGGGTCAGGCTTCGGGGAAGGGTTAGGGTTAGGGTTCGGGCTAGGGTTAGGGTTAGGGGACGGGGACGGTTTAGGGTCCAGGTGAGGGTCCGACAACGCTTTAGGGGGAGCGTGCGTGTGAGGGCGCGGGTTAGTGTTAGCGTACGGCTTAGGATTAGGGGACTGGTGAGGGTCATGCTTCGGGGAAGGGTTAGGGTTAGGGTTCGGGCTAGGGTTAGGGTTAGGGGACGGGGACGGTTTAGGGTCCAGGTGAGGGTCCGACAACGCTTTAGGGGGATCGTGCGTGTGAGGGCGCGGGTTAGTGTGAGCCTACGGGTTAGGATTAGGGGACGGGTGAGGGTCAGGCTTCGGGGAAGGGTTAGGGTTAGGGTTCGGGCTAGGGTTAGGGTTAGGGTACGGGGACGGTTTAGGGTCCAGGTGAGGTTCCGACAACGCTTTAGGGGGAGCGTGCGTGTGAGGGCGCGGGTTAGTGTTACCGTACGGGTTAGGATTAGGGGACGGGTGAGGGTCAGGCTTCGGGGAAGGGTTAGGGTTAGGGTTCGGGCTAGGGTTACGGTTAGGGGACGGGGACGGTTTAGGGTCCAGGTGAGGGTCCGACAACGCTTTAGCGGGAGCGTGCGTGTGAGGGCGTGGGTTAGTGTTAGCGTACGGGTTAGGATTAGGGGACGGGTGAGGGTCAGGCTTCGGGGAAGGGTTAGGGTTAGGGTTCGGGCTAGGGTTAGGGTTAGGAGACGGGGACGGTTTAGGGTCCAGGTGAGCGTCCGACAACGCTTTAGGGGGAGCGTGCGTGTGAGGGCGCGGGTTAGTGTTAGCGTACGGCTTAGGATTAGGGGACGGGTGAGGGTCATGCTTCGGGGAAGGGTTAGGGTTAGGGTTCGGGCTAGGGTTAGGGTTAGGGGACGGGGACGGTTTAGGGTCCAGGTGAGGGTCCGACAGCGCTTTAGGGGGAGCGTGCGTGTGAGGGCGCGGGTTAGTGTGAGCATACGGGTTAGGATTAGCGGTCGGGTGAGGGTCAGGCTTCGGGGAAGGGTTAGGGTTAGGGTTCGGGCTAGGGTTAGGGTTAGGGGACGGGGAAGGTTTAGGGTCCAGGTGAGGGTCCGACAACGCTTTAGGGGGAGCGTGCGTGTGAGGGCGCGGGTTAGTGTTAGCGTACGGTTTAGGATTAGGGGACGGGTGAGGGTCATGCTTCGGGGAAGGGTTAGGGTTAGGGTTCGGGCTAGGGTTAGTGTTAGGGGACGGGGACGGTTTAGGATCCAGGTGAGGGTCCGACAACGCTTTAGGGGGAGCGTGCGTGTGAGGGCGTGGGTTAGTGTGAGCCTACGGGTTAGGACTAGGTGACGGGTGAGGGTCAGGCTTTGGGGAAGGGTTAGGGTTAGGGTTCGGCCTAGGGTTACGGTTAGGGGACGGGGACGGTTTAGGGTCCAGGTGAGGGTCCGACAACGCTTTAGGGGGAGCGTGCGTGTGAGGGCGCGGGTTAGTGTTACCGTACGGGTTAGGATTAGGGGACGGGTGAGCGTCAGGCTTCGGGGAAGGGTTAGGGTTAGGGTTCGGGCTAGGGTTACGGTTAGGGGACGGGGACGGTTTAGGGTTCAGGTGAGGGTCCGACAACGCTTTAGGGGGAGCGTGCGTGTGAGGGCGTGGGGTAGTGTTAGCGTACGGGTTAGGATTAGGGGACGTGTGAGGGTCAGGCTTCGGGGAAGGTTTAGTGTTAGGGTTCGGGCTAGGGTTAGGGTTAGGGGACGGGGACGGTTTAGGGTCCAGGTGAGGGTCCGAGAACGCTTTAGGGGGAGTGTGCGTGTGACGGCGCGGGTTAGTGTGAGCCTACGGGTTAGGATTAGGGGACGGTTCAGGGTCAGGCTTCGTTGAAGAGTTACGGTTAGGGTTCGGGCTAGGGTTAGGGTTAGGGGACGGGGACGGTTTAGGGTCCAGGTGAGGGTCCGACAACGCTTTAGGGGGAGCGTGCGTGTGAGGGCGCGGGTTAGTGTGAGCCTACGGGTTAGGATTAGGGGACGGGTGAGGGTCAGGCTTCGGGGAAGTGTTATGGTTAGGGTTCGGGCTAGGGTTAGGGTTAGGGGACGGGGACGGTTTAGGGTCCTGGTGAGGGTCCGACAACGCTTTAGGGGGAGCGTGCGTGTAAGGGCGCGGGTTAGTGTGAGCCTACGGGGTAGGATTAGGGGACGGGTGAGGGTCAGGCTTCGGGGAAGGGTTAGGGTTAGGGTTCGGGCTAGGGTTAGGGTTAGGGGACGGGGAAGGTTTAGGGTCGAGGTGAGGTTCCGACAACGCTTTATGGGGAGCGTGCGTGTGAGGGCGCGGGTTAGTGTTACCGTACGGGTTAGGATTAGGGGACGGGTGAGCGTCAGGCTTCGGGGAAGGGTTAGGGTTAGGGTTCGGGCTAGGGTTAGGGTTAGGGGACGGGGACGGTTTAGGGTCCAGGTGAGGGTCCGACAACGCTTTAGGGGGAGCGTGCGTGTGAGGGCGTGGGTTAGTGTTAGCGTACGGGTTAGGATTAGGGGACGGATGAGGGTCAGGCTTCGGGGAAGGGTTAGGGTGAGGGTTCGGGCTAGGGTTAGGGTTAGGGGACGGGGACGGTTTAGGGTCCAGGTGAGGGTCTGACAACGCTTTAGGGGGAGCGTGCGTGTGAGGGCACGAGTTAGTGTGAGCGTACGGGTTAGGATTAGGGGACGGGTGAGGGTCAGGCTTCGGGGAAGGGTTAGGGTTAGGGTTCGGGCTAGGGTTAGGGTTAGGGGACGGGGACGGTTTGGGGTCGAGGTGAGGGTCCGACAACGCTTTAGGGGGAGCATGCGTGTGAGCGCGTGGGTTAGTGTGAGCCTACGGCTTAGGATTAGGGGACGGGTGAGGGTCAGGCTTCGGGGAAGGGTTAGGGTTAGGGTTCGGGCTAGGGTTAGGGTTAGTGGACGGGGACGGTTTAGGGTCCAGCTGAGGGTCCGACAACGCTTTGGGGGGAGCGTGCATGTGAGGGCGCGGGTTAGTGTTAGCATACGGGTTAGGATTAGGGGACGGGTGAGGGTCAGGCTTCGGGGAAGGGTTAGGGTTAGGGTTCGGGCTATGGTTAAGGTTAGGGTACTTGGACGGTTTAGGGTCCAGGTGAGGTTCCGAAAATGCTTTAGGGGGAGCGTGCGTGTGAGGGCGCGGGTTAGTGTGAGCCTACGGGTTAGGATTAGGGGACGGGTGAGGGTCAGGCTTCGGGGAAGGGTTAGGGTTAGGGTTCGGGCTAGGGTTAGGGTTAGGGGACGGGGACGGTTTAGGGTCCAGGTGAGGGTCCGACAACGCTTTAGGGGGAGCGTGCGTGTGAGGACGCGGGTTGGTGTGAGCCTACGGGTTAGGATTAGGGGACGGGTGAGGGTCAGGCTTCGGGGAAGGGTTAGGGTTAGGGTTCGGGCTAGGGTTAGGGTTAGGGGACGGGGACGGTTTAGGGTCGAGGTGAGGGTCCGACAACGCTTTAGGGGGAGCGTGCGTGTGAGCGCGCTGGTTAGTGTGAGCCTACGGGTTAGGATTAGGGGACGGGTGAGGGTCAGGCTTCGGGGAAGGGTTAGGGTTAGGGTTCGGGCTAGGGTTAGGGTTAGGGGACGGGGACGGTTTAGGGTCCAGGTGAGGGTCCGACAACGCTTTAGGGGGAGCGTGCGTGTGAGGGTGCGGGTTAGTGTGAGCCTACGGGTTAGGATTAGGGGACGGGTGAGGGTCAGGCTTCGGGGAAGGGTTAGGGTTAGGGTTCGGGCTAGGGTTAGGGTTAGGGGACGGGGACGGTTTAGGATCCAGCTGAGGGTCCGACAACGCTTTAGTGGGAGCGTGCATGTGAGGGCGCGGATTAGTGTTACCGTACGGGTTAGGATTAAGGGACGGGTGAGGGTCAGGCTTCGGGGAAGTGTTAGGGTTAGGGTTCGGGCTAGGGTTAGGGTTAGGGGACGGGGACGGTTTAGGGTCCAGGTGAGGGTCCGACAACGCCTTAGGGGGAGCGTGCGTGTGAGGGCGTGGGTTAGTCTTAGCGTACGGGTTAGGATTAGGGGACGGGTGAGGGTCAGGCTTCGGGGAAGGGTTAGGGTTAGGGTTCGGGCTAGGGTTAGGGTTAGGGGACGGGGACGGTTTAGGGTCCAGGTGAGGGTCCGACAACGCTTTCGGGGAGCGTGCGTGTGAGGGCGCGGGTTAGTGTGAGCCTACGGGTTAGGATTAGGGGACGGGTGAGGGTCAGGCTTCGTTGAAGGGTTAGCATTAGGGTTCGGGCTAGTGTTAGGGTTAGGGTACGGGGACGGTTTAGGGTCCAGGTGAGGGTCCGACAACGCTTTAGGTGGAGCGTGCGTGTGAGGGCGCGGGTTAGTGTGAGCCTACGGGTTAGGATTAGGGGACGGGTGAGGGTCAGGCTTCGGGGAAGTGTTAGGGTTAGGGTTCGGGCTAGGGTTAGCTTTAGGGGACGGGGACGGTTTAGGGTCCAGGTGAGGGTCCGACAACGCTTTAGGGGGAGCATGCGTGTGAGGGCCCGGGTTAGTGTTAGCGTGCGGGTTAGGATTAGGGGACGGGTGAGGGTCAGGCTTCGGGGAAGGGTTAGGGTTAGGGTTCGGGCTAGGGTTAGGGTTAGGGGACGGGGACGGTTTAGGATCCAGCTGAGGGTCCGACAACGCTTTAGGGGGAGCGTGCATGTGAGGGCGCGGGTTAGTCTTAGCGTACGGGTTAGGATTAGGGGACGGGTGAGGGTCAGGCTTCGGGGAAGGGTTAGGGTTAGGGTTCGGGCTAGGGTTAGGGTTAGGGGACGGGGACAGTTTAGGGTCGAGGTGAGGGTCCGACAACGCTTTAGGGGGAGCGTGCGTGTGAGGGCGCTGGTTAGTGTGAGCCTACGGGTTAGGATTAGGGGACGGGTGAGGGTCAGGCTTCGGGGAAGGGTTAGGGTTAGGGTTCGGGCTAGGGTTAGGGTTAGGGGACGGGGACGGTTTAGGGTCCAGGTGAGGGTCCGACAACGCTTTAGGGGGAGCGTGCGTGTGAGGGCGCGGGTTAGTGTTAGCGTACGGGTTAGGATTAGGGGACGGGTGAGGGTCAGGCTTCGGGGAAGGGTTAGGGTTAGGGTTCGGGCTAGGGTTAGGGTTAGGGGACGGGGACGGTTTAGGGTCGAGGTGAGGGTCCGACAACGCTTTAGGGGGAGCGTGCGTGTGAGGGCGCGGGTTAGTGTTAGCGTACGGCTTAGGATTAGGGGACGGGTGAGGGTCATGCTTCGGGGAAGGGTTAGGGTTAGGGTTCGGGCTAGGGTTAGGGTTAGGGGACGGGGACGGTTTAGGGTCCAGGTGAGGGTCCGACAACGCTTTAGGGGGAGCGTGCGTGTGAGGGCGCGGGTTAGTGTGAGCCTACAGGTTAGGATTAGGGGACAGGTGAGGGTCAGGCTTCGTTGAAGGGTTAAGGTTAGGGTTCGGGCTAGGGTTAGGGTTAGGGTATGGGGACGGTTTAGGGTCCAGGTGAGGGTCCGACAACGCTTTAGGGGGAGCGTGCGTGTGAGGGCGCGGGTTAGTGTGAGCCTAAGGCTTAGGATTAGGGGACGGGTGAGGGTCAGGCTTCGGGGAAGTGTTAGGGTTAGGGTTCGGGCTAGGGTTAGGGTTAGGGGACGGGGACGGTTTAGGGTCCAGGTGAGGGTCTGACAACGCTTTAGGGGGAGCATGCGTGTGAGGGCCTGGTTTAGTGTTAGTGTGCGGGTTAGGATTAGGGGACGGGTGAGGGTCAGGCTTCGGGGAAGGGTTAGGGTTAGGGTTCGGGCTAGTGTTAGGGTTAGGGGACGGGGACGGTTTAGGGTCCAGGTGAGGGTCCGACAACGCTTTAGGGGGAGCGTGCGTGTGAGGGCGTGGGTTAGTGTTAGCGTACGGGTTAGGATTAGGGGACGGGTGAGGGTCAGGCTTCGGGGAAGGGTTAGGGTTAGGGTTCGGGCTAGGGTTAGGGTTAGGGGACGGGGACGGTTTAGGGTCCAGGTGAGGTTCCGACAATGCTTTAGGGGGAGCGTGCATGTGAGGGCGCGGGTTAGTGTGAGCCTACGGGTTAGGATTAGGGGACGGGTGAGGGTCAGGCTTCGGGGAAGGGTTAGGGTTAGGGTTCGGGCTAGGGTTAGGGTTAGGGGACGGGGACGGTTTAGGGTCCAGGTGAGGGTCCGACAACCCTTTAGGGGGAGCGTGCGTGTGAGGGCGTGGGTTAGTGTGAGCCTACGGGTTAGGATTAGGGGACGGCTGAGGGTCAGGCTTCGGGGAAGGGTTATGGTTAGGGTTCGGGCTAGGGTTAGGGTTAGGGGACGGGGACGGTTTAGGGTCCAGGTGAGGGTCTGACAACGCTTTAGGGGGAGCGTGCGTGTGAGGGCGCGAGTTAGTGTGAGCGTACGGGTTAGGATTAGGGGACGGGTGAGGGTCAGGCTTTGGGGAAGTGTTATGGTTAGGTTTTGGGCTAGGGTTAGGGTTAGGGGACGGGGACGGTTTAGGGTCCTGGTGAGGGTCCGACAACGCTTAAGGGGGAGCGTGCGTGTAAGGGCGCGGGTTAGTGTGAGCCTACGGGTTAGGATTAGGGGACGGGTGAGGGTCAGGCTTCGGGGAAGGGTTAGGGTTAGGGTTCGGGTTAGGGTTAGGGGACGGGGACGGTTTAGGATCCAGCTGAGGGTCCGACAACGCTTTAGGGGGAGCGTGCGTGTGAGGGCGCGGGTTAGTGTTAGCGTACGTGTTAGGATTAGGGGACGAGTGAGGGTCAGGCTTCGGGGAAGGGTTAGGGTTAGGGTTCGGGCTAGGGTTAGGGTTAGGGGACGGGCACGGTTTAGGGTCGAGGTGAGGGTCCGACAACGCTTTAGGGGGAGCGTGCGTGTGAGGGCGCGGGTTAGTGTGAGCCTACGGGTTAGGATTAGGGGACGGGTGAGGGTCAGGCTTCGGGGAAGGGTTAGGGTTAGGGTTCGGGCTAGGGTTAGGGTTAGGGGACGGGGACGGTTTAGGGTCCAGGTGAGGGTCCGACAACGCTTTAGGGGGAGCATGCGTGTGAGGGCGCGGGTTAGTTTGAGCCTACGGGTTAGGATTAGGGGACGGGTGAGGGTCAGGCTTCGTTGAAGGGTTAGGGTTAGGGTTCGGGCTAGGGTTAGGGTTAGGGTACGGGGACGATTTAGGGTCCAGGTGAGGGTCCGACAACGCTTTAGGGGGAGCGTGCGTGTGAGGGCGCGGGTTAGTGTGAGCCTACGGGTTAGGATTAGGGGACGGGTGAGGGTCAGGCTTCGGGGAAGTGTTAGGGTTAGGGTTCGGGCTAGGGTTAGGTTTAGGGGACGGGGACGGTTTAGGGTCCAGGTGAGGGTCCGACAGCGCTTTAGGGGGAGCATGCGTGTGAGGGCCCGGGTTATTGTTAGCGTGCGGATTAGGATTAGGGGACGGGTGAGGGTCAGGCTTCGGGGAAGGGTTAGGGTTAGGGTTCGGGCTAGGGTTAGTGTTAGGGGACGGGGACGGTTTAGGGTCCAGGTGAGGGTCTGACAACGCTTTAGGGGGAGCGTGCGTGTGTGGGCGCGAGTTAGAGTGAGCGTACGGGTTAGGATTAGGGGACGGGTGAGGGTCAGGCTTCGGGGAAGTGTTATGGTTAGGGTTTGGGCTAGGGTTAGGGTTAGGGGATGGGGACGGTTTAGTGTCCTGGTGAGGGTCCGTCAACGCTTTAGGGGGAGCGTGCGTGTAAGGGCGCGGGTTAGTGTGAGCCTACGGGTTAGGATTAGGGGACGGGTGAGGGTCAGGCTTCGGGGAAGGGTTAGGGTTAGGGTTCGGGCTAGGGTTAGGGTTAGGGGACGGGGACGGTTTAGGGTCCAGGTGAGGGTCCGACAGCGCTTTAGGGGGAGCGTGCGTGTGAGGGCGCGGGTTAGTGTGAGCCTACGGGTTAGGAATAGGGGACGGGTGAGTGTCAGGCTTCGGGGAAGGGTTAGGGTTAGGGTTCGGGCAAGGGTTAGGGTTAGGGGACGGGGACGGTTTAGGGTCGAGGTGAGGGTCCGAGAACGCTTTAGGGGGAGCGTGCGTGTGAGGGCGCTGGTTAGTGTGAGCCTACGGGTTAGGATTAGGGGACGGGTGAGGGTCAGGCTTCGGGGAAGGATTAGGGTTAGGGTTCGGGCTAGGGTTAGGGTTAGGGGACGGGGACGGTTTAGGGTCCAGGTGAGGGTCCGACAACGCTTTAGGGGGAGCGTGCGTGTGAGGGCTCGGGTTAGTGTTAGCGTACGGGTTAGGATTAGGGGACGGGTGAGGGTCAGGTTTCGGGGAAGGGTTAGGGTTAGGGTTCGGGCTAGGGTTAGGGTTAGGGGACGGGGACGGTTTAGGGTCCAGGTGAGGTTCCGACAATGCTTTAGGGGGAGCGTGCATGTGAGGGCGCGGGTTAGTGTGAGCCTACGGGTTAGGATTAGGGGACGGGTGAGGGTCAGGCTTCGGGGAAGGGTTAGGGTTAGGGTTCGGGCTAGGGTTAGGGTTAGGGGACGGGGACGGTTTAGGGTCCAGGTGAGGGTCCGACAACGCTTTAGGGGGAGCGTGCATGTGAGGGCGTGGGTTAGTGTGAGCATCCGGGTTAGGATTAGGGGACGGGTGAGGGTCAGGCTTCGGGGAAGGGTTAGGGTTAGGGTTCGGGCTAGGGTTAGGGTTAGGGGACGGGGACGGTTTAGGGTCCAGGTGAGGGTCTGACAACGCTTTAGGGGGAGCGTGCGTGTGAGGGCGCGAGTTAGTGTGTGCGTACGGGTTAGGATTAGGGGACGGGTGAGGGTCAGGCTTCGGGGAAGTGTTATGGTTAGGGTTCGGGCTAGGGTTAGGGTTAGGGGACGGGGACGGTTTAGGGTCCTGGTGAGGGTCCGACAACGCTTAAGGGGGAGCGTGCGTGTAAGGGCGCGGGTGAGTGTGAGCCTACGGGTTAGTATTAGGGGACGGGTGAGGGTCAGGCTTCGGGGAAGGGTTAGGGTTAGGGTTCGGGCTAGGGTTAGGGTTAGGGGACGGGGACGGTTTAGGGTCCAGGTGAGGGTCCGACAACGCTTTAGGGGGATCGTGCGTGTGAGGGCGCGGGTTAGTGTGATCCTACGGGTTAGGATTAGGTGACGGGTGAGGGTCAGGCTTCGGGGAAGGGTTAGGGTTAGGGTTCGGGCTAGGGTTAGGGTTAGGGGACGGGGACGGTTTAGGGTCCAGGTGAGGTTCCGACAATGCTTTAGGGGGAGCGTGCGTGTGAGGGCGCGGGTTAGTGTGAGCCTACGGGTTAGGATTAGGGGACGGGTGAGGGTCAGGCTTCGGGGAAGGGTTAGGGTTAGGGTTCGGGCTAGGGTTAGGGTTAGGGGACGGGGACGGTTTAGGGTCCAGGTGATGGTCTGACAACGCTTTAGGGGGAGCGTGCGTGTGAGGGCGCGGGTTAGTGTGAGCCTACAGGTTAGGATTAGGGGACGGGTGAGGGTCAGGCTTCGTTGAAGGGTTAAGGTTAGGGTTCGGGCTAGGGTTAAGGTTAGGGTACGGGGACGGTTTAGGGTCCAGGTGAGGGTCCGACAACGCTTTAGGGGGAGCGTGCGTGTGAGGGCGCGGTTTAGTGTGAGCCTACGGGTTAGGATTAGGGGACGGGTGAGGGTCAGGCTTCGGGGAATTGTTAGGGTTAGGGTTCGGGCTAGGGTTAGGGTTAGGGGACCGGGACGGTTTAGGGTCCAGGTGAGGGTCTGACAACGCTATAGGGGGAGCGTGCGTGTGAGGGCCTGGGTTAGTGTTAGCGTGCGGGTTAGGATTAGGGGACGGGTGCGGGTCAGGCTTCGGGGAAGGGTTAGGGTTAGGGTTCGGGCTAGGGTTAGGGTTAGGGGACGGGGACGGCTTAGGGTCCAATTGAGGGTCCGACCACGCTTTAGGGGGAGCGTGCGTGTGAGGGCGCGGGTTAGTGTTAGCGTACGGGTTAGGATTAGGGGACGGGTGAGGGTCAGGCTTCGGGGAAGGGTTAGGGTTAGGGTTCGGGCTAGGGTTAGGGTTAGGGGACGGGGACGGTTTAGGGTCCAGGTGAGGTTCCGACAATGCTTTAGGGGGAGCGTGCATGTGAGGGCGCGGGTTAGTGTGAGCCTACGGGTTAGGATTAGGGGACGGGTGAGGGTCAGGCTTCGGGGAAGGGTTAGGGTTAGGGTTCGGGCTAGGGTTAGGGTTAGGGGACGGGGACGGTTTAGGGTCCAGGTGAGGGTCCGACAACGCTTTAGGGGGAGCGTGCATGTGAGGGCGTGGGTTAGTGTGAGCATCCGGGTTAGGATTAGGGGACGGGTGAGGGTCAGGCTTCGGGGAAGGGTTAGGGTTAGGGTTCGGGCTAGGGTTAGGGTTAGGGGACGGGGACGGTTTAGGGTCCAGGTGAGGGTCCGACAACGCTTTAGGGGGAGCGTGCGTGTGAGGGCGCGGGTTAGTGTTAGCGTACGGGTTAGGATTAGGGGACGGGTGAGGGTCAGGCTTCGGGGAAGGGTTAGGGTTAGGGTTCGGGCTAGGGTTAGGGTTAGGGGACGGGGACGGTTTAGGGTCGAGGTGAGGGTCCGACAACGCTTTAGGGGGAGCGTGCGTGTGAGGGCGCGGGTTAGTGTTAGCGTACGGCTTAGGATTAGGGGACGGGTGAGGGTCATGCTTCGGGGAAGGGTTAGGGTTAGGGTTCGGGCTAGGGTTAGGGTTAGGGGACGGGGACGGTTTAGGGTCCAGGTGAGGGTCCGACAACGCTTTAGGGGGAGCGTGCGTGTGAGGGCGCGGGTTAGTGTGAGCCTACAGGTTAGGATTAGGGGACAGGTGAGGGTCAGGCTTCGTTGAAGGGTTAAGGTTAGGGTTCGGGCTAGGGTTAGGGTTAGGGTATGGGGACGGTTTAGGGTCCAGGTGAGGGTCCGACAACGCTTTAGGGGGAGCGTGCGTGTGAGGGCGCGGGTTAGTGTGAGCCTAAGGCTTAGGATTAGGGGACGGGTGAGGGTCAGGCTTCGGGGAAGTGTTAGGGTTAGGGTTCGGGCTAGGGTTAGGGTTAGGGGACGGGGACGGTTTAGGGTCCAGGTGAGGGTCTGACAACGCTTTAGGGGGAGCATGCGTGTGAGGGCCTGGTTTAGTGTTAGTGTGCGGGTTAGGATTAGGGGACGGGTGAGGGTCAGGCTTCGGGGAAGGGTTAGGGTTAGGGTTCGGGCTAGTGTTAGGGTTAGGGGACGGGGACGGTTTAGGGTCCAGGTGAGGGTCCGACAACGCTTTAGGGGGAGCGTGCGTGTGAGGGCGTGGGTTAGTGTTAGCGTACGGGTTAGGATTAGGGGACGGGTGAGGGTCAGGCTTCGGGGAAGGGTTAGGGTTAGGGTTCGGGCTAGGGTTAGGGTTAGGGGACGGGGACGGTTTAGGGTCCAGGTGAGGTTCCGACAATGCTTTAGGGGGAGCGTGCATGTGAGGGCGCGGGTTAGTGTGAGCCTACGGGTTAGGATTAGGGGACGGGTGAGGGTCAGGCTTCGGGGAAGGGTTAGGGTTAGGGTTCGGGCTAGGGTTAGGGTTAGGGGACGGGGACGGTTTAGGGTCCAGGTGAGGGTCCGACAACCCTTTAGGGGGAGCGTGCGTGTGAGGGCGTGGGTTAGTGTGAGCCTACGGGTTAGGATTAGGGGACGGCTGAGGGTCAGGCTTCGGGGAAGGGTTATGGTTAGGGTTCGGGCTAGGGTTAGGGTTAGGGGACGGGGACGGTTTAGGGTCCAGGTGAGGGTCTGACAACGCTTTAGGGGGAGCGTGCGTGTGAGGGCGCGAGTTAGTGTGAGCGTACGGGTTAGGATTAGGGGACGGGTGAGGGTCAGGCTTTGGGGAAGTGTTATGGTTAGGTTTTGGGCTAGGGTTAGGGTTAGGGGACGGGGACGGTTTAGGGTCCTGGTGAGGGTCCGACAACGCTTAAGGGGGAGCGTGCGTGTAAGGGCGCGGGTTAGTGTGAGCCTACGGGTTAGGATTAGGGGACGGGTGAGGGTCAGGCTTCGGGGAAGGGTTAGGGTTAGGGTTCGGGTTAGGGTTAGGGGACGGGGACGGTTTAGGATCCAGCTGAGGGTCCGACAACGCTTTAGGGGGAGCGTGCGTGTGAGGGCGCGGGTTAGTGTTAGCGTACGTGTTAGGATTAGGGGACGAGTGAGGGTCAGGCTTCGGGGAAGGGTTAGGGTTAGGGTTCGGGCTAGGGTTAGGGTTAGGGGACGGGCACGGTTTAGGGTCGAGGTGAGGGTCCGACAACGCTTTAGGGGGAGCGTGCGTGTGAGGGCGCGGGTTAGTGTGAGCCTACGGGTTAGGATTAGGGGACGGGTGAGGGTCAGGCTTCGGGGAAGGGTTAGGGTTAGGGTTCGGGCTAGGGTTAGGGTTAGGGGACGGGGACGGTTTAGGGTCCAGGTGAGGGTCCGACAACGCTTTAGGGGGAGCATGCGTGTGAGGGCGCGGGTTAGTTTGAGCCTACGGGTTAGGATTAGGGGACGGGTGAGGGTCAGGCTTCGTTGAAGGGTTAGGGTTAGGGTTCGGGCTAGGGTTAGGGTTAGGGTACGGGGACGATTTAGGGTCCAGGTGAGGGTCCGACAACGCTTTAGGGGGAGCGTGCGTGTGAGGGCGCGGGTTAGTGTGAGCCTACGGGTTAGGATTAGGGGACGGGTGAGGGTCAGGCTTCGGGGAAGTGTTAGGGTTAGGGTTCGGGCTAGGGTTAGGTTTAGGGGACGGGGACGGTTTAGGGTCCAGGTGAGGGTCCGACAGCGCTTTAGGGGGAGCATGCGTGTGAGGGCCCGGGTTATTGTTAGCGTGCGGATTAGGATTAGGGGACGGGTGAGGGTCAGGCTTCGGGGAAGGGTTAGGGTTAGGGTTCGGGCTAGGGTTAGTGTTAGGGGACGGGGACGGTTTAGGGTCCAGGTGAGGGTCTGACAACGCTTTAGGGGGAGCGTGCGTGTGTGGGCGCGAGTTAGAGTGAGCGTACGGGTTAGGATTAGGGGACGGGTGAGGGTCAGGCTTCGGGGAAGTGTTATGGTTAGGGTTTGGGCTAGGGTTAGGGTTAGGGGATGGGGACGGTTTAGTGTCCTGGTGAGGGTCCGTCAACGCTTTAGGGGGAGCGTGCGTGTAAGGGCGCGGGTTAGTGTGAGCCTACGGGTTAGGATTAGGGGACGGGTGAGGGTCAGGCTTCGGGGAAGGGTTAGGGTTAGGGTTCGGGCTAGGGTTAGGGTTAGGGGACGGGGACGGTTTAGGGTCCAGGTGAGGGTCCGACAGCGCTTTAGGGGGAGCGTGCGTGTGAGGGCGCGGGTTAGTGTGAGCCTACGGGTTAGGAATAGGGGACGGGTGAGTGTCAGGCTTCGGGGAAGGGTTAGGGTTAGGGTTCGGGCAAGGGTTAGGGTTAGGGGACGGGGACGGTTTAGGGTCGAGGTGAGGGTCCGAGAACGCTTTAGGGGGAGCGTGCGTGTGAGGGCGCTGGTTAGTGTGAGCCTACGGGTTAGGATTAGGGGACGGGTGAGGGTCAGGCTTCGGGGAAGGATTAGGGTTAGGGTTCGGGCTAGGGTTAGGGTTAGGGGACGGGGACGGTTTAGGGTCCAGGTGAGGGTCCGACAACGCTTTAGGGGGAGCGTGCGTGTGAGGGCGCGGGTTAGTGTTAGCGTACGGGTTAGGATTAGGGGACGGGTGAGGGTCAGGCTTCGGGGAAGGGTTAGGGTTAGGGTTCGGGCTAGGGTTAGGGTTAGGGGACGGGGACGGTTTAGGGTCCAGGTGAGGTTCCGACAATGCTTTAGGGGGAGCGTGCATGTGAGGGCGCGGGTTAGTGTGAGCCTACGGGTTAGGATTAGGGGACGGGTGAGGGTCAGGCTTCGGGGAAGGGTTAGGGTTAGGGTTCGGGCTAGGGTTAGGGTTAGGGGACGGGGACGGTTTAGGGTCCAGGTGAGGGTCCGACAACGCTTTAGGGGGAGCGTGCATGTGAGGGCGTGGGTTAGTGTGAGCATCCGGGTTAGGATTAGGGGACGGGTGAGGGTCAGGCTTCGGGGAAGGGTTAGGGTTAGGGTTCGGGCTAGGGTTAGGGTTAGGGGACGGGGACGGTTTAGGGTCCAGGTGAGGGTCTGACAACGCTTTAGGGGGAGCGTGCGTGTGAGGGCGCGAGTTAGTGTGTGCGTACGGGTTAGGATTAGGGGACGGGTGAGGGTCAGGCTTCGGGGAAGTGTTATGGTTAGGGTTCGGGCTAGGGTTAGGGTTAGGGGACGGGGACGGTTTAGGGTCCTGGTGAGGGTCCGACAACGCTTAAGGGGGAGCGTGCGTGTAAGGGCGCGGGTGAGTGTGAGCCTACGGGTTAGTATTAGGGGACGGGTGAGGGTCAGGCTTCGGGGAAGGGTTAGGGTTAGGGTTCGGGCTAGGGTTAGGGTTAGGGGACGGGGACGGTTTAGGGTCCAGGTGAGGGTCCGACAACGCTTTAGGGGGATCGTGCGTGTGAGGGCGCGGGTTAGTGTGATCCTACGGGTTAGGATTAGGTGACGGGTGAGGGTCAGGCTTCGGGGAAGGGTTAGGGTTAGGGTTCGGGCTAGGGTTAGGGTTAGGGGACGGGGACGGTTTAGGGTCCAGGTGAGGTTCCGACAATGCTTTAGGGGGAGCGTGCGTGTGAGGGCGCGGGTTAGTGTGAGCCTACGGGTTAGGATTAGGGGACGGGTGAGGGTCAGGCTTCGGGGAAGGGTTAGGGTTAGGGTTCGGGCTAGGGTTAGGGTTAGGGGACGGGGACGGTTTAGGGTCCAGGTGATGGTCTGACAACGCTTTAGGGGGAGCGTGCGTGTGAGGGCGCGGGTTAGTGTGAGCCTACAGGTTAGGATTAGGGGACGGGTGAGGGTCAGGCTTCGTTGAAGGGTTAAGGTTAGGGTTCGGGCTAGGGTTAAGGTTAGGGTACGGGGACGGTTTAGGGTCCAGGTGAGGGTCCGACAACGCTTTAGGGGGAGCGTGCGTGTGAGGGCGCGGTTTAGTGTGAGCCTACGGGTTAGGATTAGGGGACGGGTGAGGGTCAGGCTTCGGGGAATTGTTAGGGTTAGGGTTCGGGCTAGGGTTAGGGTTAGGGGACCGGGACGGTTTAGGGTCCAGGTGAGGGTCTGACAACGCTATAGGGGGAGCGTGCGTGTGAGGGCCTGGGTTAGTGTTAGCGTGCGGGTTAGGATTAGGGGACGGGTGCGGGTCAGGCTTCGGGGAAGGGTTAGGGTTAGGGTTCGGGCTAGGGTTAGGGTTAGGGGACGGGGACGGCTTAGGGTCCAATTGAGGGTCCGACCACGCTTTAGGGGGACCGTGCGTGTGAGGGCGCGGGTTAGTGTGAGCGTACGACTTAGGATTAGGGGACGGGTGAGGGTCATGCTTCGGGGAAGGGTTAGGGTTAGGGTTCGGGCTAGGGTTAGGGTTAGGGGACAGGGACGGTTTAGGGTCCAGGTGAGTGTCCGACAACGCTTTAGGGGGATCGTGCGTGTGAGGGCGCGGGTTAGTGTGATCCTACAGGTTAGGATTAGGTGACGGGTGAGGGTCAGGCTTCGGGGAAGGGTTAGGGTTAGGGTTCGGGCTAGGGTTAAGGTTAGGGGACGGGGACGGTTTAGGGTCCAGGTGAGGGTCCGACAACGCTTTAGGGGAGCGTGCGTGTGAGGGCGCGGGTTAGTGTTATCGTACGGGTTAGGATTAGGGGACGGGTGAGCGTCAGGCTTCGGGGAAGGGTTAGGGTTAGGGTTCGGGCTAGGGTTAGGGTTAGGGGACGGGGACGGTTTAGGGTCCAGGTGAGGGTCCGACAACGCTTTAGGGGGAGCGTGCATGTGAGGGCGTGGGTTAGTGTTAGCGTACGGGTTAGGATTAGGGGACGGGTGAGGGTCAGGCTTCGGGGAAGGGTTAGGGTTAGGGTTCGGGCTAGGGTTAGGGTTAGGGGACGGAGACGCTTTAGGATCCAGGTGAGGGTCCGACAACGCTTTAGGGGGAGCGTGCGTGTGAGGGCGCGGGTTAGTGTGAGCCTACGTGTTAGGATTAGGGGACGGGTGAGGGTCAGGCTTCGTTGAAGGGTTAGGGTTAGGGTTCGGGCTAGGGTTAGGGTTAGGGTACGGGGACGGTTTAGGGTCCAGGTGAGGGTCCGACAACGCTTTAGGGGGAGCGAGCGTGTGAGGGCGCGGGTTAGTGTGAGCGTACGGGTTAGGATTAGGGGACGGGTGAGGGTCAGGCTTCGGGGAAGTGTTAGGGTTAGGGTTCGGGCTAGGGTTAGGGTTAGGGGATGGGGACGGTTTAGGGTCGAGGTGAGGGTCCGAAAACGCTTTAGGGGGAGCGTGCGTGTGAGGGCCTGGGTTAGTGTTAGCGTGCGGGTTAGGATTAGGGGACGGGTGAGGGTCAGGCTTCGGGGAAGGGTTAGGGTTAGGGTTCGGGGTAGGGTTAGGGTTAGGGGACGGGGACGGCTTAGGGTCCAATTGAGGGTCCGACAACGCTTTAGGGGGAGCGTGCGTGTGAGGGCGCGGGTTAGTGTTAGCGTACGGGTAAGGATTAGCGGACGGGTGAGGGTCAGGCTTCGGGGAAGGGTTAGGGTTAGGGTTCGGGCTAGGGTTAGGGTTAGGGGACGGGGACGGTTTAGGGTCCAGGTGAGGTTCCGACAATGCTTTAGGGGGAGCGTGCATGTAAGGGCGCGGGTTAGTGTGAGCCTACGGGTTAGGATTAGGGGACGGGTGAGGGTCAGGCTTCGGGGAAGGGTTAGGCTTAGGGTTCGGGCTAGGGTTAGGGTTAGGGGACGGGGACGGTTTAGGGTCCAGGTGAGGGTCCGACAACGCTTTAGGGGGAGCGTGCGTGTGAGGGCGCGGGTTAGTGTGAGCCTACGGGTTAGGATTAGGGGACGGCTGATGGTCAGGCTTTGGGGAAGGGTTAGGGTTAGGGTTCGGGCTAGGGTTAGGGTTAGGGGACGGGGACGGTTTAGGGTCCAGGTGAGGGTCTGACAACGCTTTAGGGGGAGCGTGCATGTGAGGGCGCGAGTTAGTGTGAGCGTACGGGTTAGGATTAGGGGACGTTTGAGGGTCAGGCTTCGGGGAAGTGTTATGGTTAGGGTTCGGGCTAGGGTTAGGATTAGGGGACGGGGACGGTTTAGGGTCCTGTTGAGGGTCCGACAACGCTTTAGGGGGAGCGTGCGTGTAAGGGCGCGGGTTAGTGTGAGCCTACGGGTTAGGATTAGGGGACGGGTGAGGGTCAGGCTTCGGGGAAGGGTTAGGGTTAGGGTTCGTTCTAGGGTTAGGGTTAGGGGACGGGGACGGTTTAGGATCCAGCTGAGGGTCCGACAACGCTTTAGGGGGAGCGTGCGTGTGAGGGCGCGGGTTAGTGTTAGCGTACGGGTTAGGATTAGGGGACGGGTGAGGGTCAGGCTTCGGGGAAGGGTTAGGGTTAGGGTTCGGGCTAGGGTTAGGGTTAGGGGACGGGGACGGTTTAAGGTCGAGGTGAGGGTCCGACAACGCTTTAGGGGGAGCGTGCGTGTGAGGGCGCGGGTTAGTGTGAGCCTACGGGTTAGGATTAGGGGACGGGTGAGGGTCAGGCTTCGGGGAAGGGTTAGGGTTAGGGTTCGGACTAGGGTTAGGGTTAGGGGACGGGGACGGTTTAGGGTCCAGGTGAGGGTCCGACAACGCTTTAGGGGGAGCGTGCGTGTGAGGGCGCGGGTTAGTGTTAGCGTACGGCTTAGGATTAGGGGACGGGTGAGGGTCATGCTTCGGGGCAGGGTTAGGGTTAGGGTTCGGGCTAGGGTTAGGGTTAGGGGACGGGGACGGTTTAGGGTCCAGGTGAGGGTCCGACAGCGCTTTAGGGGGAGCGTGCGTGTGAGGGCGCGGGTTAGTGTGAGCCTACGGGTTAGGATTAGGTGACGGGTGAGGGTCATGCTTCGGGGAAGGGTTAGAGTTAGGGTTCGGGCTAGGGTTAGGGTTAGGGGACGGGGAAGGTTTAGGGTCCAGGTGAGGGTCCGACAACGCTTTAGGGGGAGCGTGCGTGTGAGGGCGCGGGTTAGTGTTAGCGTACGTTTTAGGATTAGGGGACGGGTGAGGGTCATGCTTCGGGGAAGGGTTAGGGTTAGGGTTCGGGCTAGGGTTAGGGTTAGGGGACGGGGACGGTTTAGGATCCAGGTGAGGGTCCGACAACGCTTTAGGGGGAGCGTGCGTGTGAGGGCGTGGGTTAGTGTGAGCCTACGGGTTAGGACTAGGTGACGGGTGAGGGTCAGGCTTCGGGGAAGTGTTAGGGTTAGGGTTCGGGCTAGGGTTACGGTTAGGGGACGGGGACGGTTTAGGGTCCAGGTGAGGGTCCGACAACGCTTTAGGGGGAGCGTGCGTGTGAGGGCGCGGGTTAGTGTTAGCGTACGGGTTAGGATTAGGGGACGGGTGAGCGTCAGGCTTCGGGGAAGGGTTAGGGTTAGGGTTCGGTCTAGGGTTATGGTTAGGGGACGGGGACGGTTTAGGGTCCAGGTGAGGGTCCGACAACGCTTTAGGGGCAGCGTGCGTGTGAGGGCGTGGGTTAGTGTTAGCGTACGGGTTAGGATTAGGGGACGGGTGAGGGTCAGGCTTCGGGGAAGGTTTACGGTTAGGGTTCGGGCTAGGGTTAGGGTTAGGGGACAGGGACGGTTTAGGGTCCAGGTGAGGGTCCGACAACGCTTTAGGGGGAGGGTGCGTGTGACGGCGCGGGTTAGTGTGAGCCTACGGGTTAGGATTAGGGGACGGGTGAGGGTCAGGCTTCGTTGAAGAGTTAGGGTTAGGGTTCGGGCTAGGGTTAGGTTTAGGGTTAGGGGACGGTTTAGGGTCCAGGTGAGGGTCCGACAACGCTTTAGGGGGAGCATGCGTGTGAGGGCGCTGGTTAGTGTGAGCCTTCGGGTTAGGATTAGGGGACGGGTGAGGGTCAGGCTTCGGGGAAGTGTTAGGGTTAGGGTTCGGGCTAGGGTTAGGGTTAGGGGACGGGGACGGTTTAGGGTCCAGGTGAGGGTCCGACAACGCTTTAGGGGGAGCGTGTGTGTGAGGGCGCGGGTTAGTGTTAGCGTACGGGTTAGGATTAGGGGACGGGTGAGGGTCATGCTTCGGGGAAGGGTTAGGGTTAGGGTTCGGGCTAGGGTTAGGGTTAGGGGACGGGGACGGTTTAGGGTCCAGGTGAGGGTCCGACAACGCTTTAGGGGGATCGTGCGTGTGAGGGCGCGGGTTAGTGTGAGCCTACGGGTTAGGATTAGGTGACGGGTGAGGGTCAGGCTTCGGGGAAGGGTTAGGGTTAGGGTTCGGGCTAGGGATAGGGTTAGGGGACGGGGACGGTTTAGGGTCCAGGAGAGGTTCCGACAACGCTTTAGGGGGAGCGTGCGTGTGAGGGCGCGGGTTAGTGTTACCGTACGGGTTAGGATTACGGGACGGGTGAGCGTCAGGCTTCGGGGAAGGGTTAGGGTTAGGGTTCGGGCTAGGGTTAGGGTTAGGGGACGGGGACGGTTTAGGGTCCAGGTGAGGGTCCGACAAAGCTTTAGGGGGAGCGTGCGTGTGAGGGCGTGGGTTAGTGTTAGCGTACGGGTTAGGATTAGGGAACGGGTGAGGGTCAGGCTTCGGGGAAGGTTTAGGGTTAGGGTTCGGGCTAGGGTTAGGGTTAGGCGACGGGGACGGTTTAGGGTCCAGGTGAGGGTCCGACAACGCTTTAGGGGGAGCGTGCGTGTGAGGGCGCGGGTTAGTGTGAGCCTACGGGTTAGGATTAGGGGACGGGTGAGGGTCAGGCTTTGTTGAAGGGTTAGGGTTAGGGTTCGGGCTAGGGGTAGGGTTAGGGTACGGGGACGGTTTAGGGTCCAGGTGAGGGTCCGACAACGCTTTAGGGGGAGCGTGCGTGTGAGGGCGCGGGTTAGTGTGAGCCTACGGGTTAGGATTAGGGGACGGGTGAGGGTCAGGCTTCGGGGAAGTGTTAGGGTTAGGGTTCGGGCTAAGGTTAGGTTTAGGGGACGGGGACGGTTTAGGGTCCAGGTGAGGGTCCGACAACGCTTTAGGGGGAGCATGCGTGTGAGGGCCCGGGTTAGTGTTAGCGTGCGGGTTAGGATTAGGGGACGGGTGAGGGTCAGCCTTCGGGGAAGTGTTAGGGTTAGGGTTTGGGCTAGGGTTAGGGTTAGGGGACGGGGACGGCTTAGGGTCCAATTGAGGGTCCGACAACGCTTTAGGGGGAGCGTGCGTGTGAGGGCGCTGGTTAGTGTTAGCGTACGGGTTAGGATTAGGGGACGGGTGAGGGTCAGGCTTCGTTGAAGGGTTAGGGTTAGGGTTCGGGCTAGGGTTACGGTTAGGGTACGGGGACTCTTTAGGGTCCAGGTGAGGTTCCGACAATGCTTTAGGGGGAGCGTGCGTGTGAGGGCGCGGGTTAGTGTGAGCCTACGGGTTAGGATTAGGGGACGGGTGAGGGTCAGGCTTCGGGGAAGTGTTAGGGTTAGGGTTCGGGCTAGGGTTAGGGTTAGGGAACGGGGACGGTTTAGGGTCCAGGTGAGGGTCTGAGAACCCTTTAGGGGGAGCATGCGTGTGAGGGCCTGGGTTAGTGTTAGCGTGCGGGTTAGGATTAGGGGACGGGTGAGGGTCAGGCTTCGGGGAAGGGTTAGGGTTAGGGTTCGGGCTAGGGTTAGGGTTAGGGGACGGGGACGGTTTAGGGTCCAGGTGAGGGTCCGACAACGCTTTAGGGGGAGCGTGCGTGTGAGGACGCGGGTTGGTGTGAGCCTACGGGTTAGGATTAGGGGACGGGTGAGGGTCAGGCTTCGGGGAAGGGTTAGGGTTAGGGTTCGGGCTAGGGTTAGGGTTAGGGGACGGGGACGGTTTAGGGTCGAGGTGAGGGTCCGACAACGCTTTAGGGGGAGCGTGCGTGTGAGCGCGCTGGTTAGTGTGAGCCTACGGGTTAGGATTAGGGGACGGGTGAGGGTCAGGCTTCGGGGAAGGGTTAGGGTTAGGGTTCGGGCTAGGGTTAGGGTTAGGGGACGGGGACGGTTTAGGGTCCAGGTGAGGTTCCGACAAAGCTTTAGGGGGAGCGTGCGTGTGAGGGCGCGGGTTAGTGTTACCGTACGGGTTAGGATTAGGGGACGGGTGAGGGTCAGGCTTCGGGGAAGGGTTAGGGTTAGGGTTCGGGCTAGGGTTAGGGTTAGGAGACGGGGACGGTTTAGGGTCCAGGTGAGCGTCCGACAACGCTTTAGGGGGAGCGTGCGTGTGAGGGCGCGGGTTAGTGTTAGCGTACGGCTTAGGATTAGGGGACGGTTGAGGGTCATGCTTCGGGGAAGGGTTAGGGTTAGGGTTCGGGCTAGGGTTAGGGTTAGGGGACGGGGACGGTTTAGGGTCCAGGTGAGGGTCCGACAGCGCTTTAGGGGGAGCGTGCGTGTGAGGGCGCGGGTTAGTGTGAGCATACGGGTTAGGATTAGCGGTCGGGTGAGGGTCAGGCTTCGGGGAAGGGTTAGGGTTAGGGTTCGGGCTAGGGTTAGGGTTAGGGGACGGGGAAGGTTTAGGGTCCAGGTGAGGGTCCGACAACGCTTTAGGGGGAGCGTGCGTGTGAGGGCGCGGGTTAGTGTTAGCGTACGGGTTAGGATTAGGGGACGGGTGAGGGTCATGCTTCGGGGAAGGGTTAGGCTTAGGGTTCGGGCTAGGGTTAGTGTTAGGGGACGGGGACGGTTTAGGATCCAGGTGAGGGTCCGACAACGCTTTAGGGGGAGCGTGCGTGTGAGGGCGTGGGTTAGTGTGAGCCTACGGGTTAGGACTAGGTGACGGGTGAGGGTCAGGCTTCGGGGAAGGGTTAGGGTTAGGGTTCGGCCTAGGGTTACGGTTAGGGGACGGGGACGGTTTAGGGTCCAGGTGAGGGTCCGACAACGCTTTAGGGGGAGCGTGCGTGTGAGGGCGCGGGTTAGTGTTACCGTACGGGTTAGGATTAGGGGACGGGTGAGCGTCAGGCTTCGGGGAAGGGTTAGGGTTAGGGTTCGGGCTAGGGTTACGGTTAGGGGACGGGGACGGTTTAGGGTTCAGGTGAGGGTCCGACAACGCTTTAGGGGGAGCGTGCGTGTGAGGACGTGGGGTAGTGTTAGCGTACGGGTTAGGATTAGGGGACGGGTGAGGGTCAGGCTTCGGGGAAGGTTTAGTGTTAGGGTTCGGGCTAGGGTTAGGGTTAGGGGACGGGGACGGTTTAGGGTCCAGGTGAGGGTCCGAGAACGCTTTAGGGGGAGTGTGCGTGTGACGGCGCGGGTTAGTGTGAGCCTACGGGTTAGGATTAGGGGACGGGTGAGGGTCAGGCTTCGTTGAAGAGTTAGGGTTAGGGTTCGGGCTAGGGTTAGGGTTAGGGGACGGGGACGGTTTAGGGTCCAGGTGAGGGTCCGACAACGCTTTAGGGGGAGCGTGCGTGTGAGGGCGTGGGTTAGTGTGAGCCTACGGGTTAGGATTAGGGGACGGGTGAGGGTCAGGCTTCGGGGAAGTGTTAGGGTTAGGGTTCGGGCTAAGGTTAGGTTTAGGGGATGGGGACCGTTTAGGGTCCAGGTGAGGGTCCGAGAACGCTTTAGGGGGAGCGTGCGTGTGAGGGCCCGGGTTAGTGTTAGCGTGCGGGTTAGGATTAGGGGACGGGTGAGGGTCAGGCTTCGGGGAAGGGTTAGGGTTAGGGTTCGGGCTAGGGTTAGTTTTAGGGGACGGGGACGGTTTACGGTCCAGGTGAGGGTCTGACAACGCTTTAGGGGGAGCGTGCGTGTGAGGGCCCGAGTTAGTGTGAGCGTACGTGTTAGGATTAGGGGACGGGTGAGGGTCAGGCTTCGGGGAAGTGTTATGGTTAGGGTTCGGGCTAGGGTTAGGGTTAGGGGACGGGGACGGTTTAGGGTCCTGGTGAGGGTCCGACAACGCTTTAGGGGGAGCGTGCGTGTAAGGGCGCGGGTTAGTGTGAGCCTACGTGTTAGGATTAGGGGACGGGTGAGGGTCAGGCTTCGGGGAAGGGTTAGGGTTAGGGTTCGGGCTAGGGTTAGGGTTAGGGGACGGGGACGGTTTGGGGTCGAGGTGAGGGTCCGACAACGCTTTAGGGGGAGCGTGCATGTGAGGGCGTGGATTAGTGTTAGCGTACGGGTTAGGATTAGGGGACGGGTGAGGGTCAGGCTTTGGGGAAGGGTTAGGGTTAGGGTTCGGGCTAGGGTTAGGGTTAGGGGACGGGGAAGGTTTAGGGTCCAGGTGAGGGTCCGACAACGCTTTAGGGGGAGCGTGCGTGTGAGGGCGTGGGTTAGTGTTAGCGTACGGGTTAGGATTAGGAGAGGGGTGAGGGTCAGGCTTCGGGGAAGGGTTAGGGTGAGGGTTCGGGCTAGGGTTAGGGTTAGGGGACGGGGACGGTTTAGGGTCCAGGTGAGGGTCTGACAACGCTTTAGGGGGAGCGTGCGTGTGAGGGCACGAGTTAGTGTGAGCGTACGGGTTAGGATTAGGGGACGGGTGAGGGTCAGGCTTCGGGGAATTGTTATGGTTAGGGTTCGGGCTAGGGTTAGGGTTAGGGGACGGGGACGGTTTAGGGTCCTGGTGAGGGTCCGACAACGCTTTAGGGGGAGTGTGAGTGTGAGGGCGCGGGTTAGTGTTAGCGTACGGGTTAGGATTAGGGGACGGGTGAGGGTCAGGCTTCGGGGAAGGGTTAGGGTTAGGGTTCGGGCTAGGGTTAGGGTTAGGGGACGGGGACGGTTTGGGGTCGAGGTGAGGGTCCGACAACGCTTTAGGGGGAGCGTGCGTGTGAGCGCGTGGGTTAGTGTGAGCCTACGGCTAGGATTAGGGGACGGGTGAGGGTCAGGCTTCGGGGAAGGGTTAGGGTTAGGGTTCGGGCTAGGGTTAGGGTTAGGGGACGGGGACGGTTTAGGGTCCAGCTGAGGGTCCGACAACGCTTTAGGGGGAGCGTGCATGTGAGGGCGCGGGTTAGTGTTAGCATACGGGTTAGGATTAGGGGACGGGTGAGGGTCAGGCTTCGGGGAAGGGTTAGGGTTAGGGTTCGGGCTATGGTTAAGGTTAGGGTACTTGGACGGTTTAGGGTCCAGGTGAGGTTCCGAAAATGCTTTAGGGGGAGCGTGCGTGTGAGGGCGCGGGTTAGTGTGAGCGTACGGGTTAGGATTAGGGGACGGGTGAGGGTCAGGCTTCGGGGAAGGGTTAGGGTTAGGGTTCGGGCTAGGGTTAGGGTTAGGGGACGGGGACGGTTTAGGGTCCAGGTGAGGGTCCGACAACGCTTTAGGGGGAGCGTGCGTGTGAGGACGCGGGTTGGTGTGAGCCTACGGGTTAGGATTAGGGGACGGGTGAGGGTCATGCTTCGGGGAAGGGTTAGGGTTAGGGTTCGGGCTAGGGTTAGGGTTAGGGTACGGGGACGGTTTAGGGTCCAGGTGAGGGTCCGACAACGCTTTAGGGGGAGCGTGCGTGTGAGGGCGCTGGTTAGTGTGAGCCTACGGGTTAGGATTAGGGGACGGGTGAGGGTCAGGCTTCGGGGAAGGATTAGGGTTAGGGTTCGGGCTAGGGTTAGGGTTAGGGGACGGGGACGGTTTAGGGTCCAGGTGAGGGTCCGACAACGCTTTAGGGGGAGCGTGCGTGTGAGGGTGCGGGTTAGTGTGAGCCTACGGGTTAGGATTAGGGGACGGGTGAGGGTCAGGTTCGGGGAAGGGTTAGGGTTAGGGTTCGGGCTAGGGTTAGGGTTAGGGGACGGGGACGGTTTAGGATCCAGCTGAGGGTCCGACAACGCTTTAGGGGGAGCGTGCATGTGAGGGCGCGGGTTAGTGTTACCGTACGGGTTAGGATTAAGGGACGGGTGAGGGTCAGGCTTCGGGGAAGTGTTAGGGTTAGGGTTCGGGCTAGGGTTAGGGTTAGGGGACGGGGACGGTTTAGGGTCCAGGTGAGGGTCCGACAACGCCTTAGGGGGAGCGTGCGTGTGAGGGCGTGGGTTAGTCTTAGCGTACGGGTTAGGATTAGGGGACGGGTGAGGGTCAGGCTTCGGGGAAGGGTTAGGGTTAGGGTTCGGGCTAGGGTTAGGGTTAGGGGACGGGGACGGTTTAGGGTCCAGGTGAGGGTCCGACAACGCTTTGGGGGAGCGTGCGTGTGAGGGCGCGGGTTAGTGTGAGCCTACGGGTTAGGATTAGGGGACGGGTGAGGGTCAGGCTTCGTTGAAGGGTTAGCGTTAGGGTTCGGGCTAGGGTTAGGGTTAGGGTACGGGGACGGTTTAGGGTCCAGGTGAGGGTCCGACAACGCTTTAGGTGGAGCGTGCGTGTGAGGGCGCGGGTTAGTGTGAGCCTACGGGTTAGGATTAGGGGACGGGTGAGGGTCAGGCTTCGGGGAAGTGTTAGGGTTAGGGTTCGGGCTAGGGTTAGCTTTAGGGGACGGGGACGGTTTAGGGTCCAGGTGAGGGTCCGACAACGCTTTAGGGGGAGCATGCGTGTGAGGGCCCGGGTTAGTGTTAGCGTGCGGGTTAGGATTAGGGGACGGGTGAGGGTCAGGCTTCGGGGAAGGGTTAGGGTTAGGGTTCGGGCTAGGGTTAGGGTTAGGGGACGGGGACGGTTTAGGATCCAGCTGAGGGTCCGACAACGCTTTAGGGGGAGCGTGCATGTGAGGGCGCGGGTTAGTCTTAGCGTACGGGTTAGGATTAGGGGACGGGTGAGGGTCAGGCTTCGGGGAAGGGTTAGGGTTAGGGTTCGGGCTAGGGTTAGGGTTAGGGGACGGGGACAGTTTAGGGTCGAGGTGAGGGTCCGACAACGCTTTAGGGGGAGCGTGCGTGTGAGGGCGCTGGTTAGTGTGAGCCTACGGGTTAGGATTAGGGGACGGGTGAGGGTCAGGCTTCGGGGAAGGGTTAGGGTTAGGGTTCGGGCTAGGGTTAGGGTTAGGGGACGGGGACGGTTTAGGGTCCAGGTGAGGGTCCGACAACGCTTTAGGGGGAGCGTGCGTGTGAGGGTGCGGGTTAGTGTTAGCGTACGGGTTAGGATTAGGGGACGGGTGAGGGTCAGGCTTCGGGGAAGGGTTAGGGTTAGGGTTCGGGCTAGGGTTAGGGTTAGGGGACGGGGACGGTTTAGGGTCGAGGTGAGGGTCCGACAACGCTTTAGGGGGAGCGTGCGTGTGAGGGCGCGGGTTAGTGTTAGCGTACGGCTTAGGATTAGGGGACGGGTGAGGGTCATGCTTCGGGGAAGGGTTAGGGTTAGGGTTCGGGCTAGGGTTAGGGTTAGGGGACGGGGACGGTTTAGGGTCCAGGTGAGGGTCCGACAACGCTTTAGGGGGAGCGTGCGTGTGAGGGCGCGGGTTAGTGTGAGCCTACAGGTTAGGATTAGGGGACAGGTGAGGGTCAGGCTTCGTTGAAGGGTTAAGTTTAGGGTTCGGGCTAGGGTTAGGGTTAGGGTATGGGGACGGTTTAGGGTCCAGGTGAGGGTCCGACAACGCTTTAGGGGGAGCGTGCGTGTGAGGGCGCGGGTTAGTGTGAGCCTACGGCTTAGGATTAGGGGACGGGTGAGGGTCAGGCTTCGGGGAAGTGTTAGGGTTAGGGTTCGGGCTAGGGTTAGGGTTAGGGGACGGGGACGGTTTAGGGTCCAGGTGAGGGTCTGACAACGCTTTAGGGGGAGCATGCGTGTGAGGGCCTGGTTTAGTGTTAGTGTGCGGGTTAGGATTAGGGGACGGGTGAGGGTCAGGCTTCGGGGAAGGGTTAGGGTTAGGGTTCGGGCTAGTGTTAGGGTTAGGGGACGGGAACGGTTTAGGGTCCAGGTGAGGGTCCGACAACGCTTTAGGGGGAGCGTGCGTGTGAGGGCGCGGGTTAGTGTTAGCGTACGGGTTAGGATTAGGGGACGGGTGAGGGTCAGGCTTCGGGGAAGGGTTAGGGTTAGGGTTCGGGCTAGGGTTAGGGTTAGGGGACGGGGACGGTTTAGGGTCCAGGTGAGGTTCCGACAATGCTTTAGGGGGAGCGTGCATGTGAGGGCGCGGGTTAGTGTGAGCCTACGGGTTAGGATTAGGGGACGGGTGAGGGTCAGGCTTCGGGGAAGGGTTAGGGTTAGGGTTCGGGCTAGGGTTAGGGTTAGGGGACGGGCACGGTTTAGGGTCCAGGTGAGGGTCCGACAACGCTTTAGGGGGAGCGTGCGTGTGAGGGCGTGGGTTAGTGTGAGCCTACGGGTTAGGATTAGGGGACGGCTGAGGGTCAGGCTTCGGGGAAGGGTTATGGTTAGGGTTCGGGCTAGGGTTAGGGTTAGGGGACGGGGACGGTTTAGGGTCCAGGTGAGGGTCTGACAACGCTTTAGGGGGAGCGTGCGTGTGAGGGCGCGAGTTAGTGTGAGCGTACGGGTTAGGATTAGGGGACGGGTGAGGGTCAGGCTTTGGGGAAGTGTTATGGTTAGGGTTTGGGCTAGGGTTAGGGTTAGGGGACGGGGACGGTTTAGGGTCCTGGTTAGGGTCCGACAACGCTTAAGGGGGAGCGTGCGTGTAAGGGCGCGGGTTAGTGTGAGCCTACGGGTTAGGATTAGGGGACGGGTGAGGGTCAGGCTTCGGGGAAGGGTTAGGGTTAGGGTTCGGGCTAGGGTTAGGGTTAGGGGACGGGGACGGTTTAGGATCCAGCTGAGGGTCCGACAACGCTTTAGGGGGAGCGTGCGTGTGAGGGCGCGGGTTAGTGTTAGCGTACGTGTTAGGATTAGGGGACGAGTGAGGGTCAGGCTTCGGGGAAGGGTTAGGGTTAGGGTTCGGGCTAGGGTTAGGGTTAGGGGACGGGCACGGTTTAGGGTCGAGGTGAGGGTCCGACAACGCTTTAGGGGGAGCGTGCGTGTGAGGGCGCGGGTTAGTGTGAGCCTACGGGTTAGGATTAGGGGACGGGTGAGGGTCAGGCTTCGGGGAAGGGTTAGGGTTAGGGTTCGGGCTAGGGTTAGGGTTAGGGGACGGGGACGGTTTAGGGTCCAGGTGAGGGTCCCACAACGCTTTAGGGGGAGCGTGCGTGTGAGGGCGCGGGTTAGTGTGAGCCTACGGGTTAGGATTAGGGGAAGGGTGAGCGTCAGGCTTCGGGGAAGGGTTAGGGTTAGGGTTCGGGCTAGGGTTAGGGTTAGGGGACGGGGACGGTTTAGGGTCCATGTGAGGGTCTGACAACGCCTTAGGGGGAGCGTGCGTGTGAGGGCGTGGGTTAGTGTTAGCGTACGGGTTAGGATTAGGGGACGGGTGAGGGTCAGGCTTCGGGGAAGGGTTAGGGTTAGGGTTCGGGCTAGGGTTAGGGTTAGGGGACGGGGACGGTTTAGGGTCCAGGTGAGGGTCCGACAACGCTTTAGGGGGAGCGTGCGTGTGAGGGCGCGGGTTAGTTTGAGCCTACGGGTTAGGATTAGCGGACGGGTGAGGGTCAGGCTTCGTTGAAGGGTTAGGGTTAGGGTTCGGGCTAGGGTTAGGGTTAGGGTACGGGGACGATTTAGGGTCCAGGTGAGGGTCCGACAACGCTTTAGGGGGAGCGTGCGTGTGAGGGCGCGGGTTAGTGTGAGCCTACGGGTTAGGATTAGGGGACGGGTGAGGGTCAGGCTTCGGGGAAGTGTTAGGGTTAGGGTTCGGGCTAGGGTTAGGTTTAGGGGACGGGGACGGTTTAGGGTCCAGGTGAGGGTCCGACAACGCTTTAGGGGGAGCATGCGTGTGAGGGCCCGGGTTATTGTTAGCGTGCGGATTAGGATTAGGGGACGGGTGAGGGTCAGGCTTCGGGGAAGGGTTAGGGTTAGGGTTCGGGCTAGGGTTAGTGTTAGGGGACGGGGACGGTTTAGGGTCCAGGTGAGGGTCTGACAACGCTTTAGGGGGAGCGTGCGTGTGTGGGCGCGAGTTAGAGTGAGCGTACGGGTTAGGATTAGGGGACGGGTGAGGGTCAGGCTTCGGGGAAGTGTTATGGTTAGGGTTTGGGCTAGGGTTAGGGTTAGGGGACGGGGACGGTTTAGGGTCCTGGTGAGGGTCCGACAACGCTTAAGGGGGAGCGTGCGTGTAAGGGCGCGGGTTAGTGTGAGCCTACGGGTTAGGATTAGGGGACGGGTGAGGGTCAGGCTTCGGGGAAGGGTTAGGGTTAGGGTTCGGGCTAGGGTTAGGGTTAGGGGACGGGGACGGTTTAGGATCCAGCTGAGGGTCTGACAACGCTTTAGGGGGAGCGTGCGTGTGAGGGCGCGGGTTAGTGTTAGCGTACGTGTTAGGATTAGGGGACGAGTGAGGGTCAGGCTTCGGGGAAGTGTTAGGGTTAGGGTTCGGGCTAGGGTTAGGGTTAGGGGACGGGCACGGTTTAGGGTCGAGGTGAGGGTCCGACAACGCTTTAGGGGGAGCGTGCGTGTGAGGGCGCGGGTTAGTGTGAGCCTACGGGTTAGGATTAGGGGACGGGTGAGGGTCAGGCTTCGGGGAAGGGTTAGGGTTAGGGTTCGGGCTAGGGTTAGGGTTAGGGGACGGGGACGGTTTAGGGTCCAGGTGAGGGTCCCACAACGCTTTAGGGGGAGCGTGCGTGTGAGGGCGCGGGTTAGTGTGAGCCTACGGGTTAGGATTAGGGGACGGGTGAGGGTCAGGCTTCGGGGAAGGGTTAGGGTTAGGGTTCGGGCTAGGGTTAGGGTTAGGGGACGGGGACGGTTTAGGGTCCAGGTGAGGGTCCGACAACGCTTTAGGGGGAGCGTGCGTGTGAGGGCGCGGGTTAGTTTGAGCCTACGGGTTAGGATTAGCGGACGGGTGAGGGTCAGGCTTCGTTGAAGGGTTAGGGTTAGGGTTCGGGCTAGGGTTAGGGTTAGGGTACGGGGACGATTTAGGGTCCAGGTGAGGGTCCGACAACGCTTTAGGGGGAGCGTGCGTGTGAGGGGGCGGGTTAGTGTGAGCCTACGGGTTAGGATTAGGGGACGGGTGAGGGTCAGGCTTCGGGGAAGTGTTAGGGTTAGGGTTCGGGCTAGGGTTAGGTTTAGGGGACGGGGACGGTTTAGGGTCCAGGTGAGTGTCCGACAACGCTTTAGGGGGAGCATGCGTGTGAGGGCCCGGGTTATTGTTAGCGTGCGGATTAGGATTAGGGGACGGGTGAGGGTCAGGCTTCGGGGAAGGGTTAGGGTTAGGGTTCGGGCTAGGGTTAGTGTTAGGGGACGGGGACGGTTTAGGGTCCAGGTGAGGGTCTGACAACGCTTTAGGGGGAGCGTGCGTGTGTGGGCGCGAGTTAGAGTGAGCGTACGGGTTAGGATTAGGGGACGGGTGAGGGTCAGGCTTCGGGGAAGTGTTATGGTTAGGGTTCGGGCTAGGGTTAGGGTTAGGGGACGGGGAAGGTTTAGGGTCCAGGTGAGGGTCCGACAACGCTTTAGGGGGAGCGTGCGTGTGAGGGCGCGGGTTAGTGTTAGCGTACGGTTTAGGATTAGGGGACGGGTGAGGGTCATGCTTCGGGGAAGGGTTAGGGTTAGGGTTCGGGCTAGGGTTAGTGTTAGGGGACGGGGACGGTTTAGGATCCAGGTGAGGGTCCGACAACGCTTTAGGGGGAGCGTGCGTGTGAGGGCGTGGGTTAGTGTGAGCCTACGGGTTAGGACTAGGTGACGGGTGAGGGTCAGGCTTTGGGGAAGGGTTAGGGTTAGGGTTCGGCCTAGGGTTACGGTTAGGGGACGGGGACGGTTTAGGGTCCAGGTGAGGGTCCGACAACGCTTTAGGGGGAGCGTGCGTGTGAGGGCGCGGGTTAGTGTTACCGTACGGGTTAGGATTAGGGGACGGGTGAGCGTCAGGCTTCGGGGAAGGGTTAGGGTTAGGGTTCGGGCTAGGGTTACGGTTAGGGGACGGGGACGGTTTAGGGTTCAGGTGAGGGTCCGACAACGCTTTAGGGGGAGCGTGCGTGTGAGGGCGTGGGGTAGTGTTAGCGTACGGGTTAGGATTAGGGGACGTGTGAGGGTCAGGCTTCGGGGAAGGTTTAGTGTTAGGGTTCGGGCTAGGGTTAGGGTTAGGGGACGGGGACGGTTTAGGGTCCAGGTGAGGGTCCGAGAACGCTTTAGGGGGAGTGTGCGTGTGACGGCGCGGGTTAGTGTGAGCCTACGGGTTAGGATTAGGGGACGGTTCAGGGTCAGGCTTCGTTGAAGAGTTACGGTTAGGGTTCGGGCTAGGGTTAGGGTTAGGGGACGGGGACGGTTTAGGGTCCAGGTGAGGGTCCGACAACGCTTTAGGGGGAGCGTGCGTGTGAGGGCGCGGGTTAGTGTGAGCCTACGGGTTAGGATTAGGGGACGGGTGAGGGTCAGGCTTCGGGGAAGTGTTATGGTTAGGGTTCGGGCTAGGGTTAGGGTTAGGGGACGGGGACGGTTTAGGGTCCTGGTGAGGGTCCGACAACGCTTTAGGGGGAGCGTGCGTGTAAGGGCGCGGGTTAGTGTGAGCCTACGGGGTAGGATTAGGGGACGGGTGAGGGTCAGGCTTCGGGGAAGGGTTAGGGTTAGGGTTCGGGCTAGGGTTAGGGTTAGGGGACGGGGAAGGTTTAGGGTCGAGGTGAGGTTCCGACAACGCTTTATGGGGAGCGTGCGTGTGAGGGCGCGGGTTAGTGTTACCGTACGGGTTAGGATTAGGGGACGGGTGAGCGTCAGGCTTCGGGGAAGGGTTAGGGTTAGGGTTCGGGCTAGGGTTAGGGTTAGGGGACGGGGACGGTTTAGGGTCCAGGTGAGGGTCCGACAACGCTTTAGGGGGAGCGTGCGTGTGAGGGCGTGGGTTAGTGTTAGCGTACGGGTTAGGATTAGGGGACGGATGAGGGTCAGGCTTCGGGGAAGGGTTAGGGTGAGGGTTCGGGCTAGGGTTAGGGTTAGGGGACGGGGACGGTTTAGGGTCCAGGTGAGGGTCTGACAACGCTTTAGGGGGAGCGTGCGTGTGAGGGCACGAGTTAGTGTGAGCGTACGGGTTAGGATTAGGGGACGGGTGAGGGTCAGGCTTCGGGGAAGGGTTAGGGTTAGGGTTCGGGCTAGGGTTAGGGTTAGGGGACGGGGACGGTTTGGGGTCGAGGTGAGGGTCCGACAACGCTTTAGGGGGAGCATGCGTGTGAGCGCGTGGGTTAGTGTGAGCCTACGGCTTAGGATTAGGGGACGGGTGAGGGTCAGGCTTCGGGGAAGGGTTAGGGTTAGGGTTCGGGCTAGGGTTAGGGTTAGTGGACGGGGACGGTTTAGGGTCCAGCTGAGGGTCCGACAACGCTTTGGGGGGAGCGTGCATGTGAGGGCGCGGGTTAGTGTTAGCATACGGGTTAGGATTAGGGGACGGGTGAGGGTCAGGCTTCGGGGAAGGGTTAGGGTTAGGGTTCGGGCTATGGTTAAGGTTAGGGTACTTGGACGGTTTAGGGTCCAGGTGAGGTTCCGAAAATGCTTTAGGGGGAGCGTGCGTGTGAGGGCGCGGGTTAGTGTGAGCCTACGGGTTAGGATTAGGGGACGGGTGAGGGTCAGGCTTCGGGGAAGGGTTAGGGTTAGGGTTCGGGCTAGGGTTAGGGTTAGGGGACGGGGACGGTTTAGGGTCCAGGTGAGGGTCCGACAACGCTTTAGGGGGAGCGTGCGTGTGAGGACGCGGGTTGGTGTGAGCCTACGGGTTAGGATTAGGGGACGGGTGAGGGTCAGGCTTCGGGGAAGGGTTAGGGTTAGGGTTCGGGCTAGGGTTAGGGTTAGGGGACGGGGACGGTTTAGGGTCGAGGTGAGGGTCCGACAACGCTTTAGGGGGAGCGTGCGTGTGAGCGCGCTGGTTAGTGTGAGCCTACGGGTTAGGATTAGGGGACGGGTGAGGGTCAGGCTTCGGGGAAGGGTTAGGGTTAGGGTTCGGGCTAGGGTTAGGGTTAGGGGACGGGGACGGTTTAGGGTCCAGGTGAGGGTCCGACAACGCTTTAGGGGGAGCGTGCGTGTGAGGGTGCGGGTTAGTGTGAGCCTACGGGTTAGGATTAGGGGACGGGTGAGGGTCAGGCTTCGGGGAAGGGTTAGGGTTAGGGTTCGGGCTAGGGTTAGGGTTAGGGGACGGGGACGGTTTAGGATCCAGCTGAGGGTCCGACAACGCTTTAGTGGGAGCGTGCATGTGAGGGCGCGGATTAGTGTTACCGTACGGGTTAGGATTAAGGGACGGGTGAGGGTCAGGCTTCGGGGAAGTGTTAGGGTTAGGGTTCGGGCTAGGGTTAGGGTTAGGGGACGGGGACGGTTTAGGGTCCAGGTGAGGGTCCGACAACGCCTTAGGGGGAGCGTGCGTGTGAGGGCGTGGGTTAGTCTTAGCGTACGGGTTAGGATTAGGGGACGGGTGAGGGTCAGGCTTCGGGGAAGGGTTAGGGTTAGGGTTCGGGCTAGGGTTAGGGTTAGGGGACGGGGACGGTTTAGGGTCCAGGTGAGGGTCCGACAACGCTTTCGGGGAGCGTGCGTGTGAGGGCGCGGGTTAGTGTGAGCCTACGGGTTAGGATTAGGGGACGGGTGAGGGTCAGGCTTCGTTGAAGGGTTAGCATTAGGGTTCGGGCTAGTGTTAGGGTTAGGGTACGGGGACGGTTTAGGGTCCAGGTGAGGGTCCGACAACGCTTTAGGTGGAGCGTGCGTGTGAGGGCGCGGGTTAGTGTGAGCCTACGGGTTAGGATTAGGGGACGGGTGAGGGTCAGGCTTCGGGGAAGTGTTAGGGTTAGGGTTCGGGCTAGGGTTAGCTTTAGGGGACGGGGACGGTTTAGGGTCCAGGTGAGGGTCCGACAACGCTTTAGGGGGAGCATGCGTGTGAGGGCCCGGGTTAGTGTTAGCGTGCGGGTTAGGATTAGGGGACGGGTGAGGGTCAGGCTTCGGGGAAGGGTTAGGGTTAGGGTTCGGGCTAGGGTTAGGGTTAGGGGACGGGGACGGTTTAGGATCCAGCTGAGGGTCCGACAACGCTTTAGGGGGAGCGTGCATGTGAGGGCGCGGGTTAGTCTTAGCGTACGGGTTAGGATTAGGGGACGGGTGAGGGTCAGGCTTCGGGGAAGGGTTAGGGTTAGGGTTCGGGCTAGGGTTAGGGTTAGGGGACGGGGACAGTTTAGGGTCGAGGTGAGGGTCCGACAACGCTTTAGGGGGAGCGTGCGTGTGAGGGCGCTGGTTAGTGTGAGCCTACGGGTTAGGATTAGGGGACGGGTGAGGGTCAGGCTTCGGGGAAGGGTTAGGGTTAGGGTTCGGGCTAGGGTTAGGGTTAGGGGACGGGGACGGTTTAGGGTCCAGGTGAGGGTCCGACAACGCTTTAGGGGGAGCGTGCGTGTGAGGGCGCGGGTTAGTGTTAGCGTACGGGTTAGGATTAGGGGACGGGTGAGGGTCAGGCTTCGGGGAAGGGTTAGGGTTAGGGTTCGGGCTAGGGTTAGGGTTAGGGGACGGGGACGGTTTAGGGTCGAGGTGAGGGTCCGACAACGCTTTAGGGGGAGCGTGCGTGTGAGGGCGCGGGTTAGTGTTAGCGTACGGCTTAGGATTAGGGGACGGGTGAGGGTCATGCTTCGGGGAAGGGTTAGGGTTAGGGTTCGGGCTAGGGTTAGGGTTAGGGGACGGGGACGGTTTAGGGTCCAGGTGAGGGTCCGACAACGCTTTAGGGGGAGCGTGCGTGTGAGGGCGCGGGTTAGTGTGAGCCTACAGGTTAGGATTAGGGGACAGGTGAGGGTCAGGCTTCGTTGAAGGGTTAAGGTTAGGGTTCGGGCTAGGGTTAGGGTTAGGGTATGGGGACGGTTTAGGGTCCAGGTGAGGGTCCGACAACGCTTTAGGGGGAGCGTGCGTGTGAGGGCGCGGGTTAGTGTGAGCCTAAGGCTTAGGATTAGGGGACGGGTGAGGGTCAGGCTTCGGGGAAGTGTTAGGGTTAGGGTTCGGGCTAGGGTTAGGGTTAGGGGACGGGGACGGTTTAGGGTCCAGGTGAGGGTCTGACAACGCTTTAGGGGGAGCATGCGTGTGAGGGCCTGGTTTAGTGTTAGTGTGCGGGTTAGGATTAGGGGACGGGTGAGGGTCAGGCTTCGGGGAAGGGTTAGGGTTAGGGTTCGGGCTAGTGTTAGGGTTAGGGGACGGGGACGGTTTAGGGTCCAGGTGAGGGTCCGACAACGCTTTAGGGGGAGCGTGCGTGTGAGGGCGTGGGTTAGTGTTAGCGTACGGGTTAGGATTAGGGGACGGGTGAGGGTCAGGCTTCGGGGAAGGGTTAGGGTTAGGGTTCGGGCTAGGGTTAGGGTTAGGGGACGGGGACGGTTTAGGGTCCAGGTGAGGTTCCGACAATGCTTTAGGGGGAGCGTGCATGTGAGGGCGCGGGTTAGTGTGAGCCTACGGGTTAGGATTAGGGGACGGGTGAGGGTCAGGCTTCGGGGAAGGGTTAGGGTTAGGGTTCGGGCTAGGGTTAGGGTTAGGGGACGGGGACGGTTTAGGGTCCAGGTGAGGGTCCGACAACCCTTTAGGGGGAGCGTGCGTGTGAGGGCGTGGGTTAGTGTGAGCCTACGGGTTAGGATTAGGGGACGGCTGAGGGTCAGGCTTCGGGGAAGGGTTATGGTTAGGGTTCGGGCTAGGGTTAGGGTTAGGGGACGGGGACGGTTTAGGGTCCAGGTGAGGGTCTGACAACGCTTTAGGGGGAGCGTGCGTGTGAGGGCGCGAGTTAGTGTGAGCGTACGGGTTAGGATTAGGGGACGGGTGAGGGTCAGGCTTTGGGGAAGTGTTATGGTTAGGTTTTGGGCTAGGGTTAGGGTTAGGGGACGGGGACGGTTTAGGGTCCTGGTGAGGGTCCGACAACGCTTAAGGGGGAGCGTGCGTGTAAGGGCGCGGGTTAGTGTGAGCCTACGGGTTAGGATTAGGGGACGGGTGAGGGTCAGGCTTCGGGGAAGGGTTAGGGTTAGGGTTCGGGTTAGGGTTAGGGGACGGGGACGGTTTAGGATCCAGCTGAGGGTCCGACAACGCTTTAGGGGGAGCGTGCGTGTGAGGGCGCGGGTTAGTGTTAGCGTACGTGTTAGGATTAGGGGACGAGTGAGGGTCAGGCTTCGGGGAAGGGTTAGGGTTAGGGTTCGGGCTAGGGTTAGGGTTAGGGGACGGGCACGGTTTAGGGTCGAGGTGAGGGTCCGACAACGCTTTAGGGGGAGCGTGCGTGTGAGGGCGCGGGTTAGTGTGAGCCTACGGGTTAGGATTAGGGGACGGGTGAGGGTCAGGCTTCGGGGAAGGGTTAGGGTTAGGGTTCGGGCTAGGGTTAGGGTTAGGGGACGGGGACGGTTTAGGGTCCAGGTGAGGGTCCGACAACGCTTTAGGGGGAGCATGCGTGTGAGGGCGCGGGTTAGTTTGAGCCTACGGGTTAGGATTAGGGGACGGGTGAGGGTCAGGCTTCGTTGAAGGGTTAGGGTTAGGGTTCGGGCTAGGGTTAGGGTTAGGGTACGGGGACGATTTAGGGTCCAGGTGAGGGTCCGACAACGCTTTAGGGGGAGCGTGCGTGTGAGGGCGCGGGTTAGTGTGAGCCTACGGGTTAGGATTAGGGGACGGGTGAGGGTCAGGCTTCGGGGAAGTGTTAGGGTTAGGGTTCGGGCTAGGGTTAGGTTTAGGGGACGGGGACGGTTTAGGGTCCAGGTGAGGGTCCGACAGCGCTTTAGGGGGAGCATGCGTGTGAGGGCCCGGGTTATTGTTAGCGTGCGGATTAGGATTAGGGGACGGGTGAGGGTCAGGCTTCGGGGAAGGGTTAGGGTTAGGGTTCGGGCTAGGGTTAGTGTTAGGGGACGGGGACGGTTTAGGGTCCAGGTGAGGGTCTGACAACGCTTTAGGGGGAGCGTGCGTGTGTGGGCGCGAGTTAGAGTGAGCGTACGGGTTAGGATTAGGGGACGGGTGAGGGTCAGGCTTCGGGGAAGTGTTATGGTTAGGGTTTGGGCTAGGGTTAGGGTTAGGGGATGGGGACGGTTTAGTGTCCTGGTGAGGGTCCGTCAACGCTTTAGGGGGAGCGTGCGTGTAAGGGCGCGGGTTAGTGTGAGCCTACGGGTTAGGATTAGGGGACGGGTGAGGGTCAGGCTTCGGGGAAGGGTTAGGGTTAGGGTTCGGGCTAGGGTTAGGGTTAGGGGACGGGGACGGTTTAGGGTCCAGGTGAGGGTCCGACAGCGCTTTAGGGGGAGCGTGCGTGTGAGGGCGCGGGTTAGTGTGAGCCTACGGGTTAGGAATAGGGGACGGGTGAGTGTCAGGCTTCGGGGAAGGGTTAGGGTTAGGGTTCGGGCAAGGGTTAGGGTTAGGGGACGGGGACGGTTTAGGGTCGAGGTGAGGGTCCGAGAACGCTTTAGGGGGAGCGTGCGTGTGAGGGCGCTGGTTAGTGTGAGCCTACGGGTTAGGATTAGGGGACGGGTGAGGGTCAGGCTTCGGGGAAGGATTAGGGTTAGGGTTCGGGCTAGGGTTAGGGTTAGGGGACGGGGACGGTTTAGGGTCCAGGTGAGGGTCCGACAACGCTTTAGGGGGAGCGTGCGTGTGAGGGCGCGGGTTAGTGTTAGCGTACGGGTTAGGATTAGGGGACGGGTGAGGGTCAGGTTTCGGGGAAGGGTTAGGGTTAGGGTTCGGGCTAGGGTTAGGGTTAGGGGACGGGGACGGTTTAGGGTCCAGGTGAGGTTCCGACAATGCTTTAGGGGGAGCGTGCATGTGAGGGCGCGGGTTAGTGTGAGCCTACGGGTTAGGATTAGGGGACGGGTGAGGGTCAGGCTTCGGGGAAGGGTTAGGGTTAGGGTTCGGGCTAGGGTTAGGGTTAGGGGACGGGGACGGTTTAGGGTCCAGGTGAGGGTCCGACAACGCTTTAGGGGGAGCGTGCATGTGAGGGCGTGGGTTAGTGTGAGCATCCGGGTTAGGATTAGGGGACGGGTGAGGGTCAGGCTTCGGGGAAGGGTTAGGGTTAGGGTTCGGGCTAGGGTTAGGGTTAGGGGACGGGGACGGTTTAGGGTCCAGGTGAGGGTCTGACAACGCTTTAGGGGGAGCGTGCGTGTGAGGGCGCGAGTTAGTGTGTGCGTACGGGTTAGGATTAGGGGACGGGTGAGGGTCAGGCTTCGGGGAAGTGTTATGGTTAGGGTTCGGGCTAGGGTTAGGGTTAGGGGACGGGGACGGTTTAGGGTCCTGGTGAGGGTCCGACAACGCTTAAGGGGGAGCGTGCGTGTAAGGGCGCGGGTGAGTGTGAGCCTACGGGTTAGTATTAGGGGACGGGTGAGGGTCAGGCTTCGGGGAAGGGTTAGGGTTAGGGTTCGGGCTAGGGTTAGGGTTAGGGGACGGGGACGGTTTAGGGTCCAGGTGAGGGTCCGACAACGCTTTAGGGGGATCGTGCGTGTGAGGGCGCGGGTTAGTGTGATCCTACGGGTTAGGATTAGGTGACGGGTGAGGGTCAGGCTTCGGGGAAGGGTTAGGGTTAGGGTTCGGGCTAGGGTTAGGGTTAGGGGACGGGGACGGTTTAGGGTCCAGGTGAGGTTCCGACAATGCTTTAGGGGGAGCGTGCGTGTGAGGGCGCGGGTTAGTGTGAGCCTACGGGTTAGGATTAGGGGACGGGTGAGGGTCAGGCTTCGGGGAAGGGTTAGGGTTAGGGTTCGGGCTAGGGTTAGGGTTAGGGGACGGGGACGGTTTAGGGTCCAGGTGATGGTCTGACAACGCTTTAGGGGGAGCGTGCGTGTGAGGGCGCGGGTTAGTGTGAGCCTACAGGTTAGGATTAGGGGACGGGTGAGGGTCAGGCTTCGTTGAAGGGTTAAGGTTAGGGTTCGGGCTAGGGTTAAGGTTAGGGTACGGGGACGGTTTAGGGTCCAGGTGAGGGTCCGACAACGCTTTAGGGGGAGCGTGCGTGTGAGGGCGCGGTTTAGTGTGAGCCTACGGGTTAGGATTAGGGGACGGGTGAGGGTCAGGCTTCGGGGAATTGTTAGGGTTAGGGTTCGGGCTAGGGTTAGGGTTAGGGGACCGGGACGGTTTAGGGTCCAGGTGAGGGTCTGACAACGCTATAGGGGGAGCGTGCGTGTGAGGGCCTGGGTTAGTGTTAGCGTGCGGGTTAGGATTAGGGGACGGGTGCGGGTCAGGCTTCGGGGAAGGGTTAGGGTTAGGGTTCGGGCTAGGGTTAGGGTTAGGGGACGGGGACGGCTTAGGGTCCAATTGAGGGTCCGACCACGCTTTAGGGGGAGCGTGCGTGTGAGGGCGCGGGTTAGTGTTAGCGTACGGTTTAGGATTAGGGGACGGGTGAGGGTCAGGCTTCGGGGAAGGGTTAGGGTTAGGGTTCGGGCTAGGGTTAGGGTTAGGGGACGGGGACGGTTTAGGGTCCAGGTGAGGTTCCGACAATGCTTTAGGGGGAGCGTGCATGTGAGGGCGCGGGTTAGTGTGAGCCTACGGGTTAGGATTAGGGGACGGGTGAGGGTCAGGCTTCGGGGAAGGGTTAGGGTTAGGGTTCGGGCTAGGGTTAGGGTTAGGGGACGGGGACGGTTTAGGGTCCAGGTGAGGGTCCGACAACGCTTTAGGGGGAGCGTGCATGTGAGGGCGTGGGTTAGTGTGAGCATCCGGGTTAGGATTAGGGGACGGGTGAGGGTCAGGCTTCGGGGAAGGGTTAGGGTTAGGGTTCGGGCTAGGGTTAGGGTTAGGGGACGGGGACGGTTTAGGGTCCAGGTGAGGGTCCGACAATGCTTTAGGGGGAGCGTGCGTGTGAGGGCGCGGGTTAGTGTTAGCGTACGGGTTAGGATTAGGGGACGGGTGAGGGTCAGGCTTCGGGGAAGGGTTAGGGTTAGGGTTCGGGCTAGGGTTAGGGTTAGGGGACGGGGACGGTTTAGGGTCGAGGTGAGGGTCCGACAACGCTTTAGGGGGAGCGTGCGTGTGAGGGCGCGGGTTAGTGTTAGCGTACGGCTTAGGATTAGGGGACGGGTGAGGGTCATGCTTCGGGGAAGGGTTAGGGTTAGGGTTCGGGCTAGGGTTAGGGTTAGGGGACGGGGACGGTTTAGGGTCCAGGTGAGGGTCCGACAACGCTTTAGGGGGAGCGTGCGTGTGAGGGCGCGGGTTAGTGTGAGCCTACAGGTTAGGATTAGGGGACAGGTGAGGGTCAGGCTTCGTTGAAGGGTTAAGGTTAGGGTTCGGGCTAGGGTTAGGGTTAGGGTATGGGGACGGTTTAGGGTCCAGGTGAGGGTCCGACAACGCTTTAGGGGGAGCGTGCGTGTGAGGGCGCGGGTTAGTGTGAGCCTAAGGCTTAGGATTAGGGGACGGGTGAGGGTCAGGCTTCGGGGAAGTGTTAGGGTTAGGGTTCGGGCTAGGGTTAGGGTTAGGGGACGGGGACGGTTTAGGGTCCAGGTGAGGGTCTGACAACGCTTTAGGGGGAGCATGCGTGTGAGGGCCTGGTTTAGTGTTAGTGTGCGGGTTAGGATTAGGGGACGGGTGAGGGTCAGGCTTCGGGGAAGGGTTAGGGTTAGGGTTCGGGCTAGTGTTAGGGTTAGGGGACGGGGACGGTTTAGGGTCCAGGTGAGGGTCCGACAACGCTTTAGGGGGAGCGTGCGTGTGAGGGCGTGGGTTAGTGTTAGCGTACGGGTTAGGATTAGGGGACGGGTGAGGGTCAGGCTTCGGGGAAGGGTTAGGGTTAGGGTTCGGGCTAGGGTTAGGGTTAGGGGACGGGGACGGTTTAGGGTCCAGGTGAGGTTCCGACAATGCTTTAGGGGGAGCGTGCATGTGAGGGCGCGGGTTAGTGTGAGCCTACGGGTTAGGATTAGGGGACGGGTGAGGGTCAGGCTTCGGGGAAGGGTTAGGGTTAGGGTTCGGGCTAGGGTTAGGGTTAGGGGACGGGGACGGTTTAGGGTCCAGGTGAGGGTCCGACAACCCTTTAGGGGGAGCGTGCGTGTGAGGGCGTGGGTTAGTGTGAGCCTACGGGTTAGGATTAGGGGACGGCTGAGGGTCAGGCTTCGGGGAAGGGTTATGGTTAGGGTTCGGGCTAGGGTTAGGGTTAGGGGACGGGGACGGTTTAGGGTCCAGGTGAGGGTCTGACAACGCTTTAGGGGGAGCGTGCGTGTGAGGGCGCGAGTTAGTGTGAGCGTACGGGTTAGGATTAGGGGACGGGTGAGGGTCAGGCTTTGGGGAAGTGTTATGGTTAGGTTTTGGGCTAGGGTTAGGGTTAGGGGACGGGGACGGTTTAGGGTCCTGGTGAGGGTCCGACAACGCTTAAGGGGGAGCGTGCGTGTAAGGGCGCGGGTTAGTGTGAGCCTACGGGTTAGGATTAGGGGACGGGTGAGGGTCAGGCTTCGGGGAAGGGTTAGGGTTAGGGTTCGGGTTAGGGTTAGGGGACGGGGACGGTTTAGGATCCAGCTGAGGGTCCGACAACGCTTTAGGGGGAGCGTGCGTGTGAGGGCGCGGGTTAGTGTTAGCGTACGTGTTAGGATTAGGGGACGAGTGAGGGTCAGGCTTCGGGGAAGGGTTAGGGTTAGGGTTCGGGCTAGGGTTAGGGTTAGGGGACGGGCACGGTTTAGGGTCGAGGTGAGGGTCCGACAACGCTTTAGGGGGAGCGTGCGTGTGAGGGCGCGGGTTAGTGTGAGCCTACGGGTTAGGATTAGGGGACGGGTGAGGGTCAGGCTTCGGGGAAGGGTTAGGGTTAGGGTTCGGGCTAGGGTTAGGGTTAGGGGACGGGGACGGTTTAGGGTCCAGGTGAGGGTCCGACAACGCTTTAGGGGGAGCATGCGTGTGAGGGCGCGGGTTAGTTTGAGCCTACGGGTTAGGATTAGGGGACGGGTGAGGGTCAGGCTTCGTTGAAGGGTTAGGGTTAGGGTTCGGGCTAGGGTTAGGGTTAGGGTACGGGGACGATTTAGGGTCCAGGTGAGGGTCCGACAACGCTTTAGGGGGAGCGTGCGTGTGAGGGCGCGGGTTAGTGTGAGCCTACGGGTTAGGATTAGGGGACGGGTGAGGGTCAGGCTTCGGGGAAGTGTTAGGGTTAGGGTTCGGGCTAGGGTTAGGTTTAGGGGACGGGGACGGTTTAGGGTCCAGGTGAGGGTCCGACAGCGCTTTAGGGGGAGCATGCGTGTGAGGGCCCGGGTTATTGTTAGCGTGCGGATTAGGATTAGGGGACGGGTGAGGGTCAGGCTTCGGGGAAGGGTTAGGGTTAGGGTTCGGGCTAGGGTTAGTGTTAGGGGACGGGGACGGTTTAGGGTCCAGGTGAGGGTCTGACAACGCTTTAGGGGGAGCGTGCGTGTGTGGGCGCGAGTTAGAGTGAGCGTACGGGTTAGGATTAGGGGACGGGTGAGGGTCAGGCTTCGGGGAAGTGTTATGGTTAGGGTTTGGGCTAGGGTTAGGGTTAGGGGATGGGGACGGTTTAGTGTCCTGGTGAGGGTCCGTCAACGCTTTAGGGGGAGCGTGCGTGTAAGGGCGCGGGTTAGTGTGAGCCTACGGGTTAGGATTAGGGGACGGGTGAGGGTCAGGCTTCGGGGAAGGGTTAGGGTTAGGGTTCGGGCTAGGGTTAGGGTTAGGGGACGGGGACGGTTTAGGGTCCAGGTGAGGGTCCGACAGCGCTTTAGGGGGAGCGTGCGTGTGAGGGCGCGGGTTAGTGTGAGCCTACGGGTTAGGAATAGGGGACGGGTGAGTGTCAGGCTTCGGGGAAGGGTTAGGGTTAGGGTTCGGGCAAGGGTTAGGGTTAGGGGACGGGGACGGTTTAGGGTCGAGGTGAGGGTCCGAGAACGCTTTAGGGGGAGCGTGCGTGTGAGGGCGCTGGTTAGTGTGAGCCTACGGGTTAGGATTAGGGGACGGGTGAGGGTCAGGCTTCGGGGAAGGATTAGGGTTAGGGTTCGGGCTAGGGTTAGGGTTAGGGGACGGGGACGGTTTAGGGTCCAGGTGAGGGTCCGACAACGCTTTAGGGGGAGCGTGCGTGTGAGGGCGCGGGTTAGTGTTAGCGTACGGGTTAGGATTAGGGGACGGGTGAGGGTCAGGCTTCGGGGAAGGGTTAGGGTTAGGGTTCGGGCTAGGGTTAGGGTTAGGGGACGGGGACGGTTTAGGGTCCAGGTGAGGTTCCGACAATGCTTTAGGGGGAGCGTGCATGTGAGGGCGCGGGTTAGTGTGAGCCTACGGGTTAGGATTAGGGGACGGGTGAGGGTCAGGCTTCGGGGAAGGGTTAGGGTTAGGGTTCGGGCTAGGGTTAGGGTTAGGGGACGGGGACGGTTTAGGGTCCAGGTGAGGGTCCGACAACGCTTTAGGGGGAGCGTGCATGTGAGGGCGTGGGTTAGTGTGAGCATCCGGGTTAGGATTAGGGGACGGGTGAGGGTCAGGCTTCGGGGAAGGGTTAGGGTTAGGGTTCGGGCTAGGGTTAGGGTTAGGGGACGGGGACGGTTTAGGGTCCAGGTGAGGGTCTGACAACGCTTTAGGGGGAGCGTGCGTGTGAGGGCGCGAGTTAGTGTGTGCGTACGGGTTAGGATTAGGGGACGGGTGAGGGTCAGGCTTCGGGGAAGTGTTATGGTTAGGGTTCGGGCTAGGGTTAGGGTTAGGGGACGGGGACGGTTTAGGGTCCTGGTGAGGGTCCGACAACGCTTAAGGGGGAGCGTGCGTGTAAGGGCGCGGGTGAGTGTGAGCCTACGGGTTAGTATTAGGGGACGGGTGAGGGTCAGGCTTCGGGGAAGGGTTAGGGTTAGGGTTCGGGCTAGGGTTAGGGTTAGGGGACGGGGACGGTTTAGGGTCCAGGTGAGGGTCCGACAACGCTTTAGGGGGATCGTGCGTGTGAGGGCGCGGGTTAGTGTGATCCTACGGGTTAGGATTAGGTGACGGGTGAGGGTCAGGCTTCGGGGAAGGGTTAGGGTTAGGGTTCGGGCTAGGGTTAGGGTTAGGGGACGGGGACGGTTTAGGGTCCAGGTGAGGTTCCGACAATGCTTTAGGGGGAGCGTGCGTGTGAGGGCGCGGGTTAGTGTGAGCCTACGGGTTAGGATTAGGGGACGGGTGAGGGTCAGGCTTCGGGGAAGGGTTAGGGTTAGGGTTCGGGCTAGGGTTAGGGTTAGGGGACGGGGACGGTTTAGGGTCCAGGTGATGGTCTGACAACGCTTTAGGGGGAGCGTGCGTGTGAGGGCGCGGGTTAGTGTGAGCCTACAGGTTAGGATTAGGGGACGGGTGAGGGTCAGGCTTCGTTGAAGGGTTAAGGTTAGGGTTCGGGCTAGGGTTAAGGTTAGGGTACGGGGACGGTTTAGGGTCCAGGTGAGGGTCCGACAACGCTTTAGGGGGAGCGTGCGTGTGAGGGCGCGGTTTAGTGTGAGCCTACGGGTTAGGATTAGGGGACGGGTGAGGGTCAGGCTTCGGGGAATTGTTAGGGTTAGGGTTCGGGCTAGGGTTAGGGTTAGGGGACCGGGACGGTTTAGGGTCCAGGTGAGGGTCTGACAACGCTATAGGGGGAGCGTGCGTGTGAGGGCCTGGGTTAGTGTTAGCGTGCGGGTTAGGATTAGGGGACGGGTGCGGGTCAGGCTTCGGGGAAGGGTTAGGGTTAGGGTTCGGGCTAGGGTTAGGGTTAGGGGACGGGGACGGCTTAGGGTCCAATTGAGGGTCCGACCACGCTTTAGGGGGACCGTGCGTGTGAGGGCGCGGGTTAGTGTGAGCGTACGACTTAGGATTAGGGGACGGGTGAGGGTCATGCTTCGGGGAAGGGTTAGGGTTAGGGTTCGGGCTAGGGTTAGGGTTAGGGGACAGGGACGGTTTAGGGTCCAGGTGAGTGTCCGACAACGCTTTAGGGGGATCGTGCGTGTGAGGGCGCGGGTTAGTGTGATCCTACAGGTTAGGATTAGGTGACGGGTGAGGGTCAGGCTTCGGGGAAGGGTTAGGGTTAGGGTTCGGGCTAGGGTTAAGGTTAGGGGACGGGGACGGTTTAGGGTCCAGGTGAGGGTCCGACAACGCTTTAGGGGAGCGTGCGTGTGAGGGCGCGGGTTAGTGTTATCGTACGGGTTAGGATTAGGGGACGGGTGAGCGTCAGGCTTCGGGGAAGGGTTAGGGTTAGGGTTCGGGCTAGGGTTAGGGTTAGGGGACGGGGACGGTTTAGGGTCCAGGTGAGGGTCCGACAACGCTTTAGGGGGAGCGTGCATGTGAGGGCGTGGGTTAGTGTTAGCGTACGGGTTAGGATTAGGGGACGGGTGAGGGTCAGGCTTCGGGGAAGGGTTAGGGTTAGGGTTCGGGCTAGGGTTAGGGTTAGGGGACGGGGACGCTTTAGGATCCAGGTGAGGGTCCGACAACGCTTTAGGGGGAGCGTGCGTGTGAGGGCGCGGGTTAGTGTGAGCCTACGTGTTAGGATTAGGGGACGGGTGAGGGTCAGGCTTCGTTGAAGGGTTAGGGTTAGGGTTCGGGCTAGGGTTAGGGTTAGGGTACGGGGACGGTTTAGGGTCCAGGTGAGGGTCCGACAACGCTTTAGGGGGAGCGAGCGTGTGAGGGCGCGGGTTAGTGTGAGCGTACGGGTTAGGATTAGGGGACGGGTGAGGGTCAGGCTTCGGGGAAGTGTTAGGGTTAGGGTTCGGGCTAGGGTTAGGGTTAGGGGATGGGGACGGTTTAGGGTCGAGGTGAGGGTCCGAAAACGCTTTAGGGGGAGCGTGCGTGTGAGGGCCTGGGTTAGTGTTAGCGTGCGGGTTAGGATTAGGGGACGGGTGAGGGTCAGGCTTCGGGGAAGGGTTAGGGTTAGGGTTCGGGGTAGGGTTAGGGTTAGGGGACGGGGACGGCTTAGGGTCCAATTGAGGGTCCGACAACGCTTTAGGGGGAGCGTGCGTGTGAGGGCGCGGGTTAGTGTTAGCGTACGGGTAAGGATTAGCGGACGGGTGAGGGTCAGGCTTCGGGGAAGGGTTAGGGTTAGGGTTCGGGCTAGGGTTAGGGTTAGGGGACGGGGACGGTTTAGGGTCCAGGTGAGGTTCCGACAATGCTTTAGGGGGAGCGTGCATGTAAGGGCGCGGGTTAGTGTGAGCCTACGGGTTAGGATTAGGGGACGGGTGAGGGTCAGGCTTCGGGGAAGGGTTAGGCTTAGGGTTCGGGCTAGGGTTAGGGTTAGGGGACGGGGACGGTTTAGGGTCCAGGTGAGGGTCCGACAACGCTTTAGGGGGAGCGTGCGTGTGAGGGCGCGGGTTAGTGTGAGCCTACGGGTTAGGATTAGGGGACGGCTGATGGTCAGGCTTTGGGGAAGGGTTAGGGTTAGGGTTCGGGCTAGGGTTAGGGTTAGGGGACGGGGACGGTTTAGGGTCCAGGTGAGGGTCTGACAACGCTTTAGGGGGAGCGTGCATGTGAGGGCGCGAGTTAGTGTGAGCGTACGGGTTAGGATTAGGGGACGTTTGAGGGTCAGGCTTCGGGGAAGTGTTATGGTTAGGGTTCGGGCTAGGGTTAGGATTAGGGGACGGGGACGGTTTAGGGTCCTGTTGAGGGTCCGACAACGCTTTAGGGGGAGCGTGCGTGTAAGGGCGCGGGTTAGTGTGAGCCTACGGGTTAGGATTAGGGGACGGGTGAGGGTCAGGCTTCGGGGAAGGGTTAGGGTTAGGGTTCGTTCTAGGGTTAGGGTTAGGGGACGGGGACGGTTTAGGATCCAGCTGAGGGTCCGACAACGCTTTAGGGGGAGCGTGCGTGTGAGGGCGCGGGTTAGTGTTAGCGTACGGGTTAGGATTAGGGGACGGGTGAGGGTCAGGCTTCGGGGAAGGGTTAGGGTTAGGGTTCGGGCTAGGGTTAGGGTTAGGGGACGGGGACGGTTTAAGGTCGAGGTGAGGGTCCGACAACGCTTTAGGGGGAGCGTGCGTGTGAGGGCGCGGGTTAGTGTGAGCCTACGGGTTAGGATTAGGGGACGGGTGAGGGTCAGGCTTCGGGGAAGGGTTAGGGTTAGGGTTCGGACTAGGGTTAGGGTTAGGGGACGGGGACGGTTTAGGGTCCAGGTGAGGGTCCGACAACGCTTTAGGGGGAGCGTGCGTGTGAGGGCGCGGGTTAGTGTTAGCGTACGGCTTAGGATTAGGGGACGGGTGAGGGTCATGCTTCGGGGCAGGGTTAGGGTTAGGGTTCGGGCTAGGGTTAGGGTTAGGGGACGGGGACGGTTTAGGGTCCAGGTGAGGGTCCGACAGCGCTTTAGGGGGAGCGTGCGTGTGAGGGCGCGGGTTAGTGTGAGCCTACGGGTTAGGATTAGGTGACGGGTGAGGGTCATGCTTCGGGGAAGGGTTAGAGTTAGGGTTCGGGCTAGGGTTAGGGTTAGGGGACGGGGAAGGTTTAGGGTCCAGGTGAGGGTCCGACAACGCTTTAGGGGGAGCGTGCGTGTGAGGGCGCGGGTTAGTGTTAGCGTACGTTTTAGGATTAGGGGACGGGTGAGGGTCATGCTTCGGGGAAGGGTTAGGGTTAGGGTTCGGGCTAGGGTTAGGGTTAGGGGACGGGGACGGTTTAGGATCCAGGTGAGGGTCCGACAACGCTTTAGGGGGAGCGTGCGTGTGAGGGCGTGGGTTAGTGTGAGCCTACGGGTTAGGACTAGGTGACGGGTGAGGGTCAGGCTTCGGGGAAGTGTTAGGGTTAGGGTTCGGGCTAGGGTTACGGTTAGGGGACGGGGACGGTTTAGGGTCCAGGTGAGGGTCCGACAACGCTTTAGGGGGAGCGTGCGTGTGAGGGCGCGGGTTAGTGTTAGCGTACGGGTTAGGATTAGGGGACGGGTGAGCGTCAGGCTTCGGGGAAGGGTTAGGGTTAGGGTTCGGTCTAGGGTTATGGTTAGGGGACGGGGACGGTTTAGGGTCCAGGTGAGGGTCCGACAACGCTTTAGGGGGAGCGTGCGTGTGAGGGCGTGGGTTAGTGTTAGCGTACGGGTTAGGATTAGGGGACGGGTGAGGGTCAGGCTTCGGGGAAGGTTTACGGTTAGGGTTCGGGCTAGGGTTAGGGTTAGGGGACAGGGACGGTTTAGGGTCCAGGTGAGGGTCCGACAACGCTTTAGGGGGAGGGTGCGTGTGACGGCGCGGGTTAGTGTGAGCCTACGGGTTAGGATTAGGGGACGGGTGAGGGTCAGGCTTCGTTGAAGAGTTAGGGTTAGGGTTCGGGCTAGGGTTAGGTTTAGGGTTAGGGGACGGTTTAGGGTCCAGGTGAGGGTCCGACAACGCTTTAGGGGGAGCATGCGTGTGAGGGCGCTGGTTAGTGTGAGCCTTCGGGTTAGGATTAGGGGACGGGTGAGGGTCAGGCTTCGGGGAAGTGTTAGGGTTAGGGTTCGGGCTAGGGTTAGGGTTAGGGGACGGGGACGGTTTAGGGTCCAGGTGAGGGTCCGACAACGCTTTAGGGGGAGCGTGTGTGTGAGGGCGCGGGTTAGTGTTAGCGTACGGGTTAGGATTAGGGGACGGGTGAGGGTCATGCTTCGGGGAAGGGTTAGGGTTAGGGTTCGGGCTAGGGTTAGGGTTAGGGGACGGGGACGGTTTAGGGTCCAGGTGAGGGTCCGACAACGCTTTAGGGGGATCGTGCGTGTGAGGGCGCGGGTTAGTGTGAGCCTACGGGTTAGGATTAGGTGACGGGTGAGGGTCAGGCTTCGGGGAAGGGTTAGGGTTAGGGTTCGGGCTAGGGATAGGGTTAGGGGACGGGGACGGTTTAGGGTCCAGGAGAGGTTCCGACAACGCTTTAGGGGGAGCGTGCGTGTGAGGGCGCGGGTTAGTGTTACCGTACGGGTTAGGATTACGGGACGGGTGAGCGTCAGGCTTCGGGGAAGGGTTAGGGTTAGGGTTCGGGCTAGGGTTAGGGTTAGGGGACGGGGACGGTTTAGGGTCCAGGTGAGGGTCCGACAAAGCTTTAGGGGGAGCGTGCGTGTGAGGGCGTGGGTTAGTGTTAGCGTACGGGTTAGGATTAGGGAACGGGTGAGGGTCAGGCTTCGGGGAAGGTTTAGGGTTAGGGTTCGGGCTAGGGTTAGGGTTAGGCGACGGGGACGGTTTAGGGTCCAGGTGAGGGTCCGACAACGCTTTAGGGGGAGCGTGCGTGTGAGGGCGCGGGTTAGTGTGAGCCTACGGGTTAGGATTAGGGGACGGGTGAGGGTCAGGCTTTGTTGAAGGGTTAGGGTTAGGGTTCGGGCTAGGGGTAGGGTTAGGGTACGGGGACGGTTTAGGGTCCAGGTGAGGGTCCGACAACGCTTTAGGGGGAGCGTGCGTGTGAGGGCGCGGGTTAGTGTGAGCCTACGGGTTAGGATTAGGGGACGGGTGAGGGTCAGGCTTCGGGGAAGTGTTAGGGTTAGGGTTCGGGCTAAGGTTAGGTTTAGGGGACGGGGACGGTTTAGGGTCCAGGTGAGGGTCCGACAACGCTTTAGGGGGAGCATGCGTGTGAGGGCCCGGGTTAGTGTTAGCGTGCGGGTTAGGATTAGGGGACGGGTGAGGGTCAGCCTTCGGGGAAGGGTTAGGGTTAGGGTTTGGGCTAGGGTTAGGGTTAGGGGACGGGGACGGCTTAGGGTCCAATTGAGGGTCCGACAACGCTTTAGGGGGAGCGTGCGTGTGAGGGCGCTGGTTAGTGTTAGCGTACGGGTTAGGATTAGGGGACGGGTGAGGGTCAGGCTTCGTTGAAGGGTTAGGGTTAGGGTTCGGGCTAGGGTTACGGTTAGGGTACGGGGACTCTTTAGGGTCCAGGTGAGGTTCCGACAATGCTTTAGGGGGAGCGTGCGTGTGAGGGCGCGGGTTAGTGTGAGCCTACGGGTTAGGATTAGGGGACGGGTGAGGGTCAGGCTTCGGGGAAGTGTTAGGGTTAGGGTTCGGGCTAGGGTTAGGGTTAGGGAACGGGGACGGTTTAGGGTCCAGGTGAGGGTCTGAGAACCCTTTAGGGGGAGCATGCGTGTGAGGGCCTGGGTTAGTGTTAGCGTGCGGGTTAGGATTAGGGGACGGGTGAGGGTCAGGCTTCGGGGAAGGGTTAGGGTTAGGGTTCGGGCTAGGGTTAGGGTTAGGGGACGGGGACGGTTTAGGGTCCAGGTGAGGGTCCGACAACGCTTTAGGGGGAGCGTGCGTGTGAGGACGCGGGTTGGTGTGAGCCTACGGGTTAGGATTAGGGGACGGGTGAGGGTCAGGCTTCGGGGAAGGGTTAGGGTTAGGGTTCGGGCTAGGGTTAGGGTTAGGGGACGGGGACGGTTTAGGGTCGAGGTGAGGGTCCGACAACGCTTTAGGGGGAGCGTGCGTGTGAGCGCGCTGGTTAGTGTGAGCCTACGGGTTAGGATTAGGGGACGGGTGAGGGTCAGGCTTCGGGGAAGGGTTAGGGTTAGGGTTCGGGCTAGGGTTAGGGTTAGGGGACGGGGACGGTTTAGGGTCCAGGTGAGGTTCCGACAAAGCTTTAGGGGGAGCGTGCGTGTGAGGGCGCGGGTTAGTGTTACCGTACGGGTTAGGATTAGGGGACGGGTGAGGGTCAGGCTTCGGGGAAGGGTTAGGGTTAGGGTTCGGGCTAGGGTTAGGGTTAGGAGACGGGGACGGTTTAGGGTCCAGGTGAGCGTCCGACAACGCTTTAGGGGGAGCGTGCGTGTGAGGGCGCGGGTTAGTGTTAGCGTACGGCTTAGGATTAGGGGACGGTTGAGGGTCATGCTTCGGGGAAGGGTTAGGGTTAGGGTTCGGGCTAGGGTTAGGGTTAGGGGACGGGGACGGTTTAGGGTCCAGGTGAGGGTCCGACAGCGCTTTAGGGGGAGCGTGCGTGTGAGGGCGCGGGTTAGTGTGAGCATACGGGTTAGGATTAGCGGTCGGGTGAGGGTCAGGCTTCGGGGAAGGGTTAGGGTTAGGGTTCGGGCTAGGGTTAGGGTTAGGGGACGGGGAAGGTTTAGGGTCCAGGTGAGGGTCCGACAACGCTTTAGGGGGAGCGTGCGTGTGAGGGCGCGGGTTAGTGTTAGCGTACGGGTTAGGATTAGGGGACGGGTGAGGGTCATGCTTCGGGGAAGGGTTAGGCTTAGGGTTCGGGCTAGGGTTAGTGTTAGGGGACGGGGACGGTTTAGGATCCAGGTGAGGGTCCGACAACGCTTTAGGGGGAGCGTGCGTGTGAGGGCGTGGGTTAGTGTGAGCCTACGGGTTAGGACTAGGTGACGGGTGAGGGTCAGGCTTCGGGGAAGGGTTAGGGTTAGGGTTCGGCCTAGGGTTACGGTTAGGGGACGGGGACGGTTTAGGGTCCAGGTGAGGGTCCGACAACGCTTTAGGGGGAGCGTGCGTGTGAGGGCGCGGGTTAGTGTTACCGTACGGGTTAGGATTAGGGGACGGGTGAGCGTCAGGCTTCGGGGAAGGGTTAGGGTTAGGGTTCGGGCTAGGGTTACGGTTAGGGGACGGGGACGGTTTAGGGTTCAGGTGAGGGTCCGACAACGCTTTAGGGGGAGCGTGCGTGTGAGGACGTGGGGTAGTGTTAGCGTACGGGTTAGGATTAGGGGACGGGTGAGGGTCAGGCTTCGGGGAAGGTTTAGTGTTAGGGTTCGGGCTAGGGTTAGGGTTAGGGGACGGGGACGGTTTAGGGTCCAGGTGAGGGTCCGAGAACGCTTTAGGGGGAGTGTGCGTGTGACGGCGCGGGTTAGTGTGAGCCTACGGGTTAGGATTAGGGGACGGGTGAGGGTCAGGCTTCGTTGAAGAGTTAGGGTTAGGGTTCGGGCTAGGGTTAGGGTTAGGGGACGGGGACGGTTTAGGGTCCAGGTGAGGGTCCGACAACGCTTTAGGGGGAGCGTGCGTGTGAGGGCGTGGGTTAGTGTGAGCCTACGGGTTAGGATTAGGGGACGGGTGAGGGTCAGGCTTCGGGGAAGTGTTAGGGTTAGGGTTCGGGCTAAGGTTAGGTTTAGGGGATGGGGACCGTTTAGGGTCCAGGTGAGGGTCCGAGAACGCTTTAGGGGGAGCGTGCGTGTGAGGGCCCGGGTTAGTGTTAGCGTGCGGGTTAGGATTAGGGGACGGGTGAGGGTCAGGCTTCGGGGAAGGGTTAGGGTTAGGGTTCGGGCTAGGGTTAGTTTTAGGGGACGGGGACGGTTTACGGTCCAGGTGAGGGTCTGACAACGCTTTAGGGGGAGCGTGCGTGTGAGGGCCCGAGTTAGTGTGAGCGTACGTGTTAGGATTAGGGGACGGGTGAGGGTCAGGCTTCGGGGAAGTGTTATGGTTAGGGTTCGGGCTAGGGTTAGGGTTAGGGGACGGGGACGGTTTAGGGTCCTGGTGAGGGTCCGACAACGCTTTAGGGGGAGCGTGCGTGTAAGGGCGCGGGTTAGTGTGAGCCTACGTGTTAGGATTAGGGGACGGGTGAGGGTCAGGCTTCGGGGAAGGGTTAGGGTTAGGGTTCGGGCTAGGGTTAGGGTTAGGGGACGGGGACGGTTTGGGGTCGAGGTGAGGGTCCGACAACGCTTTAGGGGGAGCGTGCATGTGAGGGCGTGGATTAGTGTTAGCGTACGGGTTAGGATTAGGGGACGGGTGAGGGTCAGGCTTTGGGGAAGGGTTAGGGTTAGGGTTCGGGCTAGGGTTAGGGTTAGGGGACGGGGAAGGTTTAGGGTCCAGGTGAGGGTCCGACAACGCTTTAGGGGGAGCGTGCGTGTGAGGGCGTGGGTTAGTGTTAGCGTACGGGTTAGGATTAGGAGAGGGGTGAGGGTCAGGCTTCGGGGAAGGGTTAGGGTGAGGGTTCGGGCTAGGGTTAGGGTTAGGGGACGGGGACGGTTTAGGGTCCAGGTGAGGGTCTGACAACGCTTTAGGGGGAGCGTGCGTGTGAGGGCACGAGTTAGTGTGAGCGTACGGGTTAGGATTAGGGGACGGGTGAGGGTCAGGCTTCGGGGAATTGTTATGGTTAGGGTTCGGGCTAGGGTTAGGGTTAGGGGACGGGGACGGTTTAGGGTCCTGGTGAGGGTCCGACAACGCTTTAGGGGGAGTGTGAGTGTGAGGGCGCGGGTTAGTGTTAGCGTACGGGTTAGGATTAGGGGACGGGTGAGGGTCAGGCTTCGGGGAAGGGTTAGGGTTAGGGTTCGGGCTAGGGTTAGGGTTAGGGGACGGGGACGGTTTGGGGTCGAGGTGAGGGTCCGACAACGCTTTAGGGGGAGCGTGCGTGTGAGCGCGTGGGTTAGTGTGAGCCTACGGCTAGGATTAGGGGACGGGTGAGGGTCAGGCTTCGGGGAAGGGTTAGGGTTAGGGTTCGGGCTAGGGTTAGGGTTAGGGGACGGGGACGGTTTAGGGTCCAGCTGAGGGTCCGACAACGCTTTAGGGGGAGCGTGCATGTGAGGGCGCGGGTTAGTGTTAGCATACGGGTTAGGATTAGGGGACGGGTGAGGGTCAGGCTTCGGGGAAGGGTTAGGGTTAGGGTTCGGGCTATGGTTAAGGTTAGGGTACTTGGACGGTTTAGGGTCCAGGTGAGGTTCCGAAAATGCTTTAGGGGGAGCGTGCGTGTGAGGGCGCGGGTTAGTGTGAGCGTACGGGTTAGGATTAGGGGACGGGTGAGGGTCAGGCTTCGGGGAAGGGTTAGGGTTAGGGTTCGGGCTAGGGTTAGGGTTAGGGGACGGGGACGGTTTAGGGTCCAGGTGAGGGTCCGACAACGCTTTAGGGGGAGCGTGCGTGTGAGGACGCGGGTTGGTGTGAGCCTACGGGTTAGGATTAGGGGACGGGTGAGGGTCATGCTTCGGGGAAGGGTTAGGGTTAGGGTTCGGGCTAGGGTTAGGGTTAGGGTACGGGGACGGTTTAGGGTCCAGGTGAGGGTCCGACAACGCTTTAGGGGGAGCGTGCGTGTGAGGGCGCTGGTTAGTGTGAGCCTACGGGTTAGGATTAGGGGACGGGTGAGGGTCAGGCTTCGGGGAAGGATTAGGGTTAGGGTTCGGGCTAGGGTTAGGGTTAGGGGACGGGGACGGTTTAGGGTCCAGGTGAGGGTCCGACAACGCTTTAGGGGGAGCGTGCGTGTGAGGGTGCGGGTTAGTGTGAGCCTACGGGTTAGGATTAGGGGACGGGTGAGGGTCAGGTTCGGGGAAGGGTTAGGGTTAGGGTTCGGGCTAGGGTTAGGGTTAGGGGACGGGGACGGTTTAGGATCCAGCTGAGGGTCCGACAACGCTTTAGGGGGAGCGTGCATGTGAGGGCGCGGGTTAGTGTTACCGTACGGGTTAGGATTAAGGGACGGGTGAGGGTCAGGCTTCGGGGAAGTGTTAGGGTTAGGGTTCGGGCTAGGGTTAGGGTTAGGGGACGGGGACGGTTTAGGGTCCAGGTGAGGGTCCGACAACGCCTTAGGGGGAGCGTGCGTGTGAGGGCGTGGGTTAGTCTTAGCGTACGGGTTAGGATTAGGGGACGGGTGAGGGTCAGGCTTCGGGGAAGGGTTAGGGTTAGGGTTCGGGCTAGGGTTAGGGTTAGGGGACGGGGACGGTTTAGGGTCCAGGTGAGGGTCCGACAACGCTTTGGGGGAGCGTGCGTGTGAGGGCGCGGGTTAGTGTGAGCCTACGGGTTAGGATTAGGGGACGGGTGAGGGTCAGGCTTCGTTGAAGGGTTAGCGTTAGGGTTCGGGCTAGGGTTAGGGTTAGGGTACGGGGACGGTTTAGGGTCCAGGTGAGGGTCCGACAACGCTTTAGGTGGAGCGTGCGTGTGAGGGCGCGGGTTAGTGTGAGCCTACGGGTTAGGATTAGGGGACGGGTGAGGGTCAGGCTTCGGGGAAGTGTTAGGGTTAGGGTTCGGGCTAGGGTTAGCTTTAGGGGACGGGGACGGTTTAGGGTCCAGGTGAGGGTCCGACAACGCTTTAGGGGGAGCATGCGTGTGAGGGCCCGGGTTAGTGTTAGCGTGCGGGTTAGGATTAGGGGACGGGTGAGGGTCAGGCTTCGGGGAAGGGTTAGGGTTAGGGTTCGGGCTAGGGTTAGGGTTAGGGGACGGGGACGGTTTAGGATCCAGCTGAGGGTCCGACAACGCTTTAGGGGGAGCGTGCATGTGAGGGCGCGGGTTAGTCTTAGCGTACGGGTTAGGATTAGGGGACGGGTGAGGGTCAGGCTTCGGGGAAGGGTTAGGGTTAGGGTTCGGGCTAGGGTTAGGGTTAGGGGACGGGGACAGTTTAGGGTCGAGGTGAGGGTCCGACAACGCTTTAGGGGGAGCGTGCGTGTGAGGGCGCTGGTTAGTGTGAGCCTACGGGTTAGGATTAGGGGACGGGTGAGGGTCAGGCTTCGGGGAAGGGTTAGGGTTAGGGTTCGGGCTAGGGTTAGGGTTAGGGGACGGGGACGGTTTAGGGTCCAGGTGAGGGTCCGACAACGCTTTAGGGGGAGCGTGCGTGTGAGGGTGCGGGTTAGTGTTAGCGTACGGGTTAGGATTAGGGGACGGGTGAGGGTCAGGCTTCGGGGAAGGGTTAGGGTTAGGGTTCGGGCTAGGGTTAGGGTTAGGGGACGGGGACGGTTTAGGGTCGAGGTGAGGGTCCGACAACGCTTTAGGGGGAGCGTGCGTGTGAGGGCGCGGGTTAGTGTTAGCGTACGGCTTAGGATTAGGGGACGGGTGAGGGTCATGCTTCGGGGAAGGGTTAGGGTTAGGGTTCGGGCTAGGGTTAGGGTTAGGGGACGGGGACGGTTTAGGGTCCAGGTGAGGGTCCGACAACGCTTTAGGGGGAGCGTGCGTGTGAGGGCGCGGGTTAGTGTGAGCCTACAGGTTAGGATTAGGGGACAGGTGAGGGTCAGGCTTCGTTGAAGGGTTAAGTTTAGGGTTCGGGCTAGGGTTAGGGTTAGGGTATGGGGACGGTTTAGGGTCCAGGTGAGGGTCCGACAACGCTTTAGGGGGAGCGTGCGTGTGAGGGCGCGGGTTAGTGTGAGCCTACGGCTTAGGATTAGGGGACGGGTGAGGGTCAGGCTTCGGGGAAGTGTTAGGGTTAGGGTTCGGGCTAGGGTTAGGGTTAGGGGACGGGGACGGTTTAGGGTCCAGGTGAGGGTCTGACAACGCTTTAGGGGGAGCATGCGTGTGAGGGCCTGGTTTAGTGTTAGTGTGCGGGTTAGGATTAGGGGACGGGTGAGGGTCAGGCTTCGGGGAAGGGTTAGGGTTAGGGTTCGGGCTAGTGTTAGGGTTAGGGGACGGGAACGGTTTAGGGTCCAGGTGAGGGTCCGACAACGCTTTAGGGGGAGCGTGCGTGTGAGGGCGCGGGTTAGTGTTAGCGTACGGGTTAGGATTAGGGGACGGGTGAGGGTCAGGCTTCGGGGAAGGGTTAGGGTTAGGGTTCGGGCTAGGGTTAGGGTTAGGGGACGGGGACGGTTTAGGGTCCAGGTGAGGTTCCGACAATGCTTTAGGGGGAGCGTGCATGTGAGGGCGCGGGTTAGTGTGAGCCTACGGGTTAGGATTAGGGGACGGGTGAGGGTCAGGCTTCGGGGAAGGGTTAGGGTTAGGGTTCGGGCTAGGGTTAGGGTTAGGGGACGGGCACGGTTTAGGGTCCAGGTGAGGGTCCGACAACGCTTTAGGGGGAGCGTGCGTGTGAGGGCGTGGGTTAGTGTGAGCCTACGGGTTAGGATTAGGGGACGGCTGAGGGTCAGGCTTCGGGGAAGGGTTATGGTTAGGGTTCGGGCTAGGGTTAGGGTTAGGGGACGGGGACGGTTTAGGGTCCAGGTGAGGGTCTGACAACGCTTTAGGGGGAGCGTGCGTGTGAGGGCGCGAGTTAGTGTGAGCGTACGGGTTAGGATTAGGGGACGGGTGAGGGTCAGGCTTTGGGGAAGTGTTATGGTTAGGGTTTGGGCTAGGGTTAGGGTTAGGGGACGGGGACGGTTTAGGGTCCTGGTTAGGGTCCGACAACGCTTAAGGGGGAGCGTGCGTGTAAGGGCGCGGGTTAGTGTGAGCCTACGGGTTAGGATTAGGGGACGGGTGAGGGTCAGGCTTCGGGGAAGGGTTAGGGTTAGGGTTCGGGCTAGGGTTAGGGTTAGGGGACGGGGACGGTTTAGGATCCAGCTGAGGGTCCGACAACGCTTTAGGGGGAGCGTGCGTGTGAGGGCGCGGGTTAGTGTTAGCGTACGTGTTAGGATTAGGGGACGAGTGAGGGTCAGGCTTCGGGGAAGGGTTAGGGTTAGGGTTCGGGCTAGGGTTAGGGTTAGGGGACGGGCACGGTTTAGGGTCGAGGTGAGGGTCCGACAACGCTTTAGGGGGAGCGTGCGTGTGAGGGCGCGGGTTAGTGTGAGCCTACGGGTTAGGATTAGGGGACGGGTGAGGGTCAGGCTTCGGGGAAGGGTTAGGGTTAGGGTTCGGGCTAGGGTTAGGGTTAGGGGACGGGGACGGTTTAGGGTCCAGGTGAGGGTCCCACAACGCTTTAGGGGGAGCGTGCGTGTGAGGGCGCGGGTTAGTGTGAGCCTACGGGTTAGGATTAGGGGACGGGTGAGCGTCAGGCTTCGGGGAAGGGTTAGGGTTAGGGTTCGGGCTAGGGTTAGGGTTAGGGGACGGGGACGGTTTAGGGTCCATGTGAGGGTCTGACAACGCCTTAGGGGGAGCGTGCGTGTGAGGGCGTGGGTTAGTGTTAGCGTACGGGTTAGGATTAGGGGACGGGTGAGGGTCAGGCTTCGGGGAAGGGTTAGGGTTAGGGTTCGGGCTAGGGTTAGGGTTAGGGGACGGGGACGGTTTAGGGTCCAGGTGAGGGTCCGACAACGCTTTAGGGGGAGCGTGCGTGTGAGGGCGCGGGTTAGTTTGAGCCTACGGGTTAGGATTAGCGGACGGGTGAGGGTCAGGCTTCGTTGAAGGGTTAGGGTTAGGGTTCGGGCTAGGGTTAGGGTTAGGGTACGGGGACGATTTAGGGTCCAGGTGAGGGTCCGACAACGCTTTAGGGGGAGCGTGCGTGTGAGGGCGCGGGTTAGTGTGAGCCTACGGGTTAGGATTAGGGGACGGGTGAGGGTCAGGCTTCGGGGAAGTGTTAGGGTTAGGGTTCGGGCTAGGGTTAGGTTTAGGGGACGGGGACGGTTTAGGGTCCAGGTGAGGGTCCGACAACGCTTTAGGGGGAGCATGCGTGTGAGGGCCCGGGTTATTGTTAGCGTGCGGATTAGGATTAGGGGACGGGTGAGGGTCAGGCTTCGGGGAAGGGTTAGGGTTAGGGTTCGGGCTAGGGTTAGTGTTAGGGGACGGGGACGGTTTAGGGTCCAGGTGAGGGTCTGACAACGCTTTAGGGGGAGCGTGCGTGTGTGGGCGCGAGTTAGAGTGAGCGTACGGGTTAGGATTAGGGGACGGGTGAGGGTCAGGCTTCGGGGAAGTGTTATGGTTAGGGTTTGGGCTAGGGTTAGGGTTAGGGGACGGGGACGGTTTAGGGTCCTGGTGAGGGTCCGACAACGCTTAAGGGGGAGCGTGCGTGTAAGGGCGCGGGTTAGTGTGAGCCTACGGGTTAGGATTAGGGGACGGGTGAGGGTCAGGCTTCGGGGAAGGGTTAGGGTTAGGGTTCGGGCTAGGGTTAGGGTTAGGGGACGGGGACGGTTTAGGATCCAGCTGAGGGTCTGACAACGCTTTAGGGGGAGCGTGCGTGTGAGGGCGCGGGTTAGTGTTAGCGTACGTGTTAGGATTAGGGGACGAGTGAGGGTCAGGCTTCGGGGAAGTGTTAGGGTTAGGGTTCGGGCTAGGGTTAGGGTTAGGGGACGGGCACGGTTTAGGGTCGAGGTGAGGGTCCGACAACGCTTTAGGGGGAGCGTGCGTGTGAGGGCGCGGGTTAGTGTGAGCCTACGGGTTAGGATTAGGGGACGGGTGAGGGTCAGGCTTCGGGGAAGGGTTAGGGTTAGGGTTCGGGCTAGGGTTAGGGTTAGGGGACGGGGACGGTTTAGGGTCCAGGTGAGGGTCCCACAACGCTTTAGGGGGAGCGTGCGTGTGAGGGCGCGGGTTAGTGTGAGCCTACGGGTTAGGATTAGGGGACGGGTGAGGGTCAGGCTTCGGGGAAGGGTTAGGGTTAGGGTTCGGGCTAGGGTTAGGGTTAGGGGACGGGGACGGTTTAGGGTCCAGGTGAGGGTCCGACAACGCTTTAGGGGGAGCGTGCGTGTGAGGGCGCGGGTTAGTTTGAGCCTACGGGTTAGGATTAGCGGACGGGTGAGGGTCAGGCTTCGTTGAAGGGTTAGGGTTAGGGTTCGGGCTAGGGTTAGGGTTAGGGTACGGGGACGATTTAGGGTCCAGGTGAGGGTCCGACAACGCTTTAGGGGGAGCGTGCGTGTGAGGGGGCGGGTTAGTGTGAGCCTACGGGTTAGGATTAGGGGACGGGTGAGGGTCAGGCTTCGGGGAAGTGTTAGGGTTAGGGTTCGGGCTAGGGTTAGGTTTAGGGGACGGGGACGGTTTAGGGTCCAGGTGAGGGTCCGACAACGCTTTAGGGGGAGCATGCGTGTGAGGGCCCGGGTTATTGTTAGCGTGCGGATTAGGATTAGGGGACGGGTGAGGGTCAGGCTTCGGGGAAGGGTTAGGGTTAGGGTTCGGGCTAGGGTTAGTGTTAGGGGACGGGGACGGTTTAGGGTCCAGGTGAGGGTCTGACAACGCTTTAGGGGGAGCGTGCGTGTGTGGGCGCGAGTTAGAGTGAGCGTACGGGTTAGGATTAGGGGACGGGTGAGGGTCAGGCTTCGGGGAAGTGTTATGGTTAGGGTTCGGGCTAGGGTTAGGGTTAGGGGACGGGGACGGTTTAGGGTCCTGGTGAGGGTCCGTCAACGCTTTAGGGGGAGCGTGCGTGTAAGGGCGCGGGTTAGTGTGAGCCTACGGGTTAGGATTAGGGGACGGGTGAGGGTCAGGCTTCGGGGAAGGGTTAGGGTTAGGGTTCGGGCTAGGGTTAGGGTTAGGGGACGGGGACGGTTTAGGGTCCAGGTGAGGGTCCGACAGCGCTTTAGGGGGAGCGTGCGTGTGAGGGCGCGGGTTAGTGTGAGCCTACGGGTTAGGAATAGGGGACGGGTGAGTGTCAGGCTTCGGGGAAGGGTTAGGGTTAGGGTTCGGGCAAGGGTTAGGGTTAGGGGACGGGGACGGTTTAGGGTCGAGGTGAGGGTCCGACAACGCTTTAGGGGGAGCGTGCGTGTGAGGGCGCTGGTTAGTGTGAGCCTACAGGTTAGGATTAGGGGACGGGTGAGGGTCAGGCTTCGGGGAAGGATTAGGGTTAGGGTTCGGGCTAGGGTTAGGGTTAGGGGACGGGGACGGTTTAGGGTCCAGGTGAGGGTCTGACAACGCTATAGGGGGAGCGTGCGTGTGAGGGCCTGGGTTAGTGTTAGCGTGCGGGTTAGGATTAGGGGACGGGTGAGGGTCAGGCTTCGGGGAAGGGTTAGGGTTAGGGTTCGGGCTAGGGTTAGGGTTAGGGGACGGGGACGGTTTAGGGTCCAGGTGAGGTTCCGACAATGCTTTAGGGGGAGCGTGCATGTGAGGGCGCGGGTTAGTGTGAGCCTACGGGTTAGGATTAGGGGACGGGTGAGGGTCAGGCTTCTTGGAAGGGTTAGGGTTAGGGTTCGGGCTAGGGTTAGGGTTAGGGGACGGGGACGGTTTAGGGTCCAGGTGAGGGTCCGACAACGCTTTAGGGGGAGCGTGCATGTGAGGGCGTGGGTTAGTGTGAGCATCCGGGTTAGGATTAGGGGACGGGTGAGGGTCAGGCTTCGGGGAAGGGTTAGGGTTAGGGTTCGGTCTAGGGTTAGGGTTAGGGGACGGGGACGGTTTAGGGTCCAGGTGAGGGTCTGACAACGCTTTAGGGGGAGCGTGCGTGTGAGGGCGCGAGTTAGTGTGTGCGTACGGGTTAGGATTAGGGGACGGGTGAGGGTCAGGCTTCGGGGAAGTGTTATGGTTAGGGTTCGGGCTAGGGTTAGGGTTAGGGGACGGGGACGGTTTAGGGTCCTGGTGAGGGTCCGACAACGCTTAAGGGGGAGCGTGCGTGTAAGGGCGCGGGTGAGTGTGAGCCTACGGGTTAGTATTAGGGGACGGGTGAGGGTCAGGCTTCGGGGAAGGGTTAGGGTTAGGGTTCGGGCTAGGGTTAGGGTTAGGGGACGGGGACGGTTTAGGGTCCAGGTGAGGGTCCGACAACGCTTTAGGGGGATCGTGCGTGTGAGGGCGCGGGTTAGTGTGATCCTACGGGTTAGGATTAGGTGACGGGTGAGGGTCAGGCTTCGGGGAAGGGTTAGGGTTAGGGTTCGGGCTAGGGTTAGGGTTAGGGGACGGGGACGGTTTAGGGTCCAGGTGAGGTTCCGACAATGCTTTAGGGGGAGCGTGCGTGTGAGGGCGCGGGTTAGTGTGAGCCTACGGGTTAGGATTAGGGGACGGGTGAGGGTCAGGCTTCGGGGAAGGGTTAGGGTTAGGGTTCGGGCTAGGGTTAGGGTTAGGGGACGGGGACGGTTTAGGGTCCAGGTGATGGTCTGACAACGCTTTAGGGGGAGCGTGCGTGTGAGGGCGCGGGTTAGTGTGAGCCTACAGGTTAGGATTAGGGGACGGGTGAGGGTCAGGCTTCGTTGAAGGGTTAAGGTTAGGGTTCGGGCTAGGGTTAGGGTTAGGGTACGGGGACGGTTTAGGGTCCAGGTGAGGGTCCGACAACGCTTTAGGGGGAGCGTGCGTGTGAGGGCGCGGTTTAGTGTGAGCCTACGGCTTAGGATTAGGGGACGGGTGAGGGTCAGGCTTCGGGGAATTGTTAGGGTTAGGGTTCGGGCTAGGGTTAGGGTTAGGGGACCGGGACGGTTTAGGGTCCAGGTGAGGGTCTGACAACGCTATAGGGGGAGCGTGCGTGTGAGGGCCTGGGTTAGTGTTAGCGTGCGGGTTAGGATTAGGGGACGGGTGCGGGTCAGGCTTCGAGGAAGGGTTAGGGTTAGGGTTCGGGCTAGGGTTAGGGTTAGGGGACGGGGACGGCTTAGGGTCCAATTGAGGGTCCGACCACGCTTTAGGGGGAGCGTGCGTGTGAGGGCGCGGGTTAGTGTTAGCGTACGGGTTAGGATTAGGGGACGGGTGAGGGTCAGGCTTCGGGGAAGGGTTAGGGTTAGGGTTCGGGCTAGGGTTAGGGTTAGGGGACGGGGACGGTTTAGGGTCCAGGTGAGGTTCCGACAATGCTTTAGGGGGAGCGTGCATGTGAGGGCGCGGGTTAGTGTGAGCCTACGGGTTAGGATTAGGGGACGGGTGAGGGTCAGGCTTCGGGGAAGGGTTAGGGTTAGGGTTCGGGCTAGGGTTAGGGTTAGGGGACGGGGACGGTTTAGGGTCCAGGTGAGGGTCCGACAACGCTTTAGGGGGAGCGTGCATGTGAGGGCGTGGGTTAGTGTGAGCATCCGGGTTAGGATTAGGGGACGGGTGAGGGTCAGGCTTCGGGGAAGGGTTAGGGTTAGGGTTCGGGCTAGGGTTAGGGTTAGGGGACGGGGACGGTTTAGGGTCCAGGTGAGGGTCTGACAACGCTTTAGGGGGAGCGTGCGTGTGAGGGCGCGAGTAAGTGTGTGCGTACGGGTTAGGATTAGGGGACGGGTGAGGGTCAGGCTTCGGGGAAGTGTTATGGTTAGGGTTCGGGCTAGGGTTAGGGTTAGGGGACGGGGACGGTTTAGGGTCCTGGTGAGGGTCCGAGAACGCTTAAGGGGGAGCGTGCTTTTGAGGGCGCGGGTTAGTGTTAGCGTACGTCTTAGGATTAGGGGACGGGTGAGGGTCAGGGTTCGGGGAAGGGTTAGGGTTAGGGTTCGGGCTAGGGTTAGGGTTAGGGGACGGGGACGGTTTAGGGTCCAGGTGAGTGTCCGACAACGCTTTAGGGGGATCGTGCGTGTGAGGGCGCGGGTTAGTGTGATCCTATGGGTTAGGATTAGGTGACGGGTGAGGGTCAGGCTTCGGGGAAGGGTTAGGGTTAGGGTTCGGGCTAGGGTTAGGGTTAGGGGACGGGGACGGTTTAGGGTCCAGGTGAGGGTCCGACAACGCTTTAGGGGAGCGTGCGTGTGAGGGCGCGGGTTAGTGTTATCGTACGGGTTAGGATTAGGGGACGGGTGAGCGTCAGGCTTCGGGGAAGGGTTAGGGTTAGGGTTCGGGCTAGGGTTAGGGTTAGGGGACGGGGACGGTTTAGGGTCCAGGTGAGGGTCCGACAACGCTTTAGGGGGAGCGTGCGTGTGAGGGCGTGGGTTAGTGTTAGCGTACGGGTTAGGATTAGGGGACGGGTGAGGGTCAGGCTTCTTGGAAGGGTTAGGGTTAGGGTTCGGGCTAGGGTTAGGGTTAGGGGACGGGGACGCTTTAGGATCCAGGTGAGGGTCCGACAACGCTTTAGGGGGAGCGTGCGTGTGAGGGCGCGGGTTAGTGTGAGCCTACGTGTTAGGATTAGGGGACGGGTGAGGGTCAGGCTTCGTTGAAGGTTTAGGGTTAGGGTTCGGGCTAGGGTTAGGGTTAGGGTACGGGGACGGTTTAGGGTCCAGGTGAGGGTCCGACAACGCTTTAGGGGGAGCGTGCGTGTGAGGGCGCGGGTTAGTGTGAGCGTACGGTTTAGGATTAGGGGACGGGTGAGGGTCAGGCTTCGGGGAAGTGTTAGGGTTAGGGTTCGGGTTAGGGTTAGGGTTAGGGGATGGGGACGGTTTAGGGTCGAGGTGAGGGTCCGAAAACGCTTTAGGGGGAGCGTGCGTGTGAGGGCGCGGGTTAGTGTGAGCCTACGGGTTAGGATTAGGGGACGGGTGAGGGTCAGGCTTCGGGGAAGGGTTAGGGTTAGGGTTCGGGCTTGGGTTAGGGTTAGGGGACGGGGATGGTTTAGGGTCCAGGTGAGGGTCCGGCAACGCTTTAGGGGGAGCGTGCGTGTGAGGGCGCGGGTTAGTGTGAGCATACGTGTTAGGATTAGGGGACGGGTGAGGGTCAGGCTTCGGGGAAGTGTTAGGGTTAGGGTTCGGGCTAGGGTTAGGGTTAGGGGACGGGGACGGTTTAGGGTCGAGGTGAGGGTCCAACAACGCTTTAGGGGGAGCGTGCGTGTGAGGGCGCGGGTTAGTGTTAGCGTACGGGTTAGGATTAGGGGACGGGTGATGGTCAGGCTTCGGGGAAGGCTTAGGGTTAGGGTTCGGGCTAGGGTTAGGGTTAGGGGACAGGGACGGTTTAGGGTCCAGGTGAGGGTCCGACAACGCTTTAGGGGGATCGTGTGTGTGAGGGCGCGGGTTAATGTGAGCCTACGGGTTAGGATTAAGGGACGGGTGAGGGTCAGGCTTCGGGGAAGGGTTAGGGTTAGGGTTCGGGCTAGGGTTAGGGTTAGGGGACGGGGACGGTTTAGGGTCCAGGTGAGGGTCCGACAACGCTTTAGGGGGAGCGTGCGTGTGAGGGCGCGGGTTAGTGTTACCGTACGGGTTAGGATTAGGGGACGGGTGAGCGTCAGGCTTCGGGGAAGGGTTAGGGTTAGGGTTCGAGCTAGGGTTAGGGTTAGGGGACGGGGACGGTTTAGGGTCCAGGTGAGGGTCCGACAACGCTTTAGGGGGAGCGTGCGTGTGAGGGCGCGGGTTAGTGTGAGCCTACGCGTTAGGATTAGGTGACGGGTGAGGGTCAGGCTTCGGGGAAGGGTTAGGGTTAGGGTTCGGGCTAGGGTTAGGATTAGGGGACGGGGACGGTTTAGGGTCCAGGTGAGGGTCCGACAACGCTTTAGGGGGAGCGTGCGTGTGAGGGCGCGGGTTAGTGTTACCGTACGGGTTAGGATTAGGGGACGGGTGAGCGTCAGGCTTCGGGGAAGGGTTAAGGTTAGGATTCGGGCTAGGGTTAGGGTTAGGGGACGGGGACGGTTTAGGGTTCAGGTGAGGGTCCGACAACGCTTTAGGGGGAGCGTGCGTGTGAGGGCGCGGGTTAGTGTGAGCGTACGGGTTAGGATTAGGGGACGGGTGAGGGTCAGGCTTCGGGGAAGGGTTAGGGTTAGGGTTCGGGCTAGGGTTAGGGTTAGGGGACGGGGACGGTTTAGGGTCCAGGTGAGGGTCCGACAACGCTTTAGGGGGAGCGTGCGTGTGAGGGCGCGGGTTAGTGTGAGCGTACGGGTTAGGATTAGGGGACGGGTGAGGGTCAGGCTTCGGGGAAGGGTTAGGGTTAGGGTTCGGGCTAGGGTTAGGGTTAGGGGACGGGGACGGTTTAGGGTCCAGGTGAGGGTCCGACAACGCTTTAGGGGGATCGTGCGTGTGAGGGCGCGGGTTAGTGTGATCCTACGGGTTAGGATTAGGTGACGGGTGAGGGTCAGGCTTCGGGGAAGGGTTAGGGTTAGGGTTCGGGCTAGGGTTAAGGTTAGGGGACGGGGACGGTTTAGGGTCCAGGTGAGGGTCCGACAACGCTTTAGGGGAGCGTGCGTGTGAGGGCGCGGGTTAGTGTTATCGTACGGGTTAGGATTAGGGGACGGGTGAGCGTCAGGCTTCGGGGAAGGGTTAGGGTTAGGGTTCGGGCTAGGGTTAGGGTTAGGGGACGGGGACGGTTTAGGGTCCAGGTGAGGGTCCGACAACGCTTTAGGGGGAGCGTGCATGTGAGGGCGTGGGTTAGTGTTAGCTTACGGGTTAGGATTAGAGGACGGGTGAGGGTCAGGCTTCGGGGAAGGGTTAGGGTTAGGGTTCGGGCTAGGGTTAGGGTTAGGGGACGGGGACGCTTTAGGATCCAGGTGAGGGTCCGACAACGCTTTAGGGGGAGCGTGCGTGTGAGGGCGCGGGTTAGTGTGAGCCTACGTTTTAGGATTAGGGGACGGGTGAGGGTCAGGCTTCGTTGAAGGGTTAGGGTTAGGGTTCGGGCTAGGGTTAGGGTTAGGGGACGGGGATGGTTTAGGGTCGAGGTGAGGGTCCAACAACGCTTTAGGGGGAGCGTGCGTGTGAGGGCGCGGGTTAGTGTTAGCGTACGGGTTAGGATTAGGGGACGGATGAGGGTCAGGCTTCGGGGAAGGCTTAGGGTTAGGGTTCGGGCTAGGGTTAGGGTTAGGGGACAGGGACGGTTTAGGGTCCAGGTGAGGGTCCGACAACGCTTTAGGGGGATCGTGTGTGTGAGGGCGCGGGTTAATGTGAGCCTACGGGTTAGGATTAAGGGACGGGTGAGGGTCAGGCTTCGGGGAAGGGTTAGGGTTAGGGTTCGGGCTAGGGTTAGGGTTAGGGGACGGGGACGGTTTAGGGTCCAGGTGAGGGTCCGACAACGCTTTGGGGGAGCGTGCGTGTGAGGGCGCGGGTTAGTGTGAGTCTACGGGTTAGGATTAGGGGCCGGGTGAGGGTCAGGCTTCGTTGAAGGGTTAGCGTTAGGGTTCGGGCTAGGGTTAGGGTTAGGGTACGGGGACGGTTTAGGGTCCAGGTGAGGGTCCGACAACGCTTTAGGTGGAGCGTGCGTGTGAGGGCGCGGGTTAGTGTGAGCCTACGGGTTAGGATTAGGGGACGGGTGAGGGTCAGGCTTCGGGGAAGTGTTAGGGTTAGGGTTCGGGCTAGGGTTAGCTTTAGGGGACGGGGACGGTTTAGGGTCCAGGTGAGGGTCCGACAACGCTTTAGGGGGAGCATGCGTATGAGGGCCCGGGTTAGTGTTAGCGTGCGGGTTAGGATTAGGGGACGGGTGAGGGTCAGGCTTCGGGGAAGGGTTAGGGTTAGGGTTCGGGCTAGGGTTAGGGTTAGGGGACGGGGACGGTTTAGGATCCAGCTGAGGGTCCGACAACGCTTTAGGGGGAGCGTGCATGTGAGGGCGCGGGTTAGTCTTAGCGTACGGGTTAGGATTAGGGGACGGGTGAGGGTCAGGCTTCGGGGAAGGGTTAGGGTTAGGGTTCGGGCTAGGGTTAGGGTTAGGGGACGGGGACAGTTTAGGGTCGAGGTGAGGGTCCGACAACGCTTTAGGGGGAGCGTGCGTGTGAGGGCGCTGGTTAGTGTGAGCCTACGGGTTAGGATTAGGGGACGGGTGAGGGTCAGGCTTCGGGGAAGGGTTAGGGTTAGGGTTCGGGCTAGGGTTAGGGTTAGGGGACGGGGACGGTTTAGGGTCCAGGTGAGGGTCCGACAACGCTTTAGGGGGAGCGTGCGTGTGAGGGCGCGGGTTAGTGTTAGCGTACGGGTTAGGATTAGGGGACGGGTGAGGGTCAGGCTTCGGGGAAGGGTTAGGGTTAGGGTTCGGGCTAGGGTTAGGGTTAGGGGACGGGGACGGTTTAGGGTCGAGGTGAGGGTCCGACAACGCTTTAGGGGGAGCGTGCGTGTGAGGGCGCGGGTTAGTGTTAGCGTACGGCTTAGGATTAGGGGACGGGTGAGGGTCATGCTTCGGGGAAGGGTTAGGGTTAGGGTTCGGGCTAGGGTTAGGGTTAGGGGACGGGGACGGTTTAGGGTCCAGGTGAGGGTCCGACAACGCTTTAGGGGGAGCGTGCGTGTGAGGGCGCGGGTTAGTGTGAGCCTACAGGTTAGGATTAGGGGACAGGTGAGGGTCAGGCTTCGTTGAAGGGTTAAGTTTAGGGTTCGGGCTAGGGTTAGGGTTAGGGTATGGGGACGGTTTAGGGTCCAGGTGAGGGTCCGACAACGCTTTAGGGGGAGCGTGCGTGTGAGGGCGCGGGTTAGTGTGAGCCTACGGCTTAGGATTAGGGGACGGGTGAGGGTCAGGCTTCGGGGAAGTGTTAGGGTTAGGGTTCGGGCTAGGGTTAGGGTTAGGGGACGGGGACGGTTTAGGGTCCAGGTGAGGGTCTGACAACGCTTTAGGGGGAGCATGCGTGTGAGGGCCTGGTTTAGTGTTAGTGTGCGGGTTAGGATTAGGGGACGGGTGAGGGTCAGGCTTCGGGGAAGGGTTAGGGTTAGGGTTCGGGCTAGTGTTAGGGTTAGGGGACGGGAACGGTTTAGGGTCCAGGTGAGGGTCCGACAACGCTTTAGGGGGAGCGTGCGTGTGAGGGCGCGGGTTAGTGTTAGCGTACGGGTTAGGATTAGGGGACGGGTGAGGGTCAGGCTTCGGGGAAGGGTTAGGGTTAGGGTTCGGGCTAGGGTTAGGGTTAGGGGACGGGGACGGTTTAGGGTCCAGGTGAGGTTCCGACAATGCTTTAGGGGGAGCGTGCATGTGAGGGCGCGGGTTAGTGTGAGCCTACGGGTTAGGATTAGGGGACGGGTGAGGGTCAGGCTTCGGGGAAGGGTTAGGGTTAGGGTTCGGGCTAGGGTTAGGGTTAGGGGACGGGCACGGTTTAGGGTCCAGGTGAGGGTCCGACAACGCTTTAGGGGGAGCGTGCGTGTGAGGGCGTGGGTTAGTGTGAGCCTACGGGTTAGGATTAGGGGACGGCTGAGGGTCAGGCTTCGGGGAAGGGTTATGGTTAGGGTTCGGGCTAGGGTTAGGGTTAGGGGACGGGGACGGTTTAGGGTCCAGGTGAGGGTCTGACAACGCTTTAGGGGGAGCGTGCGTGTGAGGGCGCGAGTTAGTGTGAGCGTACGGGTTAGGATTAGGGGACGGGTGAGGGTCAGGCTTTGGGGAAGTGTTATGGTTAGGGTTTGGGCTAGGGTTAGGGTTAGGGGACGGGGACGGTTTAGGGTCCTGGTGAGGGTCCGACAACGCTTAAGGGGGAGCGTGCGTGTAAGGGCGCGGGTTAGTGTGAGCCTACGGGTTAGGATTAGGGGACGGGTGAGGGTCAGGCTTCGGGGAAGGGTTAGGGTTAGGGTTCGGGCTAGGGTTAGGGTTAGGGGACGGGGACGGTTTAGGATCCAGCTGAGGGTCCGACAACGCTTTAGGGGGAGCGTGCGTGTGAGGGCGCGGGTTAGTGTTAGCGTACGTGTTAGGATTAGGGGACGAGTGAGGGTCAGGCTTCGGGGAAGGGTTAGGGTTAGGGTTCGGGCTAGGGTTAGGGTTAGGGGACGGGCACGGTTTAGGGTCGAGGTGAGGGTCCGACAACGCTTTAGGGGGAGCGTGCGTGTGAGGGCGCGGGTTAGTGTGAGCCTACGGGTTAGGATTAGGGGACGGGTGAGGGTCAGGCTTCGGGGAAGGGTTAGGGTTAGGGTTCGGGCTAGGGTTAGGGTTAGGGGACGGGGACGGTTTAGGGTCCAGGTGAGGGTCCCACAACGCTTTAGGGGGAGCGTGCGTGTGAGGGCGCGGGTTAGTGTGAGCCTACGGGTTAGGATTAGGGGACGGGTGAGCGTCAGGCTTCGGGGAAGGGTTAGGGTTAGGGTTCGGGCTAGGGTTAGGGTTAGGGGACGGGGACGGTTTAGGGTCCATGTGAGGGTCTGACAACGCCTTAGGGGGAGCGTGCGTGTGAGGGCGTGGGTTAGTGTTAGCGTACGGGTTAGGATTAGGGGACGGGTGAGGGTCAGGCTTCGGGGAAGGGTTAGGGTTAGGGTTCGGGCTAGGGTTAGGGTTAGGGGACGGGGACGGTTTAGGGTCCAGGTGAGGGTCCGACAACGCTTTAGGGGGAGCGTGCGTGTGAGGGCGCGGGTTAGTTTGAGCCTACGGGTTAGGATTAGCGGACGGGTGAGGGTCAGGCTTCGTTGAAGGGTTAGGGTTAGGGTTCGGGCTAGGGTTAGGGTTAGGGTACGGGGACGATTTAGGGTCCAGGTGAGGGTCCGACAACGCTTTAGGGGGAGCGTGCGTGTGAGGGCCTGGGTTAGTGTTAGCGTGCGGGTTAGGATTAGGGGACGGGTGAGGGTCAGGCTTCGGGGAAGTGTTAGGGTTAGGGTTCGGGCTAGGGTTAGGTTTAGGGGACGGGGACGGTTTAGGGTCCAGGTGAGGGTCCGACAACGCTTTAGGGGGAGCATGCGTGTGAGGGCCCGGGTTATTGTTAGCGTGCGGATTAGGATTAGGGGACGGGTGAGGGTCAGGCTTCGGGGAAGGGTTAGGGTTAGGGTTCGGGCTAGGGTTAGTGTTAGGGGACGGGGACGGTTTAGGGTCCAGGTGAGGGTCTGACAACGCTTTAGGGGGAGCGTGCGTGTGTGGGCGCGAGTTAGAGTGAGCGTACGGGTTAGGATTAGGGGACGGGTGAGGGTCAGGCTTCGGGGAAGTGTTATGGTTAGGGTTTGGGCTAGGGTTAGGGTTAGGGGACGGGGACGGTTTAGGGTCCTGGTGAGGGTCCGACAACGCTTAAGGGGGAGCGTGCGTGTAAGGGCGCGGGTTAGTGTGAGCCTACGGGTTAGGATTAGGGGACGGGTGAGGGTCAGGCTTCGGGGAAGGGTTAGGGTTAGGGTTCGGGCTAGGGTTAGGGTTAGGGGACGGGGACGGTTTAGGATCCAGCTGAGGGTCCGACAACGCTTTAGGGGGAGCGTGCGTGTGAGGGCGCGGGTTAGTGTTAGCGTACGTGTTAGGATTAGGGGACGAGTGAGGGTCAGGCTTCGGGGAAGGGTTAGGGTTAGGGTTCGGGCTAGGGTTAGGGTTAGGGGACGGGCACGGTTTAGGGTCGAGGTGAGGGTCCGACAACGCTTTAGGGGGAGCGTGCGTGTGAGGGCGCGGGTTAGTGTGAGCCTACGGGTTAGGATTAGGGGACGGGTGAGGGTCAGGCTTCGGGGAAGGGTTAGGGTTAGGGTTCGGGCTAGGGTTAGGGTTAGGGGACGGGGACGGTTTAGGGTCCAGGTGAGGGTCCCACAACGCTTTAGGGGGAGCGTGCGTGTGAGGGCGCGGGTTAGTGTGAGCCTACGGGTTAGGATTAGGGGACGGGTGAGCGTCAGGCTTCGGGGAAGTGTTAGGGTTAGGGTTCGGGCTAGGGTTAGGGTTAGGGGACGGGGACGGTTTAGGGTCCATGTGAGGGTCTGACAACGCCTTAGGGGGAGCGTGCGTGTGAGGGCGTGGGTTAGTGTTAGCGTACGGGTTAGGATTAGGGGACGGGTGAGGGTCAGGCTTCGGGGAAGGGTTAGGGTTAGGGTTCGGGCTAGGGTTAGGGTTAGGGGACGGGGACGGTTTAGGGTCCAGGTGAGGGTCCGACAACGCTTTAGGGGGAGCGTGCGTGTGAGGGCGCGGGTTAGTTTGAGCCTACGGGTTAGGATTAGCGGACGGGTGAGGGTCAGGCTTCGTTGAAGGGTTAGGGTTAGGGTTCGGGCTAGGGTTAGGGTTAGGGTACGGGGACGATTTAGGGTCCAGGTGAGGGTCCGACAACGCTTTAGGGGGAGCGTGCGTGTGAGGGCGCGGGTTAGTGTGAGCCTACGGGTTAGGATTAGGGGACGGGTGAGGGTCAGGCTTCGGGGAAGTGTTAGGGTTAGGGTTCGGGCTAGGGTTAGGTTTAGGGGACGGGGACGGTTTAGGGTCCAGGTGAGGGTCCGACAACGCTTTAGGGGGAGCATGCGTGTGAGGGCCCGGGTTATTGTTAGCGTGCGGATTAGGATTAGGGGACGGGTGAGGGTCAGGCTTCGGGGAAGGGTTAGGGTTAGGGTTCGGGCTAGGGTTAGTGTTAGGGGACGGGGACGGTTTAGGGTCCAGGTGAGGGTCTGACAACGCTTTAGGGGGAGCGTGCGTGTGTGGGCGCGAGTTAGAGTGAGCGTACGGGTTAGGATTAGGGGACGGGTGAGGGTCAGGCTTCGGGGAAGTGTTATGGTTAGGGTTCGGGCTAGGGTTAGGGTTAGGGGACGGGGACGGTTTAGGGTCCTGGTGAGGGTCCGTCAACGCTTTAGGGGCAGCGTGCGTGTAAGGGCGCGGGTTAGTGTGAGCCTACGGGTTAGGATTAGGGGACGGGTGAGGGTCAGGCTTCGGGGAAGGGTTAGGGTTAGGGTTCGGGCTAGGGTTAGGGTTAGGGGACGGGGACGGTTTAGGGTCCAGGTGAGGGTCCGACAGCGCTTTAGGGGGAGCGTGCGTGTGAGGGCGCGGGTTAGTGTGAGCCTACGGGTTAGGAATAGGGGACGGGTGAGTGTCAGGCTTCGGGGAAGGGTTAGGGTTAGGGTTCGGGCAAGGGTTAGGGTTAGGGGACGGGGACGGTTTAGGGTCGAGGTGAGGGTCCGACAACGCTTTAGGGGGAGCGTGCGTGTGAGGGCGCTGGTTAGTGTGAGCCTACAGGTTAGGATTAGGGGACGGGTGAGGGTCAGGCTTCGGGGAAGGATTAGGGTTAGGGTTCGGGCTAGGGTTAGGGTTAGGGGACGGGGACGGTTTAGGGTCCAGGTGAGGGTCTGACAACGCTATAGGGGGAGCGTGCGTGTGAGGGCCTGGGTTAGTGTTAGCGTGCGGGTTAGGATTAGGGGACGGGTGAGGGTCAGGCTTCGGGGAAGGGTTAGGGTTAGGGTTCGGGCTAGGGTTAGGGTTAGGGGACGGGGACGGTTTAGGGTCCAGGTGAGGTTCCGACAATGCTTTAGGGGGAGCGTGCATGTGAGGGCGCGGGTTAGTGTGAGCCTACGGGTTAGGATTAGGGGACGGGTGAGGGTCAGGCTTCGGGGAAGGGTTAGGGTTAGGGTTCGGGCTAGGGTTAGGGTTAGGGGACGGGGACGGTTTAGGGTCCAGGTGAGGGTCCGACAACGCTTTAGAGGGAGCGTGCATGTGAGGGCGTGGGTTAGTGTGAGCATCCGGGTTAGGATTAGGGGACGGGTGAGGGTCAGGCTTCGGGGAAGGGTTAGGGTTAGGGTTCGGGCTAGGGTTAGGGTTAGGGGACGGGGACGGTTTAGGGTCCAGGTGAGGGTCTGACAACGCTTTAGGGGGAGCGTGCGTGTGAGGGCGCGAGTTAGTGTGTGCGTACGGGTTAGGATTAGGGGACGGGTGAGGGTCAGGCTTCGGGGAAGTGTTATGGTTAGGGTTCGGGCTAGGGTTAGGGTTAGGGGACGGGGACGGTTTAGGGTCCTGGTGAGGGTCCGACAACGCTTAAGGGGGAGCGTGCGTATAAGGGCGCGGGTGAGTGTGAGCCTACGGGTTAGTATTAGGGGACGGGTGAGGGTCAGGCTTCGGGGAAGGGTTAGGGTTAGGGTTCGGGCTAGGGTTAGGGTTAGGGGACGGGGACGGTTTAGGGTCCAGGTGAGGGTCCGACAACGCTTTAGGGGGATCGTGCGTGTGAGGGCGCGGGTTAGTGTGATCCTACGGGTTAGGATTAGGTGACGGGTGAGGGTCAGGCTTCGGGGAAGGGTTAGGGTTAGGGTTCGGGCTAGGGTTAGGGTTAGGGGACGGGGACGGTTTAGGGTCCAGGTGAGGTTCCGACAATGCTTTAGGGGGAGCGTGCGTGTGAGGGCGCGGGTTAGTGTGAGCCTACGGGTTAGGATTAGGGGACGGGTGAGGGTCAGGCTTCGGGGAAGGGTTAGGGTTAGGGTTCGGGCTAGGGTTAGGGTTAGGGGACGGGGACGGTTTAGGGTCCAGGTGATGGTCTGACAACGCTTTAGGGGGAGCGTGCGTGTGAGGGCGCGGGTTAGTGTGAGCCTACAGGTTAGGATTAGGGGACGGGTGAGGGTCAGGCTTCGTTGAAGGGTTAAGGTTAGGGTTCGGGCTAGGGTTAGGGTTAGGGTACGGGGACGGTTTAGGGTCCAGGTGAGGGTCCGACAACGCTTTAGGGGGAGCGTGCGTGTGAGGGCGCGGTTTAGTGTGAGCCTACGGCTTAGGATTAGGGGACGGGTGAGGGTCAGGCTTCGGGGAATTGTTAGGGTTAGGGTTCGGGCTAGGGTTAGGGTTAGGGGACCGGGACGGTTTAGGGTCCAGGTGAGGGTCTGACAACGCTATAGGGGGAGCGTGCGTGTGAGGGCCTGGGTTAGTGTTAGCGTGCGGGTTAGGATTAGGGGACGGGTGCGGGTCAGGCTTCGGGGAAGGGTTAGGGTTAGGGTTCGGGCTAGGGTTAGGGTTAGGGGACGGGGACGGCTTAGGGTCCAATTGAGGGTCCGACCACGCTTTAGGGGGAGCGTGCGTGTGAGGGCGCGGGTTAGTGTTAGCGTACGGGTTAGGATTAGGGGACGGGTGAGGGTCAGGCTTCGGTGAAGGGTTAGGGTTAGGGTTCGGGCTAGGGTTAGGGTTAGGGGACGGGGACGGTTTAGGGTCCAGGTGAGGTTCCGACAATGCTTTAGGGGGAGCGTGCATGTGAGGGCGCGGGTTAGTGTGAGCCTACGGGTTAGGATTAGGGGACGGGTGAGGGTCAGGCTTCGGGGAAGGGTTAGGGTTAGGGTTCGGGCTAGGGTTAGGGTTAGGGGACGGGGACGGTTTAGGGTCCAGGTGAGGGTCCGACAACGCTTTAGGGGGAGCGTGCATGTGAGGGCGTGGGTTAGTGTGAGCATCCGGGTTAGGATTAGGGGACGGGTGAGGGTCAGGCTTCGGGGAAGGGTTAGGGTTAGGGTTCGGGCTAGGGTTAGGGTTAGGGGACGGGGACGGTTTAGGGTCCAGGTGAGGGTCTGACAACGCTTTAGGGGGAGCGTGCGTGTGAGGGCGCGAGTAAGTGTGTGCGTACGGGTTAGGATTAGGGGACGGGTGAGGGTCAGGCTTCGGGGAAGTGTTATGGTTAGGGTTCGGGCTAGGGTTAGGGTTAGGGGACGGGGACGGTTTAGGGTCCTGGTGAGGGTCCGAGAACGCTTAAGGGGGAGCGTGCTTTTGAGGGCGCGGGTTAGTGTTAGCGTACGTCTTAGGATTAGGGGACGGGTGAGGGTCAGGGTTCTGGGAAGGGTTAGGGTTAGGGTTCGGGCTAGGGTTAGGGTTAGGGGACGGGGACGGTTTAGGGTCCAGGTGAGTGTCCGACAACGCTTTAGGGGGATCGTGCGTGTGAGGGCGCGGGTTAGTGTGATCCTATGGGTTAGGATTAGGTGACGGGTGAGGGTCAGGCTTCGGGGAAGGGTTAGGGTTAGGGTTCGGGCTAGGGTTAGGGTTAGGGGACGGGGACGGTTTAGGGTCCAGGTGAGGGTCCGACAACGCTTTAGGGGAGCGTGCGTGTGAGGGCGCGGGTTAGTGTTATCGTACGGGTTAGGATTAGGGGACGGGTGAGCGTCAGGCTTCGGGGAAGGGTTAGGGTTAGGGTTCGGGCTAGGGTTAGGGTTAGGGGACGGGGACGGTTTAGGGTCCAGGTGAGGGTCCGACAACGCTTTAGGGGGAGCGTGCGTGTGAGGGCGTGGGTTAGTGTTAGCGTACGGGTTAGGATTAGGGGACGGGTGAGGGTCAGGCTTCTTGGAAGGGTTAGGGTTAGGGTTCGGGCTAGGGTTAGGGTTAGGGGACGGGGACGCTTTAGGATCCAGGTGAGGGTCCGACAACGCTTTAGGGGGAGCGTGCGTGTGAGGGCGCGGGTTAGTGTGAGCCTACGTGTTAGGATTAGGGGACGGGTGAGGGTCAGGCTTCGTTGAAGGTTTAGGGTTAGGGTTCGGGCTAGGGTTAGGGTTAGGGTACGGGGACGGTTTAGGGTCCAGGTGAGGGTCCGACAACGCTTTAGGGGGAGCGTGCGTGTGAGGGCGCGGGTTAGTGTGAGCGTACGGGTTAGGATTAGGGGACGGGTGAGGGTCAGGCTTCGGGGAAGTGTTAGGGTTAGGGTTCGGGTTAGGGTTAGGGTTAGGGGATGGGGACGGTTTAGGGTCGAGGTGAGGGTCCGAAAACGCTTTAGGGGGAGCGTGCGTGTGAGGGCGCGGGTTAGTGTGAGCCTACGGGTTAGGATTAGGGGACGGGTGAGGGTCAGGCTTCGGGGAAGGGTTAGGGTTAGGGTTCGGGCTTGGGTTAGGGTTAGGGGACGGGGATGGTTTAGGGTCCAGGTGAGGGTCCGACAACGCTTTAGGGGGATCGTGTGTGTGAGGGCGCGGGTTAATGTGAGCCTACGGGTTAGGATTAAGGGACGGGTGAGGGTCAGGCTTCGGGGAAGGGTTAGGGTTAGGGTTCGGGCTAGGGTTAGGGTTAGGGGACGGGGACGGTTTAGGGTCCAGGTGAGGGTCCGACAACGCTTTAGGGGGAGCGTGCGTGTGAGGGCGCGGGTTAGTGTTACCGTACGGGTTAGGATTAGGGGACGGGTGAGCGTCAGGCTTCGGGGAAGGGTTAGGGTTAGGGTTCGAGCTAGGGTTAGGGTTAGGGGACGGGGACGGTTTAGGGTCCAGGTGAGGGTCCGACAACGCTTTAGGGGGAGCGTGCGTGTGAGGGCGCGGGTTAGTGTGAGCCTACGCGTTAGGATTAGGTGACGGGTGAGGGTCAGGCTTCGGGGAAGGGTTAGGGTTAGGGTTCGGGCTAGGGTTAGGATTAGGGGACGGGGACGGTTTAGGGTCCAGGTGAGGGTCCGACAACGCTTTAGGGGGAGCGTGCGTGTGAGGGCGCGGGTTAGTGTTAGCGTACGGGTTAGGATTAGGGGACGGGTGAGCGTCAGGCTTCGGGGAAGGGTTAAGGTTAGGATTCGGGCTAGGGTTAGGGTTAGGGGACGGGGACGGTTTAGGGTTCAGGTGAGGGTCCGACAACGCTTTAGGGGGAGCGTGCGTGTGAGGGCGCGGGTTAGTGTGAGCGTACGGGTTAGGATTAGGGGACGGGTGAGGGTCAGGCTTCGGGGAAGGGTTAGGGTTAGGGTTCGGGCTAGGGTTAGGGTTAGGGGACGGGGACGGTTTAGGGTCCAGGTGAGGGTCCGACAACGCTTTAGGGGGAGCGTGCGTGTGAGGGCGCGGGTTAGTGTGAGCGTACGGGTTAGGATTAGGGGACGGGTGAGGGTCAGGCTTCGGGGAAGGGTTAGGGTTAGGGTTCGGGCTAGGGTTAGGGTTAGGGGACGGGGACGGTTTAGGGTCCAGGTGAGGGTCCGACAACGCTTTAGGGGGAGCGTGCGTGTGAGGGCCCGGGTTAGTGTTAGCGTGCGGGTTAGGATTAGGGGACGGGTGAGGGTCAGGCTTCGGGGAAGGGTTAGGGTTAGGGTTCCGGCTAGGGTTAGGGTTAGGGGACGGGGACGGTTTAGGGTCCAGGTGAGGGTCCGACAACGCTTTAGGGGGAGCGTGCTTGTGAGGGCGCGGGTTAGTGTTAGCGTACGGCTTAGGATTAGGGGACGGGTGAGGGTCATGCTTCGGGGAAGGGTTAGGGTTAGGGTTCGGGCTAGGGTTAGGGTTAGGGGACGGGGACGGTTTAGGGTCCAGGTGAGTGTCCGACAACGCTTTAGGGGGATCGTGCGTGTGAGGGCGCGGGTTAGTGTGATCCTACGGGTTAGGATTAGGTGACGGGTGAGGGTCAGGCTTCGGGGAAGGGTTAGGGTTAGGGTTCGGGCTAGGGTTAAGGTTAGGGGACGGGGACGGTTTAGGGTCCAGGTGAGGGTCCGACAACGCTTTAGGGGAGCGTGCGTGTGAGGGCGCGGGTTAGTGTTATCGTACGGGTTAGGATTAGGGGACGGGTGAGCGTCAGGCTTCGGGGAAGGGTTAGGGTTAGGGTTCGGGCTAGTGTTAGGGTTAGGGGACGGGGACGGTTTAGGGTCCAGGTGAGGGTCCGACAACGCTTTAGGGGGAGCGTGCATGTGAGGGCGTGGGTTAGTGTTAGCTTACGGGTTAGGATTAGGGGACGGGTGAGGGTCAGGCTTCGGGGAAGGGTTAGGGTTAGGGTTCGGGCTAGGGTTAGGGTTAGGGGACGGGGACGCTTTAGGATCCAGGTGAGGGTCCGACAACGCTTTAGGGGGAGCGTGCGTGTGAGGGCGCGGGTTAGTGTGAGCCTACGTTTTAGGATTAGGGGACGGGTGAGGGTCAGGCTTCGTTGAAGGGTTAGGGTTAGGGTTCGGGCTAGGGTTAGGGTTAGGGGACGGGGATGGTTTAGGGTCGAGGTGAGGGTCCAACAACGCTTTAGGGGGAGCGTGCGTGTGAGGGCGCGGGTTAGTGTTAGCGTACGGGTTAGGATTAGGGGACGGATGAGGGTCAGGCTTCGGGGAAGGCTTAGGGTTAGGGTTCGGGCTAGGGTTAGGGTTAGGGGACAGGGACGGTTTAGGGTCCACGTGAGGGTCCGACAACGCTTTAGGGGGATCGTGTGTGTGAGGGCGCGGGTTAATGTGAGCCTACGGGTTAGGATTAAGGGACGGGTGAGGGTCAGGCTTCGGGGAAGGGTTAGGGTTAGGGTTCGGGCTAGGGTTAGGGTTAGGGGACGGGGACGGTTTAGGGTCCAGGTGAGGGTCCGACAACGCTTTAGGGGGAGCGTGCGTGTGAGGGCGCGGGTTAGTGTTACCGTACGGGTTAGGATTAGGGGACGGGTGAGCGTCAGGCTTCGGGGAAGGGTTAGGGTTAGGGTTCGAGCTAGGGTTAGGGTTAGGGGACGGGGACGGTTTAGGGTCCAGGTGAGGGTCCGACAACGCTTTAGGGGGAGCGTGCGTGTGAGGGCGCGGGTTAGTGTGAGCCTACGCGTTAGGATTAGGTGACGGGTGAGGGTCAGGCTTCGGGGAAGGGTTAGGGTTAGGGTTCGGGCTAGGGTTAGGGTTAGGGGACGGGGACGGTTTAGGGTCCAGGTGAGGGTCCGACAACGCTTTAGGGGGAGCGTGCGTGTGAGGGCGCGGGTTAGTGTTACCGTACGGGTTAGGATTAGGGGACGGGTGAGCGTCAGGCTTCGGGGAAGGGTTAGGGTTAGGATTCGGGCTAGGGTTAGGGTTAGGGGACGGGGACGGTTTAGGGTTCAGGTGAGGGTCCGACAACGCTTTAGGGGGAGCGTGCGTGTGAGGGCGCGGGTTAGTGTGAGCGTACGGGTTAGGATTAGGGGACGGGTGAGGGTCAGGCTTCGGGGAAGGGTTAGGGTTAGGGTTCGGGCTAGCGTTAGGGTTAGGGGACGGGGACGGTTTAGGGTCCAGGTGAGGGTCTGACAACGCCTTAGTGGGAGCGTGCGTGTGAGGGCGCGAGTTAGTGTGCGCGTATGGGTTAGGATTAGGGGACGGGGGAGGGTCAGGCTTCGGGGAAGTGTTATGGTTAGGGTTCGGGCTAGGGTTAGGGTTAGGGGATGGGGACGGTTTAGGGTCCTGGTGAGGGTCCGACAATTCTTTAGGGGGAGCGTGCGTGTGAGGGCGCGGGTTAGTGTGAGCCTACGGGTTAGGATTAGGGGACGGGTGAGGGTCAGGCTTCGGGGAAGGGTTAGGGTTAGGGTTCGGGCTAGGGTTAGGGTTAGGGGACGGGGACGGTTTAGGGTCCAGGTGCGGGTCCGACAACGCTTTAGGGGGAGCGTGCGTGTGAGGGCGCGGGTTAGTGTGAGCGTACGGGTTAGGATTAGGGGACGGGTGAGGGTCAGGCTTCGGGGAAGGGTTAGGGTTAGGGTTCGGGCTAGGGTTAGGGTTAGGTACGGGGACGGTTTAGGGTCCAGGTGAGGGTCCGACAACGCTTTAGGGGGAGCGTGCGTGTGAGGGCCCGGGTTAGTGTTAGCGTGCGGTTTAGGATTAGGGGACGGGTGAGGGTCAGGCTTCGGGGAAGGGTTAGGGTTAGGGTTCGGGCTAGGGTTAGGGTTAGGGGACGGGGACGGCTTAGGGTCCAATTGAGGGTCTGACAACGCTTTAGGGGGAGCGTGCGTGTGAGGGCGTGGGTTAGTGTTAGCGTACGGGTTAGGATTAGGGGACGGGTGAGGGTCAGGCTTCGGGGAAGGGTTAGGGTTAGGGTTCGGGCTAGGGTTAGGGTTAGGGTACGGGGACGGTTTAGGGTCCAGGTGAGGGTCCGACAACGCTTTAGGGGGAGCGTGCGTGTGAGGGCGCGGGTTAGTGTGAGCCTACGCGTTAGGATTAGGTGACGGGTGAGGGTCAGGCTTCGTGGAAGGGTTAGGGTTAGGGTTCGGGCTACGGTTAGGGTTAGGGGACGGGGACGGTTTAGGGTCGAGGTGAGGGTCCGACAACGCTTTAGGGGGAGCGTGCGTGTGAGGGCGCGGGTTAGTGTGAGCGTACGGGTTAGGATTAGGGGACGGGTGAGGGTCAGGCTTCGGGGAAGGGTTAGGGTTAGGGTTCGGGCTAGGGTTAGGGTTAGGGGACGGGGACGGTTTAGGGTCCAGGTGAGGGTCCGACAACGCTTTAGGGGGAGCGTGCGTGTGAGGGCCCGGGTTAGTGTTAGCGTGCGGGTTAGGATTAGGGGACGGGTGAGGGTCAGGCTTCGGGGAAGGGTTAGGGTTAGGGTTCGGTCTAGGGTTAGGGTTAGGGGACGGGGATGGCTTAGGGTCCAATTGAGGGTCTGACAACGCTTTAGGGGGAGCGTGCGTGTGAGGGCGTGGGTTAGTGTTAGCGTACGGGTTAGGATTAGGGGACGGGTGAGGGTCAGGCTTCGGGGAAGGGTTAGGGTTAGGGTTCGGGCTAGGGTTAGGGTTAGGGTACGGGGACGGTTTAGGGTCCAGGTGAGGTTCCGACAATGCTTTAGGGGGAGCGTGCGTGTGAGGGCGTGGGTTAGTGTGAGCCTATGGGTTAGGATTAGGGGACGGGTGAGGGTCAGGCTTCGGGGAAGTGTTAGGGTTAGGGTTCGGGCTAGGGTTAGGGTTAGGGGACGGGGACGGTTTAGGGTCCAGGTGAGGGTCCGACAACGCTTTAGTGGGAGCGTGCGTGTGAGGGCGCGGGTTAGTGTGAGCCTACAGGTTAGGATTAGGGGACGGGTGAGGGTCAGGCTTCGGGGAAGGGTTAGGGTTAGGGTTCGGGCTAGGGTTAGGGTTAGGGGACGGGGACGGTTTAGGGTCCAGGTGAGGGTCTGACAACGCCTTAGTGGGAGCGTGCGTGTGAGGGCGCGAGTTAGTGTGCGCGTATGGGTTAGGATTAGGGGACGGGTGAGGGTCAGGGTTCGGGGAAGTGTTATGGTTAGGGTTCGGGCTAGGGTTAGGGTTAGGGGATGGGGACGGTTTAGGGTCCTGGTGAGGGTCCGACAATGCTTTAGGGGGAGCGTGCGTGTGAGGGCGCGGGTTAGTGTGAGCCTACGGGTTAGGATTAGGGGACGGGTGAGGGTCAGGCTTCGGGGAAGGGTTAGGGTTAGGGTTCGGGCTAGGGTTAGGGTTAGGGGACGGGGACGGTTTAGGGTCGAGGTGAGGGTCCGACAACGCTTTAGGGGGAGCGTGCGTGTGAGGGCGCGGGTTAGTGTTACCGTACGGGTTAGGATTAGGGGACGGGTGAGCGTATGGCTTCGGGGAAGGGTTAGGGTTAGGGTTCGGGCTAGGGTTAGGGTTAGGGGACGGGGACGGTTTAGGGTCCAGGTGAGGGTCCGACAACGCTTTAGGGGGAGCGTGCGTGTGAAGGCGCGGGTTAGTGTGAGCCTACGCGTTAGGATTAGGTGACGGGTGAGGGTCAGGCTTCGTGGAAGGGTTAGGGTTAGGGTTCGGGCTACGGTTAGGGTTAGGGGACGGGGACGGTTTAGGGTCGAGGTGAGGGTCCGACAACGCTTTAGGGGGAGCGTGCGTGTGAGGGCGCGGGTTAGTGTGAGCCTACGGGTTAGGATTAGGGGACGGGTGAGAGTCAGGAATCGGGGAAGGGTTAGGATTAGGATTCGGGCTAGGGTTAGGGTTAGGGGACGGGGACGGTTTAGGGTCGAGGTGAGGGTCCGACAACGCTTTAGTGGGAGCGTGCGTGTGAGGGCGCGGGTTAGTGTGAGCCTACGGGTTAGGATTAGGGGACGGGTGAGGGTCAGGCTTAGGGGAAGGGTTAGGGTTAGGGTTCGGGCTAGGGTTAGGGTTAGGGGACGGGGACGGTTTAGGGTCCAGGTGAGGGTCCGACAACGCTTTAGGGGGAGCGTGCGTGTGAGGGCGCGGGTTAGTGTGAGCATTCGGGTTAGGATTAGCGGACGGGTGAGGGTCAGGCTTCGGGGAAGGGTTAGGGTTAGGGTTCGGGCTAGGGTTAGGGTTAGGGGACGGGGACGGTTTAGGGTCGAGGTGAGGGTCCGACAACGATTTAGGGGGAGCGTGCGTGTGAGGGCGCGGGTTAGTGTTAGCGTACGGGTTAGGATTAGCGGACGGGTGAGGGTCAGGCTTCGGGGAAGGGTTAGGGTTAGGGTTCGGGCTAGGGTTAGGGTTAGGGGACGGGGACGGTTTAGGGTCGAGGTGAGGGTCCGACAACGATTTAGGGGGAGCGTGCGTGTGAGGGCGCGGGTTAGTGTTAGCGTTCGGGTTAGGATTAGGGGACGGGTGAGGGTCAGGCTTCAGGAAGGCTTAGGGTTAGGGTTCGGGCTAGGGTTAGGGTTAGGGGACGGGGACGGTTTAGGGTCCAGGTGAGGGTCCGACAACGCTTTAGGGGGAGCGTGCGTGTGAGGGCGTGGGTTAGTGTTAGCGTACGGGTTAGGATTAGGGGACGGGTGAGGGTCAGGCTTCGGGGAAGAGTTAGGGTTAGGGTTCGGGCTAGGGTTAGGGTTAGGGGACGGGGACGGTTTAGGGTTCAGGTGAGGGTCCGACAACGCTTTAGGGGGAGCGTGCGTGTGAGGGGGCGGGTTAGTGTTAGCGTACGGGTTAGGATTAGCGGACAGGTGAGGGTCAGGCTTCGGGGAAGGCTTAGTGTTAGGGTTCGGGCTAGGGTTAGGGTTAGTGGACGGGGACGGTTTAGGATGCAGGTGAGGGTCCGACAACGCTATAGGGGGAGCGTGCGTGTGAGGGCGCGGGTTAGTGTGAGCGTACGGGTTAGGATTAGGGGAAGGGTGAGGGTCAGGCTTTGGGGAAGGGTTAGGGTTAGGTTTCGGGCTAGGGTTAGGGTTAGGGGATGGGGACGGTTTTGGGTCCAGGTGAGGGTCCGACAACGCTTTAGGGGGAGCGTGCGTGTGAGGGCGCGGGTTAGTGTGAGCCTACGGTTTAGGATTAGGGGACGGGTGAGGGTCAGGCTTCGGGGAAGTGTTAGGGTTAGGGTTCGGGCTAGGGTTAGGGTTAGGGGACGGGGACGGTTTAGGGTTCAGGTGAGGGTCCGACAACGCTTTAGGGGGAGCGTGCGTGTGAGGGCCCGGGTTAGTGTCAGGGTGCGGGTTAGGATTAGGGGACGGGTGAGGGTCAGGCTTTGGGGAAGGCTTAGGGTTAGGGTTCGGGCTAGGGTTAGGGTTAGGGGACGGGGATGGTTTAGGGTCCAGATGAGTGTCCGACAACGCTTTAGGGGGAGCGTGCGTGTGAGGGCGCGGGTTAGTGTGAGCGTACGGGTTAGGATTAGGGGACGGGTGAGGGTCAGGCTTCGGGGATGGGTTAGGGTTAGGGTTCGGGCTAGGGTTAGGGTTAGGGACGGGAACGGTTTAGGGTCCAGGTGAGGGTCCGAGAAAGCTTTAGGGGGAGCGTGCGTGTGAGGGCACGGGTTAGTGTGAGCCTACGGGTTAGGATTAGGGGACGGGTGAGGGTCAGGCTTCGGGGAAGGGTTAGGGTTAGTGTTCGGGCTAGGGTTAGGGTTAGGGGACGGGGACGGTTTAGGGTCCAGGTGAGGGTCCGACAACGCTTTAGGGGGAGCGTGCGTGTGAGGGCGCTGCTTATTGTGAGCCTACGGGTTAGGATTAGGGGACGGGTGAGTGTCAGGCTTCGGGGAAGTTTTAGGGTTAGGGTTCGGGCTAGGGTTAGGGTTAGGGGACGGGGACGGTTTAGGATCCAGGTGACGGTCCAACAACGCTTTAGGGGAACGTGCATGGGAGGACGCGGGTTACTGTTAGCCTACGGGTTAGGATTAGGGGACGGGTGAGGGTCAGGCTTTGGGGAAGTGTTAGGGTTAGGTTTCGGGCTAGGGTTAGGGTTAGGGGACGGGGACGGTTTAGGGTCCAGGTGAGGGTCCGACAACGCTTTAGGGGGAGCGTGCGTGTGAGGGCGCGGGTTAGTGTGAGCGTACGGGTTAGGATTAGGGGACGGGTGAGGGTCAGGCTTCGGGGAAGGGTTAGGGTTAGGGTTCGGGCTAGGGTTAGGGTTAGGGGACGGGGACGGTTTAGGGTCCAGGTGAGGGTCCGACAACGCTTTAGGGGGAGCGTGCGTGTGAGGGCCCGGGTTAGTGTTAGCGTGCGGGTTAGGATTAGGGGACGGGTGAGGGTCAGGCTTCGGGGAAGGGTTAGGGTTAGGGTTCGGTCTAGGGTTAGGGTTAGGGGACGGGGATGGCTTAGGGTCCAATTGAGGGTCTGACAACGCTTTAGGGGGAGCGTGCGTGTGAGGGCGTGGGTTAGTGTTAGCGTACGGGTTAGGATTAGGGGACGGGTGAGGGTCAGGCTTCGGGGAAGGGTTAGGGTTAGGGTTCGGGCTAGGGTTAGGGTTAGGGGACGGGGACGGTTTAGGGTCCAGGTGAGGTTCCGACAATGCTTTAGGGGGAGCGTGCGTGTGAGGGCGTGGGTTAGTGTGAGCCTATGGGTTAGGATTAGGGGACGGGTGAGGGTCAGGCTTCGGGGAAGTGTTAGGGTTAGGGTTCGGGCTAGGGTTAGGGTTAGGGGACGGGGACGGTTTAGGGTCCAGGTGAGGGTCCGACAACGCTTTAGTGGGAGCGTGCGTGTGAGGGCGCGGGTTAGTGTGAGCCTACGGGTTAGGATTAGGGGACGGGTGAGGGTCAGGCTTCGGGGAAGGGTTAGGGTTAGGGTTCGGGCTAGGGTTAGGGTTAGGGGACGGGGACGGTTTAGGGTCCAGGTGAGGGTCTGACAACGCCTTAGTGGGAGCGTGCGTGTGAGGGCGCGAGTTAGTGTGCGCGTATGGGTTAGGATTAGGGGACGGGTGAGGGTCAGGGTTCGGGGAAGTGTTATGGTTAGGGTTCGGGCTAGGGTTAGGGTTAGGGGATGGGGACGGTTTAGGGTCCTGGTGAGGGTCCGACAATGCTTTAGGGGGAGCGTGCGTGTGAGGGCGCGGGTTAGTGTGAGCCTACGGGTTAGGATTAGGGGACGGGTGAGGGTCAGGCTTCGGGGAAGGGTTAGGGTTAGGGTTCGGGCTAGGGTTAGGGTTAGGGGACGGGGACGGTTTAGGGTCGAGGTGAGGGTCCGACAACGCTTTAGGGGGAGCGTGCGTGTGAGGGCGCGGGTTAGTGTTACCGTACGGGTTAGGATTAGGGGACGGGTGAGCGTATGGCTTCGGGGAAGGGTTAGGGTTAGGGTTCGGGCTAGGGTTAGGGTTAGGGGACGGGGACGGTTTAGGGTCCAGGTGAGGGTCCGACAACGCTTTAGGGGGAGCGTGCGTGTGAAGGCGCGGGTTAGTGTGAGCCTACGCGTTAGGATTAGGTGACGGGTGAGGGTCAGGCTTCGTGGAAGGGTTAGGGTTAGGGTTCGGGCTACGGTTAGGGTTAGGGGACGGGGACGGTTTAGGGTCGAGGTGAGGGTCCGACAACGCTTTAGGGGGAGCGTGCGTGTGAGGGCGCGGGTTAGTGTGAGCCTACGGGTTAGGATTAGGGGACGGGTGAGAGTCAGGAATCGGGGAAGGGTTAGGATTAGGATTCGGGCTAGGGTTAGGGTTAGGGGACGGGGACGGTTTAGGGTCGAGGTGAGGGTCCGACAACGCTTTAGTGGGAGCGTGCGTGTGAGGGCGCGGGTTAGTGTGAGCCTACGGGTTAGGATTAGGGGACGGGTGAGGGTCAGGCTTAGGGGAAGGGTTAGGGTTAGGGTTCGGGCTAGGGTTAGGGTTAGGGGACGGGGACGGTTTAGGGTCCAGGTGAGGGTCCGACAACGCTTTAGGGGGAGCGTGCGTGTGAGGGCGCGGGTTAGTGTGAGCATTCGGGTTAGGATTAGCGGACGGGTGAGGGTCAGGCTTCGGGGAAGGGTTAGGGTTAGGGTTCGGGCTAGGGTTAGGGTTAGGGGACGGGGACGGTTTAGGGTCGAGGTGAGGGTCCGACAACGATTTAGGGGGAGCGTGCGTGTGAGGGCGCGGGTTAGTGTTAGCGTACGGGTTAGGATTAGCGGACGGGTGAGGGTCAGGCTTCGGGGAAGGGTTAGGGTTAGGGTTCGGGCTAGGGTTAGGGTTAGGGGACGGGGACGGTTTAGGGTCGAGGTGAGGGTCCGACAACGATTTAGGGGGAGCGTGCGTGTGAGGGCGCGGGTTAGTGTTAGCGTTCGGGTTAGGATTAGGGGACGGGTGAGGGTCAGGCTTCAGGAAGGCTTAGGGTTAGGGTTCGGGCTAGGGTTAGGGTTAGGGGACGGGGACGGTTTAGGGTCCAGGTGAGGGTCCGACAACGCTTTAGGGGGAGCGTGCGTGTGAGGGCGTGGGTTAGTGTTAGCGTACGGGTTAGGATTAGGGGACGGGTGAGGGTCAGGCTTCGGGGAAGAGTTAGGGTTAGGGTTCGGGCTAGGGTTAGGGTTAGGGGACGGGGACGGTTTAGGGTTCAGGTGAGGGTCCGACAACGCTTTAGGGGGAGCGTGCGTGTGAGGGGGCGGGTTAGTGTTAGCGTACGGGTTAGGATTAGGGGACAGGTGAGGGTCAGGCTTCGGGGAAGGCTTAGTGTTAGGGTTCGGGCTAGGGTTAGGGTTAGTGGACGGGGACGGTTTAGGATGCAGGTGAGGGTCCGACAACGCTATAGGGGGAGCGTGCGTGTGAGGGCGCGGGTTAGTGTGAGCGTACGGGTTAGGATTAGGGGAAGGGTGAGGGTCAGGCTTTGGGGAAGGGTTAGGGTTAGGTTTCGGGCTAGGGTTAGGGTTAGGGGATGGGGACGGTTTTGGGTCCAGGTGAGGGTCCGACAACGCTTTAGGGGGAGCGTGCGTGTGAGGGCGCGGGTTAGTGTGAGCCTACGGTTTAGGATTAGGGGACGGGTGAGGGTCAGGCTTCGGGGAAGTGTTAGGGTTAGGGTTCGGGCTAGGGTTAGGGTTAGGGGACGGGGACGGTTTAGGGTTCAGGTGAGGGTCCGACAACGCTTTAGGGGGAGCGTGCGTGTGAGGGCCCGGGTTAGTGTCAGGGTGCGGGTTAGGATTAGGGGACGGGTGAGGGTCAGGCTTTGGGGAAGGCTTAGGGTTAGGGTTCGGGCTAGGGTTAGGGTTAGGGGACGGGGATGGTTTAGGGTCCAGATGAGTGTCCGACAACGCTTTAGGGGGAGCGTGCGTGTGAGGGCGCGGGTTAGTGTGAGCGTACGGGTTAGGATTAGGGGACGGGTGAGGGTCAGGCTTCGGGGATGGGTTAGGGTTAGGGTTCGGGCTAGGGTTAGGGTTAGGGGACGGGGACGGTTGAGGGTCGAGGTGAGGGTCCGACAACGCTTTAGGGGGAGCGTGCGTGTGAGGGCGCGGGTTAGTGTGAGCCTACGGGTTAGGATTAGGGGACGGGTGAGGGTCAGGCTTCGGGGAAGTGTTAGGGTTAGGGTTCGGGCTAGGGTTAGGGTTAGGGACGGGAACGGTTTAGGGTCCAGGTGAGGGTCCGAGAAAGCTTTAGGGGGAGCGTGCGTGTGAGGGCACGGGTTAGTGTGAGCCTACGGGTTAGGATTAGGGGACGGGTGAGGGTCAGGCTTCGGGGAAGGGTTAGGGTTAGTGTTCGGGCTAGGGTTAGGGTTAGGGGACGGGGACGGTTTAGGGTCCAGGTGAGGGTCCGACAACGCTTTAGGGGGAGCGTGCGTGTGAGGGCGCTGCTTATTGTGAGCCTACGGGTTAGGATTAGGGGACGGGTGAGTGTCAGGCTTCGGGGAAGTTTTAGGGTTAGGGTTCGGGCTAGGGTTAGGGTTAGGGGACGGGGACGGTTTAGGATCCAGGTGACGGTCCAACAACGCTTTAGGGGAACGTGCATGGGAGGACGCGGGTTACTGTTAGCCTACGGGTTAGGATTAGGGGACGGGTGAGGGTCAGGCTTTGGGGAAGTGTTAGGGTTAGGTTTCGGGCTAGGGTTAGGGTTAGGGGACGGGGACGGTTTAGGGTCCAGGTGAGGGTCCGACAACGCTTTAGGGGGAGCGTGCGTGTGAGGGCGCGGGTTAGTGTGAGCGTACGGGTTAGGATTAGGGGACGGGTGAGGGTCAGGCTTCGGGGAAGGGTTAGGGTTAGGGTTCGGGCTAGGGTTAGGGTTAGGGGACGGGGACGGTTTAGGGTCCAGGTGAGGGTCCAACAACGTTTTAGGGGGAGCGTGCGTGTGAGGGCGCGGGTTAGTGTTAGGGTTAGGGTTAGTGTTAGGGTTAGGGTTAGGGTTAGGGTTAGGGGTTAGGGTTAGGGTTAGGGTTAGGTTTAGGGTTAGGGTTAGGGTTAGGGTTAGGGTTAGGGCTAGGGTTAGGGTTAGGGCTAGGGCTAGGGCTTAGGAAATAGGGGGATAGAATATATTCAGGAAAAAACGCATACGCCCTTTTTGGCCAAGTGCATCACTGTGGACGTTCTGCCTCTTTTCCTATGCTTTAAATGCAATTCCAGTCTACCTCCTGAAATCGGTTTCCTGCAATTCTGCCCCGCTTTCAAGTCCTCTTGGCAGCCTTACTTCAGTATATTTTTCGACGATAGCTGTCATTTATACCTCTGCAGGTTTGTGAATTACAGTGCCCCTGAGCTCCTTTCTTCAACTCGCTTTCTTGTGAGCTGGCCGCAACACCGCAGGATTGCTTCAGGCCCTAATCTGGTTCCGGCACGGCACGCTGAGCCTTTGGTTAATTCCTCTTCCTGGTGGGAATTGAGAGTTAAATTTTCCCGTCCAGACACCTCCAGCTAGTCTGTCATTGGTTCTCCCTATTCCTGTTCATCTTCCACAGAAATTGCAATCTGGGCCAAACAGGAGGTTAAAGGCACTGACTGTGCAAGTCGGGAGAGTGTTAGTAAAGCGTCTGGAATGTTGCACCCGAGTACCAGGGGACGAAAACTGACACATATTGGAACACGTCTCCCGATCACACGGTTGATCATACTCTGGGTTCCACATGCATGTTTTAGCTGAAGGAAGAATCCCTTAAACCTGGTTAGTTGAGACCCGTGGAATGGGTACCATGCAATATGACTTCAAAGGGTCTTCATTTGCTCACCGAACCTCTCCAGTCCTATCACTGCTGCGTTTATTCCCCTGTACACACGCTTGATTCTCTTTCGGAGACATAGCAATCCATAGGTTTTAAGATACTTCCTAGTCAGGTACACTCTTAGGCATTTAATATGGGGTGTTGAGTCCATTTCGTTGAGCAAGGAGTAGCTCTTGTCTATTCCATATTTGGCTTAAGTAATTATATCTGTGCTCATTTCAATCTCTGGTTTTATGCAGCACCCCAACTCACCTTTCCCCTTAAGCAAGCATAAGTTGGTTTTCTAAGTTTGAGACCCTGTTCTGTTTTGTAATTCAGTTCCTGTGTAGCCAAGTTTACATTCCGTGTATTAGTGATATCTTATGATGTTTCTTTTTCTGTGTGACTTATTTCAGTTAGAATCATCATACCTGAATCCACTCATTATGCTGCTACGGGCCTGATGACATAGATTTCATTGCTGAGTGATATTGCATTGTACGTAAGTACCACAACTTCTTTATCCATTTTTCACTTTCTGCGATATTGAACTTGTACCGTATATGAGGTTCTTGTAAACAGAGCCATCCCAAACTTTGGGGTGGCTGTGTCTTTTTGATTTTAATTGCCCTAAACTATAGTACCATAAGTGGAAGTGCCCTAGGCTCTGTTGCTTTGTTTTTTAGATGTTTCAGGAAACACCATACACTTCTCCCGAGTGGCTGTTGGCAATTTACATCCTGCCCATCAGCATAAGATGGCTCCCAGTTCTCCATGGCCTGTCATGCCTTTATAGATTTTACACTTTTTTCAGATGGCCCTTTTGACCAGGGAGAATTGAGACTTCATTGTAGTGCAGATTTCCTTTGCAAGCTTGCTTGGTTGGCCAAAAAGGGCGTATGCGTTTTTTCCTGAATATATTCAGGAAAAAACGCATACGCCCTTTTTGGGCAAGTCAGGCTCTTGAATTGCGTGGCCCTTAGCTCCATTTTTCAGCTCTTAGTTTTGTGATCTTGCCCCATAACCACAGGATTCCTTGAAGCCCTATTCTTCTTCTGGGGCACCTTGCTGTGCCTTTGGTTCATTCTTCTTACTGATGTGAAATTAGAGTGACATGTGCCCATTGAAACCGCTACAGCTAGTTTCTCACTGGTTCCCCCTATTCCCATTCATCCTCCGCACTAACTGAAGACTGTGCGATACCAGAACTTAAAGGCATTGACTCTCCATGTGGGGATGTTGTTAGTAAAGCGGCTGGAATGTCGATCCAGAGCCCCAGGAGAGGAAAAATGTGGTGTGTTTTAGAAACCTTTCCCGATCATATGGTATACCAGTCGCTGGGTTTCCCAAGCATGGTTTAGCTGTAGGAAGATTCCCTTCAACCTGGAGTGTTGGGACCCTTGGAATGAGTAGCATGAAGTATTGCATTAAACTTTCGGCAGCTGCTCACCGAAGCTCACCAATCCTCTCAGCCCCAAGTGTCCAGCCTTATGTCTTATCCAGCTGTGGGTTTATATGTGGTCAATCCAGGTTGCATCACAGCCCCTGAGCGAATTTTGTAAGAATTTTTCTCTCTTTCATTGTTTCTGCGTTTTGTTTTTAAAATTTATTTCTATAATGGGGTTTAGCTCATTTTCACTGCTGTGTTTGTGCCGCTCTGCACACACTTGATTCCCTTATGGAGATATATCAATACATGGGTTTTAAGATTCTTATTACTCAGATATATTTCTCTGCGGTGTATAGGGTGTGTTGAGGCCAGTTCATTGAGCAAGGTGTAGATCTTGTCTAATACCTATTTGGTTTCTTGAACGGTATCTGTGCTAATTTCAAACTCTGGTTTTATGCATCACCCCACCTCTCCTTTCCCCTTAAGCTGACATAAGTGTGTTTTCTAAATGTGAGACACTGTTCTGTTCTGTAATTCATTTCTTGTGCAGCCATATTTACCCTCCCTCTATAAGTGATATCTTATGATATGTTTCTTTTTCTGTTTGACTTATTTCAAGTAGTATTATCGGACCTAAATCCACTCTTTATCCTTCTACTAGCCTTATTACATTGATTTCATGGTGAAGAGATATTCCATTGTACGTAAGTACCACATCTTTATCCATTGTTCTCTTTCCTGGGATATTTAAGGTGTACTGAAGTTGAGGTTCTTGTAAACAGAGTAGCCCTAAACTGTGGTGTGCTTGTGTCTTGTTGATTTTTAGACTTCCCTAGATATACTCCCATGATTGGAAGTGTCCTATGCTCTGTAGCTCTGTTTTTAGATGATTTAGGAACCACCATACACTTCTCCAGAGTGGCTCTCGGCAGTTCACACACTGCCCATCAGCGTATAAAGGCTCCCTGTTCTCCATGGCCTGTCCTGCATTTCTGGTTTTTACAATTTTTTAGGATGGCCCTTTTGACCGGTGGGAAATGAGACTTCTTTGTTGTGCACATTTGCATTGCTTGCTTGCTTCGTTGCCCATAAAGTGCGTATGCGTTTTTTCCTGGATATAATCAGGAAAACTCGCATACGCCCTTTTGGGCCAACTGCATCATTGTCGAAATTCTGCCGCTTTTCATGTGCGTTAAAGACGAGTCCAATCTATCTCTTGAAATCTGTTTCTTGCAATTCTGTCTTGCATTCAGATCCTCTTCTTTGCCTTACCTCAACATATTTTTGGACGTTAGTTTTCATTTATAACTCTGCAGGTTTGTGAATTGCAGTGACCCTGAGCTCCATGTTTTAAGTTGCTCTTTTGTGAGCTGGCCTCAAACGCGCAGGATTGCTTCAGGCCCTATTTTGGCTCCGGCGAGGCAGGCTGAGCCTTTTTTTAATTCTTATTCTTAATGGGAAATTAGAGTGATATGTGCCCGTCCAAACCCCTACAACTCTTCTCTCATTGGTTCCCCCTCTTCCCGTTCATCCTCCTCACAATTTGCAAAATGTGTGAAACAGAAGTTTAAATGTGCTGATTCTCCAAGTGGGGAGCTTCTAAGTAACGTGGCTGGAATGGTGAACAGGAGCACCAGGAGAGGATAAATGAGGTGCATTTTAGACACATCTCCCGATCACATGGTGTACAGTCCTCTGGGTTTTCCATGCATGTTTTAGCTGTAGGAAGATCCCTTGAACCTGCAGATTTGGGACCCATTGAATGGGTACCAGGTAGTATTACTTTAAAGGGTGTGCATTTCCTCACCCAACCTCACATTTCTCTTAGCGCAAACAGTTTCCAGCCTTATGTCTCATCCTGCTGTGGGTCTAGATGTGTTCAATCCATGTTGCCTCACCGTCCCTGAGGAAAAGTTGTAAGAGGTTTTCTCTGTCTCTCTGTCGTTTATTTTTTTCAATTTATTACTATATTGGTTACAGCTGATTTTCAAAGCTCTGTTTCTTGCTGCTGTACATCCACTTGATTCACGTACAGAGAGACATCAATAAATTCTTTTTCAGATTCTTACCAGTCGTATATATTCTTTTCCGGTGACTTGAGTGTGCTGAGTGCAGTTCTTTTAGCTACCGTGTAGGCCTTGTTGATTATCAGTTTGGTATTTGGAATGGTATCTTTGCTAATTTCAACCTCCTGGATGATGCCTCACCCCTCCCCACCTTTCCCGTTTAGCAGCCTTATGCGTGTTTTCTACATATTTGACTATGTTTTTGTTTTGTAATTTATTTCATGTGTAGCCATTTTGGATTCCACCTTTAAGTGATATCTTATGATATGTGTCTTCTTCTTTTTGAATCCTGTCACTTAGAATGATCATACGTAACTCCTCCGGAGTTGTTACAGCTGGCCATATTTCATTGATTTCCAGGCTGAATAATATTCCACTCTACCTAAGTACCACATCTCTATCCATTTTTTTCCCTCCAGAGACATTTAAGTTATATCCTAGTCGAGGATCTTTTAAACAGAGAGGGGGTAAACATTGGGGTGCCTGTGTCCTCTCGATTTTTGTTTTTCCCAAGATATACGCCCATGAGTGCAAGTGCCCTATGCTCTGTAGCTCATTGTTTAGATGCTTTAGTAAACACAATACACTTCTCCAGAATGGCCGTTGGCAATATACATTTCCACTATAAGTCTCACAGGGCTCCCTCTTCTCCTTGCCCTGTCCTGCATTTCTGTTGTTTACGCTTTATGAGGATGGCTCTTCTGACTGATGCGAAGTGATGTCTTTTGTAGTATTGACTTCCAGTGCCCACCTGTTTGGTTGGCTAAAAAGGTGTACGCTCTTTTCTTGAATATATACACAAAAAAAACGCATACACCCTTTTTGGCCAACTGCAATGTTGGCAATGTTCAGCTCCTTTTCTTGTGCTTAACGGCGAGTCCTTTCTACCTCCTCAAATCCCTTTCCTGCCATTCTCCCTTGCTTACAAGTCCTTTTCTCTGACTTTCCTCAAGACATTTTTCAGTGATGGATATTTTCAACTCTGCAGTTTTGTGAATTTTACTGCCCCTGAGTTCTATTGTTCAACTTGTGTTTATGGGAACTGGCCACAAAGCAGCGGGATTTCCTCAAGCCCTATACTGTTTCCATGGGCAACCCTAGCCTTTGGTCAATTCGTCTTCCTGATTGGAAATTAGAGTGACATGTGCCTGTCTGAACACGTAGGACTTGTCTCTCATTGTTCCTCATCCTTCCGCTTCATCCTCTGGACAAATTCCAAACTGTACGCAACAGGATGTTGACAGTGCTGACATCTCCAAGTGGGGAGACTGTTAGTAAAGACGCTGGAGGGGTGAACCCGAGCACCAGGAGATGAGGAGATGAGATGCCTTTTCCAAACTCTTCCCGATCAGACGGTATACCATCCTCTGGGTGTGACACACATGTTTTAGCAGTAGGAAGAGTCCCATTCATGTAAGGAGAACACCAGGGCTTTTTCAAAATCAGTGTCTCCCCGAAACCCAAACTGGGGAATTTTTTAAGCTACGGCTACACATATGTTCATTAAGGGCCTTGGGAAGTAGGCAGAGTCCAAACTTTAGATGATTGAAGTCTTCAGGGTCAGAAGCACTCACCACCAGCTTCCCTTAGGTTACACTTTAACTGTCATTGATAGATGATGTCAATAAAAATATCTATTCTTTTTCAGATTATTTCCCCTTATAGGTTATTGCAAAATGTTGAGTGTAGTTCCCTGTGCTATACAGTAGTTCCTTGTTGATGATCTATTTTATACATAGCAGTGTGTATGTGTTAATCCCAAACTGTTAATTTATCCCTCCTCCCACCTTTCCCCTTTGGTAATAATAAATTATAAGATTTTATACTTCTCAGAAATGGGGGAGCTGAAAGAGAGGTATCATTTTCAATGGAAAAGCATTTAAAACAAGATTGAAGGTTTAACCAAGATTATTAGATGTACATCCTTGGAAAGAAATCACTTCATTTCTCTAATATTGAGCTGACAAATAAGACAAACCTTTTCACTGAACTTGCTTATAATAAAGTGATGGAAATATCCAATGGAAGTGTTAGAAACATCTTATTTTACCCGAGCCTTATACACTGTTCTATGTTAACTACACTTTGGCTCACACATCTGTTCATTGAGGTTACAATAGTCTCAATTTCTGTTACTGATCCTCCAGAGTGGACCCCAACAAGTGTCCCCCTGCCCAGTGTCATTGGGGCCAACAGATCGAGACTGAGTTTGGTTCACAAGCAAAGGAAACTTTATATTTTGATCAGAGAATGGAGAGGTGAGAGCATGTACTACCCCGTGGGCTGTGGGCTGGGCTGCTGTGTAGAGATCCTGTCAGAGTCAGTGGGAGGGAGGGGGCGGAGCTCTCGAGGGCCGGGTTGGCTGTAGCTCAGGCTCTATATCGCGGAGTCTGCACTGGGCCCCAGGAGCTGAGGTGTCGACCCAGCCATTCTGCACTAGGAAATCTGGTCTGAAGTGCCGGGTGTGGAACCTCTGCATGCGGGACCCTAGGAGCACGTGAAATTAGACAAAGCACAAAGGATAAGAAAGGTTAGACTTGACTTTATTGCCCAGATTCTATTTTTATCTCCCAGGGATTTTTAATGGGCTTTGCTGGGGACAAACCCCCCCTCTGCCTTTTGTCCCGTTCCTCATTCTTGGAGTGCTGAGGGTGCAGACCCTTCTTCTGTAACTGCTGAGTGCTGAGTTGGGAGCCCTCATACCCTGGGGCGAGGGTCAGAGCTTCTCCCCAGCAGCCTCCAGGTGACGTTGATTGTCCCCAGGCCCCCTGCCTCCCTGCTCGTCCACCTGAGCAGCAGCATTGGAAGTGTTATAGATTCTAATGACCTTTAAGGGTCCAGGAAAGAGATGTGCAGAGACGCTGTGGGGGCCGGTTTCACCCCGCCCCACATTTGTTCGGCCACCTTAGGCCGACCGTTTCTGCCAGCCTAGATGCTCTGACCAGTAGTCTGCGCTTTCTTCAATTAGGCCCCTGAATTAACGTACAAACAGCACCAGGTGTCAGAGCCCTGCCCGCTCAACTCCCAGACAGTCCAGGGTCAGTGGTGATCAAGGACCATGATGGCCACTGAGTCAACAGCCTTTTGAAGTAAACAAGAGTCCAGCCGGTCTTACTGGCCACCATCATCACGGTGTCTGTAGGCTTTTCTATGGTGACAGTGTGATATACGGTTCCCCCGCCAAGATTATTAGCTCCCCTCTGGGTGCAGTAAGTCCTGCAAGCAGTAGTCTACTCTTTTGGGACACACTCTTGTTGTTTTATGAGAGAAACTCCAGGTCAAGTGATGTTCACACGAGTCGTCATGGTGCCCTGTTGCCCCCGGTTATCTCTCTGGATGTTGGAGTTGGAGGGCCTCCTCACTCGAGGTCGGTGTGCCCACGGAGCGAACCCTGCAACTTCAGGGCATGGTTGGTGGTTAGGATCACCACGTGGGGTCCTTTTCCCTTAGGAGGGAGGTGGCCTTTTGGGCTGCTGATTTCCAGGTTTTTAGATACCGCCAGTATCTTGGCCAGATGTGGCAGTGGGCCAAGCCCCTTGGTGACCATAGTTTATCCTACCTGGATGGCATTCTTGCATTGTTCCATTTCAAGTGGTCCCAGGTTTTGCACTAATTCTCCAATGGCGATTCACCTTTCACCGGGAATGTAAAGGTCAAAGGGTTTAGCTAAATTAGGGAGTTCCAGGGCAAGGGTCTGAATTGACTGCTCTTTCCATTCTTGAAAGGCCACTTCTGGATTCTATTCAAAAGGATCATCATCTTTTCCTTTCAGTGTTTCATATAGAGGCCCAGCTAGTAGACTGTAGTTAGGGATCCAGAAGCAGCAAACCCTGGCCTCCCCAGGAACCCCTAAGCTGTCTTCTAGTTTTAGAAAGGGGTAAGGCTGAAAATGGTTTCTTCCCTTTCCTGGGATGGACTTCTCCAACCTTCTGTGAGAATGAAGCCCAGGCAGGTCACGGCAGTCTGTGATATTTGAGCTTTTTCTTGGACAACTTCTATCCTTTATTGGCTTGGTAGTTCAGAGGCCTCCTTAGTAGGGCTGGCGATCAGAATGTCGTCTGCATATTGAAGGAGGGTTTCCTTTTCCAGAGGTAGAACTTTTAGGTCTTTAGCTAAGCTTTCCCCAAAGATGGGGTGGGAATTTTTGCACCCTTGGGGCCAGACGGCCCGGAAGTATTGTTTTAGTTGTATGTTGAGTCCTGCCACTCACAAGCCAAAATTTCTTGTGACTCTGGGACTAATGGAATACAAAAGAAGGCATCATTGAAGACTAATACAGAATACCATGTCCTGGTGGTTGGTAGAATGACCAGCAGGGTGTAGGAATTAGGAGCAACTGGAGGTATATCCTCGGTGGCTTCACTGACTGTCCTGACATCCTTTACCAGGTCCCCAGCAGCCCATGGGGCTCTCGTGGTCAGACCAATCCCAGAATATGGAGCTCACCTGGGCAGGTACCCCACCCCCACCCCAGCCCACAGGGCTCTCGTGGTCAGGCCCCTCCCAGGATACAGAGCTACCCTTGCAGGTACCGTGGCAGGGCTGGGCACACAGGAACCGTGCACATAGCCCTCATTGCAGAGCACCCCCAGCTCACCTGTCGCTCAGAGCTGACACAGAGCACCTCAGAGCAGGACTTGAACTAACAAACAGCAGCTGCGACAGGTCTGTGACCCTGGGCATCACTCCGTGAGGCCTCCCTCCACCTGGTCTTCCAGAGACTTCCACTGCACCCGGGGCACCAGGCCTCTGTCTCCAACCACCACCCACCCCTCCTCTCCCTGACTCCTGGGTTCCTCTCATTAGGAGAGGGTTTTCTTGAAGTTGTCTCCCACTCATGGGCCAGATAAAATGATTAGAAAACAAGCCAAAGCTGCAGCCCCTTGTCTATCCTGACTCTCAGGAGCCCACACCTGTTCCTTGGACCTGGCCGGTTCAGCAAGTTCCATTTTCTGCAACTGTGAGCCCCTGAGGGGTGATGATTGGCTGACCTGGGCAGCCTTACCGTGCCGGCCAGCCCTCCCCAGGTGTGCCTGGGTTGAGATCACTATAAACACCACTCCAGGCAGCAAGAGCCCCTGCAGCCGTGCCTGACGCCATTTTCTCTGCCCTGTCAGCAGTCTCGGGGCTGGGCTGGTGGGAGGGAGTGAGAGGCCACGGCTTTGTGGGTGGCCCAGTGTGAGTGGGGCTCTGCTGGACTTTCTGCAGCAGTTGCCAGGCTGCCACCTGCTAAAGAAGAAGATGTGTCACCCATACCTGCTGCTGGAATTTCTCCCTGGGCAGAGGTGAGGAAGGAAACAAGCAGTGGGGGCAGGGACAGGACGGGTATCTCAGGCAGGGAAATGGACATCTTCCAGAAGAGCACCCAGGGCCAGGACCATCCTGGCTGGCCTGCAGGCACCAAGTCGGCCGGCATGCTGTCACTCGTGTGGCTCTATGGCCCTCCCTCTAGGCTTTCAAGTCCTTGTCTATATTCAGGTGTTTTACCTGGGATGGGTGGGAATAGTTCAGCAGCAACTGGCCTGGGGCTCAGCTCACGTTTACTCACAGATGCCTCGGCACGGTGCCCCAGCTTTGCAATGAGGACGCTTGTTGCGTGGGGGCTGCTGGCTGAATGGGAGACGATTCCCCACCACTGACCAACTTCAGAATTGTTTACAACTGGAGCAAGTGCCCTGATACGGTTTTCCTCTGTGGAACTGGTGGGTTCTGTGGTTTTTTTCTCTTTTTCGTTTTGGGTTCAAGGTAGATTTTATTCCTCTTTTTTGTATTTACAGATATAAGCATGGAAATAATTTATTCATATAAATACATGTATGTGAAGGGAATAATTGTTTTTTCTATTTTTTAAATTTTATTTCTTTTTAATTTTGAATTTTATTTTATATTTTTATACAGCAGGTTCTTATTGGTTATCTATTTTATACATATAAATGTATACATGCCAATCCCAGTCTCTCAACTCCTCCCACCACCCCCCCCAACAGCTTTCCCCCCTTGTTGTCCATACGTTTGTTGTCTACATCTGTTGCTCTATTTATGCCTTGCAAAATGGTTAATCTGTACAGGTTTTCTAGGTTCCACATATATGCATGAATATACAAGATTTGTTTTTCTCTTTCTGACTTACTTCACTCTGTATGACAGTCTCTAGATGCATCGACGTCTCTACAAATGACCCAATTTCATTCCTTTTCATGGCTTAGTAATATTGCATTTTATATATGTACCACGGCTTTATGCATTCGTCTGTCTGTGGGCATTTAGGTTGCTTCCATTACCTCGATATTGTAAATAGTGATGCAATGAACATTGCGGTGAATGTCTCTTTTTGATTTATGGTTTTGTCTGGGTATATGTCCAGTACTGGGATTGCTGTATCATATGGTAATTCTATTGTTAGTTTCTTAAGAAATTCCATATTGTTCTCCATAGTGACTGTATCAATTTATATTCCCAACAATAGTGGAAGAGGGTTCCTTTTCTCCACACCCTTTCCAGCATTTTTTGCTTGTAGATTTTCTATGATGCCTATTCTACCAGGTGTGAGGTGATACCTCATTGTTGAATCCATTTCGTTGAGCAAGGGGTAGGTCTTGTCTATTCCATATTTGGCTTATGGAACGGTATCTGTGCTAATTTCAAACTCTGGTTTAATGCAGCACCCCAACTCACCTTCCCCCTTAAGCAAGCATAAGTTAGTTTTCTAAACTTGAGACCCTGTTCTGTTTTGTAATTCAGTTCGTGTGTAGCCAAGTTCACATTCCGTGTATTAGTGATACCTTATGATGTTTCTTTTTCTGTGTGACTTATTTCAGTTAGAATCATCGTGCCTCAATCCACTCATTATGCTGGTACGGGCCTGGTGACATAGATTTCATTGCTGAGTGGTATTCTGTTGTACATAAGTACCGCAACTTCTTTATCCATTATTTGCTCTCTGGGATATTTAACTTGTGCCGTAGAAGAGATTCCAGTAAAAAGAACCGTCCCAACCTTTGGGGTGGCTGTGTCTTTTTGATTTTAAATTAACTGAGCTATAGGACCATAAGTGGAAGTGCCCTAGGCTCTGTTGCTTTGTTTTTTAGATGTTTCAGGAAACACCATACACTTCTCCGGAATGGTTGTTGTCAATTTAAATCACACCCATCAGCATAACAAGGCTCCCAGTTCTCCATGGCCTGTCCTGCCTTTCTGGATTTTACACTTTTTTCAGATGGCCCTTTTGACCGGGGGAAGTGAGACTTCATTGTAGTGCAGATTTCCTTTGCAAGCTTGCTTGGTTGGCCAGAAGGGGCGTATGCGTTTTTTCCTGAATATATTCAGGAAAAAACGCATACGCCCTTTTTGGCCAAGTGCATCATTGTGGACGTTCTGCCTCTTTTCCTATGCTTTAAATGCAATTCCAGTCTACCTCCTGAAATCGGTTTTCTGCAATTCTGCCCCGCTTTCAAGTCCTCTTGGCAGCCTTACTTCAGTATATTTTTGGACGATAGCTGTCATTTATAACTCTGGAGGTTTGTGAATTACAGTGCCCCTGAGCTCCTTTCTTCAACTCGCTTTCTCGTGAGCTGGCCGCAACACCGCAGGATTGCTTCAGGCCCTAATCTGGTTCCGGCACGGCACGCTGAGCCTTTGGTTAATTCCTCTTCCTGGTGCGAAATGAGAGTTAAATTTGCCCATCCAGACACCTCCATATAGTCTGTCATTGGTTCTCGCTATTCCTGTTCATCTTCCGCAGAAATTGCAAACTGGGCCAAACAGGAGGTTAGAGGCGCTGACTCTCCAAGTCGGGAGAGGGTTAGTAAAGCGTCTGGCATGTTGCACCCGAGTACCAGGAAACGAAAAGTGAGACACATTTGAACATGTTTCTCAATCACATGGTGGATCATACTCTGGGTTCCACATGCATGTTTTAGCTGAAGGAAGTATCCCTTAAACCTGGAGAGTTGAGACCCATGGAATGGGTACCATGCAATATGACTTCAAAGGTCTTCATTTGCTCACCGAACCTCACCAATCTTATGAGCCCCAAGTGTCCAGCCTTATGTGTCATCCAGCTCTGGGTGTAGATGTGGTAAATGCAGGTTGCATCAGAAGCGTTGAATGAATTACTTAAGTATTTCTCTCTATTTCACTGTCATTGTGTTTTGTTTAAGAAATTTATTTTTATTATGGGATTTACCTGATTTTCACTGCTTTAATGCCGCTGTACACACTCTTGATTCTCTTACAGAGATATATAAATCCATAGGTTTTATGATTCTTACTAGTCAGGTATATTCCTAGGCGTTGAGTATGGGGTGTTGAGTCCATTTCGTTGAGCAAGGAGTAGCTCTTGTCTATTCCATATTTGGCTTAAGGAACTTTATCTGTGCTCATTTCAATCTCTGGTTTTATGCAGCACCCCAACTCACCTTTCCCCTTAAGCAAGCATAAGTTGGGTTTCTAAATTTGAGACCCTGTTCTGTTTTGGAATTCAGTTCCTGTGTAGCCAAGTTTACATTCCGTGTATTAGTGATACCTTATGATGTTTCTTTTTCTGTGTGACTTATTTCAGTTAGATTCATCGTACTTAGTCCACTCATTATGCTGCTACGGGCCTGATGACATAGATTTCATTGCTGAGTGATATTGCATTGTACGTAAGTACCACAACTTCTTTATCCATTTTTCACTTTCTGCGATATTGAACTTGTACCGTATATGAGGTTCTTGTAAACAGAGCCATCCCAAACTTTGGGGTGGCTGTGTCTTTTTGATTTTAATTGCCCTAAACTATAGTACCATAAGTGGAAGTGCCCTAGGCTCTGTTGCTTTGTTTTTTAGATGTTTCAGGAAACACCAAACACTTCTCCAGAGTGGCTGTTGGCAATTTACATCCTGCCCATCAGCATAAGATGGCTCCCAGTTCTCCATGGCCTGTCATGCCTTTATGGATTTTACACTTTTTTCAGATGGCCCTTTTGACCAGGGGGAATTGAGACTTCATTGTAGTGCAGATTTCCTTTGCAAGCTTGCTTGGTTGGCCAAAAAGGGCGTATGTGTTTTTTCCTGAATATATTCAGGAAAAAACGCACACGCCCTTTTTGGGCAAGTCAGGTTTTTGAATTGCGTGGCCCTTAGCTCCATTTTTCAGCTCTTAGTTTTGTGATCTTGCCCCATAACCACAGGATTCCTTGAAGCCCTATTCTTCTTCTGGGGCACCTTGCTGTGCCTTTGGTTCATTCTTCTTACTGATGTGAAATTAGAGTGACATGTGCCCATTGAAACCGCTACAGCTAATTTCTCACTGGTTCCCCCTATTCCCATTCATCCTCCGCACTAACTGAAGACTGTGCGATACCAGAACTTAAAGGCATTGACTCTCCATGTGGGGATGTTGTTAGTAAAGCGGCTGGAATGTCGATCCGGAGCCCCAGGAGAGGAAAAATGTGGTGCGTTTTAGAAACCTTTCCCGATCATATGGTATACCAGTCGCTGGGTTTCCCAAGCATGGTTTAGCTGTAGGAAGATTCCCTTCAACCTGGAGTGTTGGGACCCTTGGAATGAGTAGCATGAAGTATTGCATTAAACTTTCGGCAGTTGCTCACCGAAGCTCACCAATCCTCTCAGCCCCAAGTGTCCAGCCTTATGTCTTATCCAGCTGTGGGTTTATATGTGGTCAATCCAGGTTGCATCACAGCCCCTGAGCGAATTTTGTAAGAATTTTTCTCTCTTTCATTGTTTCTGCGTTTTGTTTTTAAAATTTATTTCTATAATGGGGTTTAGCTCATTTTCACTGCTGTGTTTGTGCCGCTCTGCACACACTTGATTCCCTTATGGAGATATATCAATACATGGGTTTTAAGATTCTTATTACTCAGATATATTTCTCTGCGGTGTATAGGGTGTGTTGAGGCCAGTTCATTGAGCAAGGTGTAGATCTTGTCTAATACCTATTTGGTTTCTTGAACGGTATCTGTGCTAATTTCAAACTCTGGTTTTATGCATCACCCCACCTCTCCTTTCCCCTTAAGCTGACATAAGTGTGTTTTCTAAATGTGAGACACTGTTCTGTTCTGTAATTCATTTCTTGTGCAGCCATATTTACCCTCCCTCTATAAGTGATATGATATGTTTCTTTTTCTGTTTGACTTATTTCAAGTAGTATTATCGGACCTAAATCCACTCTTTATCCTTCTACTAGCCTTATTACATTGATTTCATGGTGAAGAGATATTCCATTGTACATAAGTACCACATCTTCTTTATCCATTGTTCTCTTTCCTGGGATATTTAAGGTGTACTGAAGTTGAGGTTCTTGTAAACAGAGTAGCCCTAAACTGTGGTGTGCTTGTGTCTTGTTGATTTTTAGACTTCCCTAGATATACTCCCATGATTGGAAGTGTCCTATGCTCTGTAGCTCTGTTTTTAGATGATTTAGGAACCACCATACACTTCTCCAGAGTGGCTCTCGGCAGTTCACACACTGCCCATCAGCGTATAAAGGCTCCCTGTTCTCCATGGCCTGTCCTGCATTTCTGGTTTTTACAATTTTTTAGGATGGCCCTTTTGACCGGTGGGAAATGAGACTTCTTTGTTGTGCACATTTGCATTGCTTGCTTGCTTCGTTGCCCATAAAGTGCGTATGCGTTTTTTCCTGGATATAATCAGGAAAACTCGCATATGCCCTTTTGGGCCAACTGCATCATTGTCGAAATTCTGCCGCTTTTCATGTGCGTTAAAGACGAGTCCAATCTATCTCTTGAAATCTGTTTCTTGCAATTCTGTCTTGCATTCAGATCCTCTTCTTTGCCTTACCTCAACATATTTTTGGACGTTAGTTTTCATTTATAACTCTGCAGGTTTGTGAATTGCAGTGACCCTGAGCTCCATGTTTTAAGTTGCTCTTTTGTGAGCTGGCCTCAAACGCGCAGGATTGCTTCAGGCCCTATTTTGGCTCCGGCGAGGCAGGCTGAGCCTTTTTTTAATTCTTATTCTTAATGGGAAATTAGAGTGATATGTGCCCGTCCAAACCCCTACAACTCTTCTCTCATTGGTTCCCCCTCTTCCCGTTCATCCTCCTCACAATTTGCAAAATGTGTGAAACAGAAGTTTAAATGTGCTGATTCTCCAAGTGGGGAGCTTCTAAGTAACGTGGCTGGAATGGTGAACAGGAGCACCAGGAGAGGATAAATGAGGTGCATTTTAGACACATCTCCCGATCACATGGTGTACAGTCCTCTGGGTTTTCCATGCATGTTTTAGCTGTAGGAAGATCCCTTGAACCTGCAGATTTGGGACCCATTGAATGGGTACCAGGTAGTATTACTTTAAAGGGTGTGCATTTCCTCACCCAACCTCACATTTCTCTTAGCGCAAACAGTTTCCAGCCTTATGTCTCATCCTGCTGTGGGTCTAGATGTGTTCAATCCATGTTGCATCACCGTCCCTGAGGAAAAGTTGTAAGAGGTTTTCTCTGTCTCTCTGTCGTTTATTTTTTTCAATTTATTACTATATTGGTTACAGCTGATTTTCAAAGCTCTGTTTCTTGCTGCTGTACATCCACTTGATTCACGTACAGAGAGACATCAATAAATTCTTTTTCAGATTCTTACCAGTCGTATATATTCTTTTCCGGTGACTTGAGTGTGCTGAGTGCAGTTCTTTTAGCTACCGTGTAGGCCTTGTTGATTATCAGTTTGGTATTTGGAATGGTATCTTTGCTAATTTCAACCTCCTGGATGATGCCTCACCCCTCCCCACCTTTCCCGTTTAGCAGCCTTATGCGTGTTTTCTACATATTTGACTATGTTTTTGTTTTGTAATTTATTTCATGTGTAGCCATTTTGGATTCCACCTTTAAGTGATATCTTATGATATGTGTCTTCTTCTTTTTGAATCCTGTCACTTAGAATGATCATACGTAACTCCTCCGGAGTTGTTACAGCTGGCCATATTTCATTGATTTCCAGGCTGAATAATATTCCACTCTACCTAAGTACCACATCTCTATCCATTTTTTTCCCTCCAGAGACATTTAAGTTATATCCTAGTCGAGGATCTTTTAAACAGAGAGGGGGTAAACATTGGGGTGCCTGTGTCCTCTCGATTTTTGTTTTTCCCAAGATATACGCCCATGAGTGCAAGTGCCCTATGCTCTGTAGCTCATTGTTTAGATGCTTTAGTAAACACAATACACTTCTCCAGAATGGCCGTTGGCAATATACATTTCCACTATAAGTCTCACAGGGCTCCCTCTTCTCCTTGCCCTGTCCTGCATTTCTGTTGTTTACGCTTTATGAGGATGGCTCTTCTGACTGATGCGAAGTGATGTCTTTTGTAGTATTGACTTCCAGTGCCCACCTGTTTGGTTGGCTAAAAAGGTGTACGCTCTTTTCTTGAATATATACACAAAAAAAACGCATACACCCTTTTTGGCCAACTGCAATGTTGGCAATGTTCAGCTCCTTTTCTTGTGCTTAACGGCGAGTCCTTTCTACCTCCTCAAATCCCTTTCCTGCCATTCTCCCTTGCTTACAAGTCCTTTTCTCTGACTTTCCTCAAGACATTTTTCAGTGATGGATATTTTCAACTCTGCAGTTTTGTGAATTTTACTGCCCCTGAGTTCTATTGTTCAACTTGTGTTTATGGGAACTGGCCACAAAGCAGCGGGATTTCCTCAAGCCCTATACTGTTTCCATGGGCAACCCTAGCCTTTGGTCAATTCGTCTTCCTGATTGGAAATTAGAGTGACATGTGCCTGTCTGAACACGTAGGACTTGTCTCTCATTGTTCCTCATCCTTCCGCTTCATCCTCTGGACAAATTCCAAACTGTACGCAACAGGATGTTGACAGTGCTGACATCTCCAAGTGGGGAGACTGTTAGTAAAGACGCTGGAGGGGTGAACCCGAGCACCAGGAGATGAGGAGATGAGATGCCTTTTCCAAACTCTTCCCGATCAGACGGTATACCATCCTCTGGGTGTGACAGACATGTTTTAGCAGTAGGAAGAGTCCCATTCATGTAAGGAGAACACCAGGGCTTTTTCAAAATCAGTGTCTCCCCGAAACCCAAACTGGGGAATTTTTTAAGCTACGGCTACACATATGTTCATTAAGGGCCTTGGGAAGTAGGCAGAGTCCAAACTTTAGATGATTGAAGTCTTCAGGGTCAGAAGCACTCACCACCAGCTTCCCTTAGGTTACACTTTAACTGTCATTGATAGATGATGTCAATAAAAATATCTATTCTTTTTCAGATTATTTCCCCTTATAGGTTATTGCAAAATGTTGAGTGTAGTTCCCTGTGCTATACAGTAGTTCCTTGTTGATGATCTATTTTATACATAGCAGTGTGTATGTGTTAATCCCAAACTGTTAATTTATCCCTCCTCCCACCTTTCCCCTTTGGTAATAATAAATTATAAGATTTTATACTTCTCAGAAATGGGGGAGCTGAAAGAGAGGTATCATTTTCAATGGAAAAGCATTTAAAACAAGATTGAAGGTTTAACCAAGATTATTAGATGTACATCCTTGGAAAGAAATCACTTCATTTCTCTAATATTGAGCTGACAAATAAGACAAACCTTTTCACTGAACTTGCTTATAATAAAGTGATGGAAATATCCAATGGAAGTGTTAGAAACATCTTATTTTACCCGAGCCTTATACACTGTTCTATGTTAACTACACTTTGGCTCACACATCTGTTCATTGAGGTTACAATAGTCTCAATTTCTGTTACTGATCCTCCAGAGTGGACCCCAACAAGTGTCCCCCTGCCCAGTGTCATTGGGGCCAACAGATCGAGACTGAGTTTGGTTCACAAGCAAAGGAAACTTTATATTTTGATCAGAGAATGGAGAGGTGAGAGCATGTACTACCCCGTGGGCTGTGGGCTGGGCTGCTGTGTAGAGATCCTGTCAGAGTCAGTGGGAGGGAGGGGGCGGAGCTCTCGAGGGCCGGGTTGGCTGTAGCTCAGGCTCTATATCGCGGAGTCTGCACTGGGCCCCAGGAGCTGAGGTGTCGACCCAGCCATTCTGCACTAGGAAATCTGGTCTGAAGTGCCGGGTGTGGAACCTCTGCATGCGGGACCCTAGGAGCACGTGAAATTAGACAAAGCACAAAGGATAAGAAAGGTTAGACTTGACTTTATTGCCCAGATTCTATTTTTATCTCCCAGGGATTTTTAATGGGCTTTGCTGGGGACAAACCCCCCCTCTGCCTTTTGTCCCGTTCCTCATTCTTGGAGTGCTGAGGGTGCAGACCCTTCTTCTGTAACTGCTGAGTGCTGAGTTGGGAGCCCTCATACCCTGGGGCGAGGGTCAGAGCTTCTCCCCAGCAGCCTCCAGGTGACGTTGATTGTCCCCAGGCCCCCTGCCTCCCTGCTCGTCCACCTGAGCAGCAGCATTGGAAGTGTTATAGATTCTAATGACCTTTAAGGGTCCAGGAAAGAGATGTGCAGAGACGCTGTGGGGGCCGGTTTCACCCCGCCCCACATTTGTTCGGCCACCTTAGGCCGACCGTTTCTGCCAGCCTAGATGCTCTGACCAGTAGTCTGCGCTTTCTTCAATTAGGCCCCTGAATTAACGTACAAACAGCACCAGGTGTCAGAGCCCTGCCCGCTCAACTCCCAGACAGTCCAGGGTCAGTGGTGATCAAGGACCATGATGGCCACTGAGTCAACAGCCTTTTGAAGTAAACAAGAGTCCAGCCGGTCTTACTGGCCACCATCATCACGGTGTCTGTAGGCTTTTCTATGGTGACAGTGTGATATACGGTTCCCCCGCCAAGATTATTAGCTCCCCTCTGGGTGCAGTAAGTCCTGCAAGCAGTAGTCTACTCTTTTGGGACACACTCTTGTTGTTTTATGAGAGAAACTCCAGGTCAAGTGATGTTCACACGAGTCGTCATGGTGCCCTGTTGCCCCCGGTTATCTCTCTGGATGTTGGAGTTGGAGGGCCTCCTCACTCGAGGTCGGTGTGCCCACGGAGCGAACCCTGCAACTTCAGGGCATGGTTGGTGGTTAGGATCACCACGTGGGGTCCTTTTCCCTTAGGAGGGAGGTGGCCTTTTGGGCTGCTGATTTCCAGGTTTTTAGATACCGCCAGTATCTTGGCCAGATGTGGCAGTGGGCCAAGCCCCTTGGTGACCATAGTTTATCCTACCTGGATGGCATTCTTGCATTGTTCCATTTCAAGTGGTCCCAGGTTTTGCACTAATTCTCCAATGGCGATTCACCTTTCACCGGGAATGTAAAGGTCAAAGGGTTTAGCTAAATTAGGGAGTTCCAGGGCAAGGGTCTGAATTGACTGCTCTTTCCATTCTTGAAAGGCCACTTCTGGATTCTATTCAAAAGGATCATCATCTTTTCCTTTCAGTGTTTCATATAGAGGCCCAGCTAGTAGACTGTAGTTAGGGATCCAGAAGCAGCAAACCCTGGCCTCCCCAGGAACCCCTAAGCTGTCTTCTAGTTTTAGAAAGGGGTAAGGCTGAAAATGGTTTCTTCCCTTTCCTGGGATGGACTTCTCCAACCTTCTGTGAGAATGAAGCCCAGGCAGGTCACGGCAGTCTGTGATATTTGAGCTTTTTCTTGGACAACTTCTATCCTTTATTGGCTTGGTAGTTCAGAGGCCTCCTTAGTAGGGCTGGCGATCAGAATGTCGTCTGCATATTGAAGGAGGGTTTCCTTTTCCAGAGGTAGAACTTTTAGGTCTTTAGCTAAGCTTTCCCCAAAGATGGGGTGGGAATTTTTGCACC